>NW_024063494.1:610000-1220000 GCF_006381635.1 Hibiscus syriacus
TGAAGAAGAAGAAAGGAGAAGAGAACTCTGGATGTTTCTCATTTCCCACGTTTATATTACCTTTAAAAGAAAGATAAAAATATTTCTGGTCAAATGACCATTTAACCCTTAATTTCCTTTAATAATTACTAAATAGCCTTCATCATATATTTCCAATAATCATTAAATTATTTCATTCTTATACGTTAATCACCAAATTCTGAAACTTTTCAATTTAGTCACTAACCCGGTATTACGGATGTTACAATATGAATCCCGAAGACTACTTGCTAGGTCTATACGGTGAATAAATTTACACAAAGGCGTCGCTTTTACCCATACTTAAATAGGGTTTAAAACTCGAGTTTAAAGCCTTTTGTGAGAAACAAGCTTTGAAGGCTGAAATAATTAGAAAACGGTTAGTACAATTATTTACTCGAAAATATAATCAAAAGTAAGCAATAAGGATCGAAATGCTACCTTAAAATTTAAACTTATCATTTTTCGTTAAAAAGACAACTAGAAATTACCTTAGCGCCTGATTCACTTACTTGTCCCCAGCAGAGTCGCCAAACTGTCGGAATCATCTTTCGGTTATGTCCGGAATTGGGCTTCGACTTGGATTAAACGAATTGGAGTCGCCACCGATCATTTATTTTAAAACAAATGTGTTGATCAGATACCCTATTTCTTACCTGATCTGCGTCTTTCCAAAGATGTGTCGGATTCGGGGGTCGGTTAGAGTCAAGGAAGGGTTAGCACCCTTGAACTGCCCTTTCGATACTACGCAATTTCCAATTATCTTAAATTAAGAAAATTGTAATTTAAAATTAAAAGGTAAAAATATGATCCCAATTACTTACTTTATATAGTTTTAAATGTGTGCCCTTAAGAAGGTCAAAAGACCATGTTAGATAAAAAAGTAAGAAATAAATAAATAAATTAAATTAAAATGAAGAAGAAACAAATTAAATAAAAGATAAGATAAGATAAAGAAAGAAAAGATAAAATAGTAAGTAAAATAAATAAATAAAAATATAAAAAATAGAGAAAAAGAAAAAATATATAGAAATAAAACAAATAAATAAAATAATAATAAAAAAGCAAAAAATAATATATATATATAATAAATAAAAACATAAAAAATAGTAAATATATATATATATATATAAATTAATAAAACAGATAATAAAAAATAACATATATATATATATATATAATCTAAAAAAATAAAAATATATATCAAAGTAAAAAAGAAAATGCATAAAATGTAAAAAATATTACATGAAAAAAATAACAAAGTAATTAAATAAAATGAGTAATAAAGGAAATGTGCGTATAAATATAGTTAAATAAAAAAATAATAATAATTAAAACGTAAATGTAAGGGACCGAATCAAAAGGAAAAACAAATCGATGGGAAAATTTCGAATAAAAAAATTGATTTAGGTGAGAGAATTAAATATTTAAAAACAGAAAAACACCTCGGGGGTAGATATAGGTTCGAAACTTCGAAACCCCACCCCTTTTTGGTCATCGGCGCAACCCACGTTTTGGGTTATTTGAATCAAATCTCAAGAAAAATAACATGCACATGCGATAAAATGAACGAATCAAGGTAAAAATATGCTACCTTTTATTTCCTTTTCGAATCGTTTACAATAGCTTCGCCTTTGTATTTTTTCGTGCTCTCCTCTATATTTACCTCTGTATTTTGTATGTAAATCGTATGTTACAATAGCTACATATCCTAGCTTTTGCGATTGGTTTGAAACCATCGTTTTTCACCACAATTTTTTTTATATTTTTTTACCCATTTAACATTGATTTTGCAGCCAAAACGAGTTTCTTAACTAAGAGTGCATTTGAAAAGTCACGCCCGATGGGACCTTAGTCTAAAACCCTTCAAAATATTTTAAAAGATAAATTTGTATATAATATGTTTGTATAATAATGATAAAAATTAAATTTATGATAAACTACATAATTGATCATTTTCGTTTTAGTTTTGTTAACTTATTTTTATTGAATTAAAAAAATATAATATTTTGTCATATTAATTTTTGATTAATTAAGATGTGATCACTGAAGATTAATTGTCATTAGATCATTAACAGATTTATGACATGACACAATAATATATAAAATTAAAAAAGATAAACTACATAAATGTCACTAATATTTGAATTAAATTTTGCTTTCTCCATTTATATCTAAAATCTCTTTCTTAAACCAATTGATCTTCTTATAAATGTACTATTATTATGTGTATATATTATGTGTTATTAAGAAATATGATGATAAATTTATTATTATATTTTTTTAAAAAATATATGATTTTAAATTAGTCTATGAAGTTCATGTTATTTTTCGGTAAAACGAACATGAGATTTTTGTTTAAAATATTAAAAAATAGTTGATTATAAATTTTTAGATCCAAGAATGGTCGATGATGGTAGTCGATAGTTTTCAATGACAACATTTGATAACAATGAGTGAGTATCGGCGACATAGACTTTAATTGTATTAAATAATCAATTTGGTATTAAAGAATCAAATTGGTATATATATTTTTCCAAAGTTCATAAATTAAATTAACGAGTAAAGTACACAAATGGTCCTCTAACTATATGATATTATTTTGTTGAGTTCTTCAACTATTAAAAGATATAAAAATAGTTCTCGATTAGTAAAAGTTATAAAATAATCGCCAGACTATTCACATGTTCCAAAATTATTCTTTTTCGTTAAAAAATGACGATTGTCTAAGTTGTACATTAACACGTTAATGGGATATGATAAAATATAATCCTATGACTACTTTACTTGTATTTTGTTGATCGATTATTCGTTTACAGTATATCATAGGGTTAGTGCTTAAAAGCAATGATTATGCTAGTAGGCATCATTAAAAATTGATTTTATCACATCTCAATCAGTAGGTTAACATCTCAAACAATCGTCAATTTTTTAACGAAAAAGGTGAGTTTAGAACTTATGAATAATTGGGTGATCATTTTATAACCTTTAATCATCAGGGGACCCCACAAAAAATAGCCCTATAATTGGGGACCATTTTATAACTTTTAATAATTGATAGACTCAATAAAATATCACCACATAGTCGGGTTACCATTTGTGTACTTTATCCTAAATTAATATGTCATCTAAAGTTTAATCTAAAATTTAAGGGTCGAGTTAAAATTTAAACATTTTTACCATCATACTAATAGGAGTCAACCGATCATCGGCCAAAACAAGACAAATAAAAAATAAAAGTGATCAGAATGTAATTTTTTAAAACTACTGACCAAAATAAGATCACTGCCATAATTTATTATTGGGGTTTTATTTTCAAATTTACATTTGAATTCGTTTCTAAACGTTCAAACAAGACGATTGAGCTCGAAAATTACAATTGAAAACTCAAATTGTTGTATCTAATTCACAAAAATTAATTAATAAATTAAATATTAATAATTATATTAAGAAAGTTTTACGATTGAAATCATTTGATATTAGAGAAACTTTTAACATTTGGAATAAAAATAATTTAAGTATGGGAATATATAGCATCTCGATTAAAATTATTTTTTTGAAAGTAAAATTATATATTCAAGTTTTCAATATAACCATTATTAAAAATAAATGTGTGACTACCTTTAATAATAAATTTGTTATGATTTTAACTTTTTAAAAAAATAATTTAATTTTATATCACGTATAAATTGCAAGTCGACGTAAATCTGAATACGGAATCGCTGGTAATTAATTATCATACAATCAAATTACATAGGGATGGACATGAGATCTGAATCTGATGGGTTCCGACCCGACCAGATTTGATTGGATCAGACTTTTTTTTTAAAATTTGGATTCTGGTCGGGTTTAAGGTGATGTTTGGGTCAAGTCGAATTCTGGTTTAAGGTGAAAAATATCCCGACCAGACCCGACCTGAAAAAAATAAAATTTTACCTTATATATTTATAGATAATTACAATAATACCCCTCTATATATATTTTTTTTCAATTAAATCATTATTTTTATTGAATAAAAATAATAAATTTTATTATTTCGGGTCAGGTTAGGTTCATATTTTATCTCATAGTATCAGGTCAGATTCGAGTCGGGTGAAGGGTATATATTTTTCAGGTCGGATTGGATTGACCGAAACTCGACCCATGTTCATCCCTAATTACCTCTCATATCATAAAATTAATTATCTTTGTGTTGGGGAGTAAAATAATTAAAATCAGTAAAATTCAACCTCTCCTGTAATTAAATAGTATAGATATGTAGCATGGAAGTATTTTTCTAATTATAAGAGTATTTGACAGTAAAATTATAATTGTAAAGCATATCGGGATTTTTGTAAAATTGTTATT
Organism: Hibiscus syriacus; assembly: GCF_006381635.1. Lineage (NCBI taxonomy): Eukaryota > Viridiplantae > Streptophyta > Magnoliopsida > Malvales > Malvaceae > Hibiscus > Hibiscus syriacus. Next base: position 614,366 of record NW_024063494.1, read on the forward strand.
TTTTTATAGAATGTATTAATCATCGTGCTGTAAATCTAAACTATATACATGAAGCTTAAATTAATATGTTTATTAAAATTATATTATTTAATTAAATCTTAAAGTTGCACATCGAAATTAATTTAATATGCAATACAATAATAAATTTGATTTCAACTTAATTTTAATTTTAATTTAATAAAATTTTCAGTCCGATCAAAAGGTGACATGTGTTATATAACTTAATTAGATTTGAACCCAAAATAAATTAGTAACCAAGCAAGCCTTAACCAATAAGCTAAATCTAACATTTAGAAATCAATTATAATATTATAGTTAATGATAAAAAATGAAAATGGATAAGTGAGAACTTACATCTTGGCCAATTGAGAACACTTGAATCACTAAAGTGAATCTAATAATTTATTATAATTGATTTAAGATTTTAATATTTTTAAATTAAATTTATTATTTTCATATTTTTTTATGATTATATATATATATGCGTGTGAAATCATTAAAAAAATTAATATTCAAATTATAATCAAAGAAAGTATTTATGATTCAAATTATAAATTTATCTTTTGATTTTAAATTATGCTCGTGAGTTTGAGTGCATTAAACAATTTTTTAATTTAATTTTAAATATAATATCATATATATAATCATTAATAAATAAATATAAAATAAATAAATTTAATTTAATTTAAAAATATTACAATCTCCAATTAATTATAAGTAATATATTAGACTTTTTTAGCAATTTAAGTGTTATCATATTCTCAATTGGCCTAGATTTAAGTCTTCACTTGTCTATTTTTATTTCTATCATTAATTATAATATATATATATATATATATATATATATATATATATATATATATATATATATATATAAATATAAATATATTAGTTGATTCCTAATACTAGATTTAGCCTATTGGTTAGGGTTTTGCTTGGCCATTAATTGATCTTTGGTTTAAATGCAATTAAGTTATTTTAGTTGTATTTTTGCCTAAACCTAAACAAGTTATATAACATGTATATTATCTTGATAAGAAGTGTGAGAATTGACTCAACAATTAATTCTGAAATCTAGGGGATTTAATCTATAAATTTAATACATGATTAGAATAAAAGTTTTAAAGTTGATGCTCAAATTAAGGCATTTGACAAATTAAAAACAGAATTAGGATCAAATTGCATTAAATAAAAATCCAAGAAAATAAATCATATATAAATAGTGACTAAAATGAAAGAAAACAAATTAGGGTTCCACATAAACACTTCCATTAAATATTAATGACAAGAGGCATAAGGAATCAAACCTAGAATCTTAGGAAAAATCTGCACGCCTTACCACTGAGTCGAGCCAATGTTTGTGTCTTTATTTACACAATATTGTATATATTTTCGTTAATGCCAGAAAAAAAAAAGAATAAATATGTACATGGTGAGAATTGAACCAAGACCACATGAAAATCTTAAAAGAATTAAACCACTAAGATAAACCTCACATTTAATTAATGGAGGGTAGATTATATATATATATATATATATATATATATATTATACCGGTTAATTAAATTAAAAAATAAAATATTTAATAAAAGTAAAATCATTAATTAAATTAAAAAGATTCAATTTAAAATTATATATTTTTTGAATTATAAATGTAAAATTAAAAATATTAAATTTATTTTAAAAATATATAATTCTTAAATTTATAAATGATAGAAATTTAAATTATAGAAATATATATATATATATATATATATATATATAAATTAAATAAATTTAAATTATAAAAAATATTAATCTAATGGTGACACGTGTCACCATCTATTTGGAGGACTAAATTTATTGAGTTAAAGTTATTTTAGGATTAAATTGATAGTATATATAAGTATTGAGGACTAAATGTATAATTATACCGATTTTATTACATCAGCGTTTCCGTTAGATATTAACGTCAAGTGGCTTGATTGAATATAATTAAATACTTAAGTGGTTTAATTGATGAAATTAAATATAGATGATAAAAGTACAAAGCTAAATAGTTAGGTGGCTAATGATATATTTTACCCTTTATTTAATGTCTTCCTTCCTATTGTGGTAAAAAAAAAACTCTTCATTCATTTACCCCCCTAATGGTATAGTTTACCCTTGAATAAATAGGTTAGTGCTTCTTCTTTTTAATGATATATTTTTTAGATTAATTGTCTAGTTGATAAATATATTATACTAAATTTCTCAATATCATATAAATAATTTTTCATAATTTAATACATTAAATATTTTATGGCAAACCATTCTAATTGTCTAATGTTTGAGAAAATTTTCGTTTTCCCACTTAAGTTTCAAAGGTAACAAATTGATCACTAACGTTTTTTATTTATAATAAATCGCCACTCGCCGTTAACGGTCGTCACTGCAATAAACGAAATACCGACGTGACACTTTAAACTAACTAACTAAGTGGATTTGACCGACCGTTTGACTCTTCTTATGCCATTTTAAATGCACCATTGGTGATGTGGAGCTATGCTTCCTCAAGCTACTTGCACTTGCTGGCTGACGTTACAGTCAAGACAAATATTAATTCGAGGCTATGCATCCAATTTTAGCAAACAAGGGAACATGGTAAAAATGAATAACCAGCTTTCCCTTATGTCGAATAAGATCGACAAGGCAGATTTCAGAGAAGAGAAATCGATAATAGGTCTTCAACTAAATGGCAACGCAGGTAAGTTAGACAACAAAATAAATAAAAGAATTACATAAAACAAAAAATCTAAGCGAATGAACTCACCAATCAAGCTAGGACACAACTTGGAAGACAACATTGACACGAATAATAAAGAGAACTGGGAGTGAAACTTAAAGAGAATAATAAAGAAAGAAAAACAGTCATGAGATAACATAGAAGCGACCGGAAAAACCACAGACAACTAAGAATCTCGACAATTAACATCGAAAAGAGGCAAAATCTTCCGCATTAACCGTAAAGAAAGAAGAGTCAAACGGCGGGTCAAACCTGTTGAGTCAGTTGGTTTAAAGTGCTACATTAACATTCCGTTACTTCAGTAACGACTGTTAACGACGAGTTACCGATTTATTATTAATCAATAATGTTAGTGACCAGTTTATTACTTTTAAAACTTTAATGAGAAAAAAACTTTTTAAAACATTATTGACTATTTTACGTAGTTTACTAAATATTTTACCCTCATGCATTTTGTCCACTTACGTCGTGAAATTTAACGTGATATTTCTTAGAAGTTCTTCATTTATCTAAGTATAACAATAAAACTAATCCTTAACGTTTTTCTACTTTTTTAATTTCATCATTAGTCTTTATATGTGTGTGTATATTAAATATTTATTTTAAAAAATTATGAAATATATGCACCAATTAATGATAGAACAAAAAACAATATTAATTTAAAAAATTAATTCTATTTAACCCTTAGTTTTAAACTTCAGAACAAAATTAGCCATAATTTTGTTTTATTTTTCAATTTCGCCATTTATTGATTATTTTAATGGAAATCTCAAAATTGCCATTTGTGTTTGTCATTGTCGGAACCACCACAGTCATCGACGTGGATTTGTCCCCCACCGCCTATCCCACTCTTCCTCGAATCCTTGTGAACCAGTCCTTCACTGGGTTAAAAATAATAATTCGTGAGTAATTTAAAATCAACTAAGTGACTATAATATCAAACCAATAAAACTTGTCATAGAGACCAAATAATCAATAGAAAGAACGAAAAAAAAAATAAAAACAGAAGAAGAAAATATAAGAAAATCAAAAGGAAAAAGAGCTCATCTTCTCAAATTTATAGATTAAAAACCAATAATTATTTTAAAAACAGCGAAATAGTTGAGAATCAAATTGCACCTAAAAGGCCAGCAGCTAAATTGTTGCTCAAATACAACGTCAGGGATTAAATTGCACAAGGACAAAGTCATGGGCCAATTTACAAAAGAAAAAAGTCAGGGTCAAATCGCATATCAGCAAAAGGATGGCTTCGCGTGTCGGAATGAGTTCTGTTGGCATTTCAGTGGAGCAGCTTCTTGCACGCGGCGAGGCCTCAACTAGGGAAATAAAACATTTTCAGCGTGAGTGATCTACATTTTCTATGTACATTGGTTACATGGTACATTGTTGGACGCATTCTTTAGTGCTTTGCTTTTTGGGAACTTGAGGCCAAAGTTCAAGGATTCAAGATTTAACTCCATGCTCCTAACGATAGCTATTAGCACCCCCATCATTGTTGATTCCATCTCAGATTCCTCTTCCCGCCAAAAGTATTTAAGCATCTATATTTTCTCTTTTTCCTTTTCTTTTCTAACATTTTGACATGAAATACCAGAAATGGAGAAACTTCGTCTGCTCATGATTGTTTCAACATATTATGATGAACAGAAGAATTTCAACGTTTGGAGTCTCATAAAATCTGTTTATTTATTCTTCTTCTTCTTCTTTTTTTGTTCTAGAGGGTTAACAGTGTAGACCGGCTACTACAAAAGTTCAAGTTCTGGGGAGATTCATATGTATAATGTCACTTTTTATCATTACAGGCAGTGCCATTGTCACTTTAATCTTTGAATATTGAACAGATAATCTGTTAACTAATATAGGGTATATCAGATACTTGACAGAGACATTTCGGTAGTCGGAATTCTTTTGTTTTCTCCTTTCAGATTACGGGTACGCGGTTAATTGTGTTTGCATACAGAATCTACGAATTAGGTTCAATGTTTTCTTTTTCATGCATAGTTTCGATAGCATTAAATGTTGTTCATCTAGATTCCGGATTGTTTATTGTTTAGTGATGAGGTAAAGTGGCATTATTTACTTAACTGTGCATGAATGTTCATGTAGAGAGAGGTACTGGTCTCAACTGAATCTGTGGAAGTGATGAAGAAGTTACTCCTCCTCTTCAATTCTAATGCTTCTCAACTGCCACTCAAAGCTCTTCATCAACCAGGTCAGCTTTGCGTCAAATCATCTTTTACAGTACCAATAGCAGATGTTGAGATTCGAGTTTCAGACACGTTCGATGCCACTTCATAGATATAATCGCATGAACTAACTGAGCCAAGTTCCCAGGTTTCGAATTTGTTCCTGTATGTTAGGACTCGAAGAAGAGATGAGGGCGTTCGAGATCGATAAGATTACATCGGGAAAGACTATCGAGCGGCTCATGGAAGAGTTTGGCGGCACTTCCACCGACACCAATCATCATTATGTATCTTCACGGCCTAAACATCATCATCAACATGAATGACAGGGAAGATTTGGATGTATGGTAGCTACAAACATGACCACAATCAAGTTCAAAAGTGCATGCCAACCCTGGGATTTGGATTTTGGTTTTGAAGCTGATCTTCTATGCTCAAAAGTAAGTTTTGCAGGTCATGATGTATAATAAATCTTTATATCCTTGATATATTCAAGATATATTATATGTTTTTTTTATATTTTTGGATCTATTATATACAATGAAATTTTATTTGATATAAAGTCTAGTATCACACAAATTCAGCTTGTAGGAGTGAGCAATAGAGAAACAGATCATTTCGAATCGAATCAATTTCTTAAACTATAATTGTATAATCACTTTCACCCTTATATTAAAAAGTCTTTAACGCATGTAACGAGAAATTAATTAACTGATTTTTTAATTGAAAAAATAGAAATCAATTAATTGGATTAATGGCAAAAACGGCCCCTATACACGACTATCTCACCTCCTCCTTCCTGCTACTGCCACTCCTCACCTCCTCCTTCCTGCTACTGCCACTCCTCATATCACCATCGTCAACCAACCAGGGCCAGTGAGAAGGGTGCATCCGTGCAAGCAAGCAATGGCTTCTCCCCAAGAAAATGGAAAATTTGTCATTGAATCCCTTAAGAAATACCCTTAAGAAATAATAAAATTGTATGTTAATTCAATGGTTAAATTATAATTTGACCCCTCCAAAATTGTAATTTTACATGATTAAATGATAATGCGACTTGAATTTCAATGAAACGCAATATCTAACCGAGAAAGTAATAAAATCTAAAAGAACATATAAAATTTGAATAATATAATTATTTAAAAATCGGATATCATTCGAAAACAGAATAAACTATATTCTTATATTGTTTTTCGGTCATAATTAGATACTCCTTAAATCAATCTTTTATTAAAATTTTATTTGTTCTTTTTTCTTGTATAACCATTGATTTTCGATCTATTGATCGATTAATCTCATGGTTTTTAGAACCGGACCGGTTAGCGAACCGGTCATGCTATCGGTTCACTGGTTCAACCGGTCGAACCGGCCCGACCGGTCGGAAGAACCGAACGATGTCATAATTATTTAAAAAATTAAATAAAAATACCAAAAATATTTAATAAAAAATAATTTTTTATATCACAAGTCATATCCAAAGCAAGTCATAACATATATAAGTTAAAAACCATAAAATCAAGTGAAACAAAATGATTCAAATTAACTAAACATAATATTTAAGGTAAAACATATTAAATAATAAATATAATTATATAGTTATAATTAAAAAATAAAATTGGGGTTAAAAAATCATAACAAAATGATATTGTTTGGTTTAATTTTTTTTAAAAAAACAATCTCACATGGCTAAGAAACATAGAAGAGCATCCAAAAGTTTAAAGAGTAAAAATATGAGAACAAAACAATCTCACATTGTTAAGAAACATAAAAGATCATCACAACTAACTTCTATAAATAATAGAGGTAATTTGACATTCAAAATCATGGAGCCTTTTGGTGAGCATTGAGTGAACTATTCTTTCACTTCAATCAAGCTCGAATTTTAGGATTCAATCGAGCTTCTAAAATTTTTTTTAGTTCAAGTTTCAATATTATATTTCGAGTTTAAGTTGAACTTGATAATTTTTAGCTTGTGAGTTTGAGTTGAGTTGAGCTTACTTTTAAAGTTTTCAAGTTCGAGTTGAGCTCAGCAATACTCGAGTTCGACTTGGCTCGTTTAACAAACGACTTTGTTTGGTTTAATTTTTTTTTAAAAAAAAACAAAATTTCCGGTTTTCAGCCGGTCTGGTTCGAACGGTTCAACGGTTCTGGCCGGTTCACTAGTAGCGGTTCAACCGGTTTAGATTGAACCGGACTAAACAACGGTTTCCGGTTGAACCGGCCGGTCCGATCCGATTTTCAAAACAGAGATTAATCTAAATTAAATACTGCAAAGACGATAAGATAATCTCAACTCAGTTTGCTACATTTATTTATATAGTATACTTATAATGTAAATTACATATATCTTCACGTGACACCCATATCATACAAAAACTAAATAAGATAAATATAGAGACAGGTGGAGAGAAGAATAAATGTAGTTCCATTCCATGTATTACACTCACCAATCATCTAAACTATACAAATAATATAATAGAAGCCTCTTCGGTCTTCCCATCATCTCAACCACTCACGCATACAAACAAGGCAATGAAAATAGTTAAGAACAGTTTACAGCTCGGCTCGGCCCGGCCACCAATTAATATATATATATTTAATTAATTAATTATATTCCGAGCGGCAGCATTGGCATGAAATGAACTAACGATCATGCCGTTGTAAAAACTGGAGGTGAATGTGAATTAACATGAAGACTGGCTTGAAATGGTAGTGGCGGACGCCGATGACGTTCTCGGCGTCGCTGCCGACAGTTTCTGCTTCAACACTACCGACGGCAGGATGCTGGTTTTCCTTCTTTCTTGCTCTTTTATTAACTCGCTTCCGATAATCTCTAATTTCTCTAAATTCGTCACCTCGCTCTTCTTCTTGCCTTTGAAAAGATGTGATTCAACGTTCCTTTGGGCCAACATCTCCTTTGTAAGGCTCATTACGGCGTCGATTTTACATTTTGGATGAGTATTGGAGGCCGTACTGTTCAATCTGTTCCCCTGAATTCTCACGTAGTTGTTTCCGTTTCCGCTTCCTCCGAACGCCATTGAAACTGCTTGATCAACCTATACATTAATAAATGATAGTGTTCGTTAATTTCGGCCACGGAAGATTTATTTTGCTTTGATTAGAATGCTTGGATATTATTTTGGGACTTACAATATCAGATGCACCCTCGCCGGCAATTCTAATAAACTTTGTCGGCGTCGGAGTAAGGGTAACGTCACCGGAATCGAAACCAGACTCTGCGTTTCCCAAAGACAACACCAAGAGATCCTCTACCCCATTACAAAACGGGAATTCCTGCTTATTATTAAGCACGTGTGTTATAGCCGCCGCCGTTGGATTGTTCATCGCCACCCCGCCTTCCACCGCCAGGATCTTTGTCCTCTCATCCACCGATCTCATTTCCACCGCCCCAACCACAGTCGGATCAGCCGATGTCGCGTAGCACACGTCCTTCATCTTGAAATCATAGCCGTCAATTTCCAATGCATCAGCGCGGGAAAATAAGAACGGCGCGTTGGAACAAAGATCGTAGCAGGGAATCAAAACCGGCTTCAGAGTATCCTTCAAAGTCAGCTCCCCGAAGGTTTTACCCATCAGTTTCTTCGCCCCGGATGGACGGAAAAATCGCCTGAACAACCCTCGAGGGGAGGAGGGAAACAGTTTCCGACGGTTTTTGACAAGGAACTGAAGAGCTTGGTCGGCAGTAAAAAGAGGGGAACCATTTTCAGCCCGAGTAAACAGCATTGCGGCAAGAATCGCACCGGCTCCGGAGCCTGCAACGACGTCGAAACATTGGGCAATGGCGGCATTGGGATTTCCCGATTTCTGACGGAGAATAGTTTGGAGGGTAAGGAGAGACTGAGCCGCCAATATACCATCGGAAAAGCTTCCACTGTCAATTGAAAGGATTCTTACTTTCCCAGATTTCATGGGATTTTCATGATCACCGAAAAGGAATTTGTTCTCGAGAATGGAAAAGATTTGGTTAGTGAGGGAGTCATCTTCGTTAACTAGGAGTGACATTAGATCAAACAAAAGCTTTCAAAGAATTAAAAATGAAAGAAACTGGAAATTGGAAGAAGTGGACAAGTTGATGGGACCTGGACTCCAGAGCTAGCTATATATACAGTAACAGGAACGGGGAAGAATAAAAATAAAGTAAAATTGTCCAGCGTTGGGGGAATTCGTGCGTCTATTTTTATTACTAAAAAAACGAACATTCTTTACGCTGAAGATTAATCGGCGAGGACTGGAAATGAATTGAATTTGGCGTTGTCCTTTCGGTACTAAAATATCCTATTCTTATTTTATTTCAAATTTTATCCTTTTGTATTTGGACTGCTCCTTCCCTCGTCTATGTTTCAAATTTAAACATCCTTCATGTAGCAGTAAAGTCAAAGTCCTGGATGGTATGTAATTGAATGTCACACGGAAAGTTTGTGAATAAATTGAATGTTGGATAAATAATTTATATTTAAAAACGTATTTATTTTATAGAATTTTAAAAACAAACAAGCAATTGTCCATTTATTTAAAATTTATTTATTTACGGGGGGAAATAGAAAATGAATTTTAAAGATTCAATTTTTCATAACCGATTCAACACAATATGAGAAAAGAAAAGATAATTGTATAGATTTCTCTACGTAGACATCATATTTAGTATATACAGAGACGATAAGAATTAGACTTACATTTACTGTTAATTAAAAATTTAATTTTTTATTATTATATCTATGGACTATAAGTGGATATTGACAAAAAAAGCAGAACTTGAAATATAGATTGTGATCGGAATTAATTATGTAAAATTAATTTTCTAATTGAATATAAAATAAATTAATTTTGGAAAAAAGAATATATATAAATTTAAAATGTCATAATCATCCGAAATATATTAAATGGAATATTAAATTCAATTTTTAGACGTTAAAAAATCTAACATATTATATATTATAACCATCCCTAATTACTGAGTATTGTTGAAATAGCTATTGCTTTAAAGTTGTATACCTAAAGTTATTTTTTATTAATCTGAAATAAAAACAGCATAATATTTTTTTTTTGACATTAAATACTCACCTGCCTAGAATTACTCCTTGAATGTTTGCTTCACTTTTTTTTGGGGGGACGAACTGTTTGGTTTGCGGTATATAAGATTACGTGTAATAAAATCCTCATTTTCCGGTTTGTTTGGTTAGTATTCTCAGCCTCTGGTAATTTTTTTATTACTAATAGAGTAATAGTAGATTTTTTGAAGTATATTACCGGGAATGTAATTATCCCTTTCCCTTAGGTATTATTGAATTACCGGCGTTTCGACTAAAATACCCTTAATTTTTTTAAAAAAATATTTTTCTTCTGTCGTTGAATAATAAAAATTCTACGAAGGTTAAATTACAAATTTATCCAAAAACTATTTTAGATTTACAAAAAATCAATAATTAAAATTTTATATGAAGTTTAATGGTTAAAATAAAATTTTACCTTTTCATTAAACCTATTTACATTTTCAATTTTGTAAAAAAAATTATATAAATTTATGAATTTAATTTTTTAAAGAAAATATATAAATTAATTATAGTAATATTATAGTAGAATTAAACTTGTTAAAAAAATAAATATATAATAAGGATAATTTAGTAAAATATACATTCCAATAATCTTTTATTCCTTTAACCAAACACTGTAATCTTACATTCCCGCTAAACCAACCAAACACAAAATACAACATTCACAGTAATCCTATTCTCTAATAATATGTTATTCCCACTTATAATCTTAATTTCGTGAACCAAACACATCCTACAAAGTAAAGGCAGTGGTGCTCAGATAAAAAAAGAATCCCACTAGGGCCATGTAAGATTTAGGAGCGGAGCCAACAAGGGATTATTTGATAAATGCATGTCTGGTTGGTTTGTACCGACAGTTTTATCACCACCGACTCTACCGCTTTCAAATATGAATCATATGACCTCTCTCTTATTTTATTTTTTTATCCTAATGAATTTGGTTTTGACTGAAAAAAAAAATTAGTAACTCCATAAAATTGACTACTCACGCCTAGGAAAAAGATATTGTGGATTTCATAGGTCAACGGGTCCGTACGACAGCGTAGGACTAGGGATACGTCATATGTCGTCTTCTTTTACATTCACTCTCGTTTCATGCGTTACACACCCCATGGCCCGTACATGTTCCAAGCATTAGATTCTTTCCTTCAGATTTATATTGTCGAATTCTTGATTATCTGGAGTTAAACTAAACTTGATAAACGATAAATATGATATTAATTCAAGTAATTATGAGTTAATTGCTTGTTTTAGAAGTAGTCATACCTCTCATGGGTCTGTCAATGTATTTTCTTGATAACGCATTGGCAATTACTACTTGAATGCAAGTTGGTCACGTAGTTATAATTAAACTATGCAATACATCTGCAAACATGTTTAATTCATAAATCTTATTAAGTTGATAATGACGATTATAAGTAAACTTACCGTAGCATATATAATTAAACTAGAAGTCAGGCGTGGAAGCCAATGATTAAGGAAGCATCATTTCCTTTATCAATTTTCATAACTATAAATAATTGGGTTTCGGTTTTGTCATACAAAAAATAAACATCTCATCCTGTCCTATTAGATGGATTAATAATTTATAAGATAATATATTTTTTTAACCGTATATTAAGACAGAACACCTAGACTTCGCTATCAAATGAAATGTTGAGTTATAATAAATAAAAATAGGAAAATGGCATGGGTCCTACTTTTCCTCTTACCTCACAGCATCAGTGTTGTTATGATATTATAATATCTTTCTCTACGCAAACAAAAGGACAAAGAAAAGTAAAAACTCGGCGATCTAAACTTTGTAACACACTTTCTCGACCGCTTCTTGGCAGATCCACCGACGCTTAGCTTCATGCATCTATCTCAACTCCAAAATAAGTCGTATCAAAACAAACACAATTTCTATATGCAAAAACTCGGGTATATTTTTTCTTTCATCCCTGGTATTTTTTCCCGATTATAATTTCAACCATTTCATACATTAACTTTTACATACTTCTATACGCACGTTAGAAATTTTAGAGCTCAATGGAGATCAGAATTATCGATGAAAGGATATGTTTCACATAAATTAAGAGTTTTGGGGTTTGAATGTGACATTTTAAGAATATTAAAGAGAAAGAGTAATTAAATAAAAGTTGGAGGCGTAGTCGAAAGAAATTGTAGGATAAAAGTAAGGAGAATCAAGAGGCTGGATATTTGTGTAGGGGCGAGTGGAGACACCGCCAAAAGAGGCGGTTGGTGAGTGAGAGAGAAAGAAGAACACAATACATAGTTATTTGTTGCCCACCAACTGTTGTCGGAGTCGGACAACTCTCTTGTACCATTACCATTTTCCCAACATAATAAACACTAGTTTAACTTGACAATAACAAGTTAATTAACATTATTATTATTATTATTATTATGTTTTATTGTTGGTTTAAGATTTTAGTTTCCACGCTAATGCGATATTGGCTCTGTCAGTAAAGATCGAAGTCTTGAGACCTTAAATATTCTAGTTCGAATATATCAATGGTAATTTTATGTATATGTATATTCAATTTAATTAGATAAATTACAACATATAACACTGAATTTTACATATTGGATAATTAATAATAGTAAACTTTCAGTTATTTAAATTATAGTATATAATTTTATTTTTTTCCTTCAATTATACCATTGTGTTATTAAAATTTAAACAACATGATTATGTAAAAGATATTTTTTTAGTATAGTTATCAATGTCTGAAACAATATCGTTTTATGTACTGAACTTTAAGGGTGTATAATTTTGCAACTAAGCTTTTAAGTGGTTCAATTTAGACACCGAACTTTTTTTTGCAGTTAATTGCTTTCATTCCGTATACATCATCTGTGATAAATTAATATCAAAGTATTTGTATTTCACTGTTATTTCTTCTTCTATGATTACTTTTTCATGGAACCCACTCATAATTAGTGAAATACACATGCACACACTATTTTTGGGGGTTTGGAAACTTTCTCGAATGTAAGGGTTTTGGTGTGTTTTTTTGAAAAATTTAATGGCAAGAAGCATTATTTCAAAAAATAAAATAAATAAATAAATAACATGCATCAAAATTTAGATTTATCGAACAACCATAGAATGATATCAAAGTATTATCGGATAAAGGCAAAACTTCATAGGTGCCAAGGGTCCCATAAATTATTTTTTCAAGTATTAATTTATATTAAAAATATATATATTTAAAAAATAAATAAAGAAAAATTTACTAGACCCCTATCAATTAAAAAAATTGTTTATGAAAAATAAAAAAATATTTCAACCCCGCTACAATAAGTTCCTAGTTCCACCTATGTTATCAGACCTTTATATAGATTTTCGTCAATTTTGAGTAGGTTTCATGAAAAGTCAATTCAATGAGAAGAAAGTGGAGTGAAATATAAATATTTTGTTATTGATCTTGCTACGAATGGTGATTAGTGGCCGGCAATGATACATACAGGTGACAAAGAAAAATCCTATCGGATATAAATTTTGTACGAGTCAAAATTAAATTATAAATTTTTTTATGATTTATAAATTATCTTAGGTAATTTAGCTTAATTATCCTAGACTGGGATTTTAGAGTGTTACAACTCTCCCCTTCGTCCTCAAATTCTTACCTGAATGAAATATATGAGGATATTGTTTTCTCATTGTATCCTCGAGTTTCCAGGTTGCTTCTTCCATCTTATTATTTATGATGTGATCCTATCTAACACCAACTTGCTTCATGACATGTTTACATCATTAAAGATCCACCAAATTCAATCTAAGGGAGTTCTATCTTACTTTATCATATATTTACTCATTTATGCTCTATATATATTTATGAGGATACATTTGCATATTAGACTATACTTAGGTTCGAAATACAAACATCTGTAAAATAAAGGGAATAATTCCTAAATATTCCATTATTCTTAGCTTAAAACAAACATTAAAAATAAAAAGGGAAATTACTAAATTGGTCCCTAGGCATTTAAAAAAATAAAAAACATCACTACACATGACCAAAATATAAAAACACGCGAAACATACATGGACTAAATAGAAAATAACCCTAAAAATAAATATCATGCATAAAATGAGTAAATTACAAAAATAGTCCCTACAAGTGACTAACATGCGAAAAATGTGTAAAGTAAGGGGACTAAAAGGAAATTAAACCAAAAATTGCAAAGCATAAACAAAAATGGGTAAATTATGAAAACAATCCCTACACGTGGATATTTTGCAAAAAGGCTCTAAAAGTCGGGGGACTAAATGACAATTTTCCTCGAAACTTCCTCTATAAATTTTGAGTAGGTTTGGTGAAAATCAATTGAATGAGAAGAGAGACGAGTGAAATATAAATGTGTTGATATTGATCTTGCTACGAATGGTGATTAGTGGCAGGCGATGATCGATTACCAGCAACAATAAAAAAATTAGTGCTAAAATTGAACATCTTAAAAATTTAGTGGTACAATCAATATACTCTTAAAGTTCAATGCTGAAAATGATGTCGTTTTAAACATCAATAACTACACTACAATGATATCATTTTGTTTATATTATCACAATGACATGAATATATATTTACATCTTCGTGTCATTAATATTTAATGATTCACTGTAATAATTAAAATTAAAACTAAAATTTAATATTATAATTAAATATTTGAAAGTTAATTGATATAAATTATACACTATCTAAAATTCATTAATATATATATTATAGTTTAAACTAAAATTTATTTCGAGATGATTTATAATTTTTTTTTCTAGAGGTATTGCTTTAGAGTTACAACTCCTTTATCCCAAGATACAACTCGATAGTATACATTCATAAAAAAAGGCATTGTCATGTCACACTCCTGATATGATCCTGGTTATTTTCGTGTCACATTTTTTAACTTAAAGAATGTGTTGTTTTTTTTAATCAGTTTGTTCCGAGATTATTAGTTCTACTGTAACTCATAACATTGATCATAATTAATATATTAGAAGAGATGAATTGAATCGTTTTCGTCAAAATATAAATATATGTTTATATTAGGAGAGATGAATCACAATTAATCGATCGATTTATCACTATCATCTATCCTTCAAATTACGAGTAACAACCACCTTATTAATTTTGGACATTAATATATATGTCTTTAGGTATGTGACCGTCTAGGACGTTCATTATGAAAAAAAATTAAATAACATTATTGTTTGTTCTAAACATGTTTATCATTTTAAATTATACCAATAATAGTTAGTTAATTGATTACTCAACAACTGTTTATAATATTTGGAACATAATATTTTTCTTAATAGTTTTAATATTTGCATAATATTATTCCTTTAATTGAGACAATACCAGATGAGTTTGAGTTGTCGGGTTTAGTGATTGTTGGATACGTGTTAGTAGGTCTTGCTCTTTTAACATTAATTAATCAACACTCCTAGATGTTACAATTTGGCTTAACAAGCGACTTCGTTGCATGAATGATGATTGTAATAGAAAATAATTTCTAACAATACAGTTTAAAATTTAACTGTTTAGTATTATTGTTAAAAAAATGAGTTTGAAAGTATAGCAAACAAAAAAAAGTTTGAAAAGATAAAATGTCTATTATAGACATTATGTTATAAATTTAGAATATATTTAAATTATATTTACACTTATTAATAATATGATATATAATATATATATATATATATAATTATAATTATAATAAAAATATATTTATAATAATTCACTATTAATATTTTAATATATAAATCATGAATTTTATTTAATTTTAAGTAATTAAAATAAATTATTTTTTAAGGATGTTAATATTAAATTATTAAAATAAAATATAAATACATAATTAAGTGAAGCTCATGGATTAATAAAGTTAAAATTATAATTTGATTCTAAAGGCAAAGCTGAAAATAAAAAAGTTACAAATCCTAATTTTTCGGTTGGTTTGAAACTACTGTTTCCCCCGCAATTTTTTTATTATTTACTTGTTTAACATTGATTTTATCGTCAAAATGGACTTTTTAACTAAAAGTACTTTTAGAAAACCACACCATATGAGACCTAAGTGATTAAAATTTATCAAATCACACTTTATTTCTCTTCTAAATTATGGGTTTAATATTGGTTTGGAGCAAAATTTCCTTCTCCCCCTCTTAGATGGAAGTTGTGCAATAATAATAATAATAATAACAACTTACACTTGTAAATAGGAGTATTCAAACGTTTAATTCGGTCACCAACCGAACCGAATTAACATAACTTTTTTCTTTAACCGTTAACCGAATCGAAATTTATTTGAAAATTATTAATCGAACCGAACAAATTTCAGTTAATTTTCGAATTAATCGGAAATTTTTAATTTTTTTAATTTATATAAAAATTGAATATTTTTAATTAAAAAAACAATTTACAATTTATTTAAATAATATATAATTATAAAATGAAAATTTTATATGGATTTTTTTAATTAATTAATATTGATTTATGTTTAAAAGTTATTGGATTTTAAATTATTAATTGGGTTTTAAATGGTTTGAGCTGAGTCCATATGTTATATATATAATATATTTAATGTTTAAAATTTAATTTCGGTTAATTCAGATAATTAATCGATTTCGAACCGAATTAACCGTTAAATGAATTCTAAAAAATTATTAATCGTTCCCCGATCAAACTAATTCGGTGTCTGACAGAATTAACAGAACTAATTCGATTCGATCAGTTAATTCGGTTAAAACGAAAATGAACACCCTACTAGTAAATAGGCTAATCTATGAGCTCGGCTGAGTTAAGTTGTGACCCAACTTTCAGAAAACCTGTTTGGTTCAAAACAGGCTTTAGCCCGGTCTAATGGCCCATTTATTTTTTTTGAAATTTGTTTTACATTATGGAAAATTCTTTCGTATGCAATTTGTGGAGTTCTTGAAAAAATAATCAAAATTAAACGGATGATAATATGATATATAAAATTCTCTCTCCTTTGAATAACTCCTCAATCTTTCGTTAAATCCAACTTGAAAAAGCCCCTGAAATTTCCCAATTTCGAAACCCTAAAAACCACGATCTGTCCTTCCCCTCCTTTTAAAACCTAACCGTACGAATCCTTCAGAGAGCTCCATTATTTGTCTCTCTCCAAACACCGATGGGTTCATCTCCTGCCCAAGGCGATGCTCTGGGGAGACTTGAATACCTCTCCCTCGTCTCCAAGGTAAGCTCCGAGCTCGAGAGCCATGTAGGGTTTTCCGACAAGGTTTTGGCGGAATTCATCACCGATATGGGTCGCCACTCCGAGACCGTTGATGAATTCGATGCCAAGCTGAAAGAAAACGGTGCCGAGTTACCCGATTACTTTGTCCGTACGCTTCTTACCATCATCCACGCTATTCTGCCACCAAAGCCCAAGGCTGAGAAGGAATCCAAGAAGGAGAACGCAGCTGATGGTAAGAAGTCTAAATTTAAAGCTTTAGCAATTGCAGATGATAAAGATAGAGCAAAAGAACTAGAGAAGGAAATTGTGATGGAGGCTCAAGACAGAAGAAAAGTAGAGGATAGAGATAGAGATAGAGATGGGGAAAGAGACAGAGGCAGGGATCGAAGGGATAAGGATAGAGATAGGGGTAGGGATAGAGATAGAGATAGGGGTAGGCATAGAGATAGAGATAGAGAGGCTGGTGATGATGATAGGAGGGATTATGGCAGTCGGGGAAGAAATAGGGATCGAACCCGAGACAATAGAGACAGTGATGATGATAACAGGGATTATAGGAGCAGGGGCAGGACCAGGGACCATGATAATATGGAAGGTGAGGAAGGAGGGGGTAGGAGAGGTAATGGTACGTATAAGGATAATGAGCCTGAGTTATATAAGGTATACAAGGGGAGAATTTCCAGGGTGATGGATTCAGGTTGTTTTGTGCAATTGAATGAGTTGAGGGGAAAGGAGGGTTTGGTTCATGTTTCCCAGATGGCTACTAGGAGGATTGCCAATGCTAAAGATGTTGTGAAACGGGATCAGGAGGTTTATGTGAAAGTAATTTCAGTTTCAGGTCAGAAGTTGAGTTTGTCTATGAGAGATGTTGATCAGAATACTGGTAAGGATTTGCTGCCATTGAAGAAGACTTCGGATGATGATGCTTTTAGGACAAATCCTTCAGGGGGAAAAGAGGGACGTGTGATGAGAACTGGCCTTTCAGGGATTAGGATTTTGGAGGACGAGGATGTTGCCCCATCGCGCAGGCCATTGAAGAGAATGAGTTCACCAGAGATATGGGAAGCCAAACAGTTGATGGCTTCTGGTGTTCTGAGAGTAGATGAGCATCCCATGTATGATGAGGACGGAGATGGAATGCTTTATGAAGAAGAGGGTGCTGAGGAGGAGCTTGAGATCGAAATAAATGAGGACGAACCTGCCTTTTTGCAAGGGCAGACTAGGTATTCTGTGGATCTCTCCCCAGTAAAAATATTCAAGAATCCAGAAGGTTCCCTTAGTCGTGCTGCTGCTCTTCAATCTGCACTTATTAAGGAACGGAGAGAAGTCCGGGAGCAGCAGCAGAGAACAATGCTTGATTCAATTCCCAAGGATCTGAATCGTCCCTGGGAAGACCCAATGCCAGAGACTGGTGAGAGGCATCTTGCACAGGAGCTGAGAGGTGTTGGATTGTCAGCATATGATATGCCTGAATGGAAGAAGGATGCTTATGGAAAAGCTTTGACTTTTGGGCAGAGATCTAAACTTTCCATCCAAGAGCAGAGGCAGAGCTTGCCAATTTATAAACTGAAAAAGGAGCTGGTTCAGGCTGTGCATGATAATCAGGCTCTGGTGGTCATTGGTGAGACTGGGTCTGGTAAGACTACCCAGGTAACCCAATATCTTGCCGAGGCTGGTTACACTACTAGGGGTAAGATTGGGTGTACACAACCTCGAAGAGTGGCTGCAATGTCTGTGGCGAAGAGGGTAGCTGAGGAATTTGGTTGTCGATTAGGGGAGGAAGTTGGCTATGCTATTAGATTTGAAGATTGTACTGGACCAGATACCGTCATAAAATATATGACTGATGGTATGCTTCTTAGGGAAATTCTGATTGATGAGGATCTTTCTCAATACTCGGTCATTATGCTTGATGAAGCTCATGAGCGTACGATTCACACTGATGTTCTGTTTGGGTTGCTGAAGCAACTTCTGAAGCGGAGAGCTGATCTTCGTCTGATTGTTACATCGGCTACATTGGACGCAGAGAAGTTTTCAGGGTATTTCTTTGACTGCAGTATTTTCAGTATTCCTGGGAGAACATTTCCTGTGGAGATACTCTATACAAAACAACCTGAGAGTGACTACCTTGATGCTGCCCTTATAACAGTCCTACAGATACATTTGACTGAACCTGAAGGTGACATTCTCGTTTTCTTGACTGGTCAGGAGGAAATTGATTTTGCATGCCAATCACTTTATGAGAGGATGAAAGGACTAGGTAAAAATGTTCCTGAATTGATCATTTTACCAGTTTATAGTGCCCTCCCTAGTGAGATGCAGTCTAGGATTTTTGATCCTGCCCCTCCTGGGAAAAGGAAGGTCGTAGTGGCGACCAATATTGCTGAGGCTTCCTTGACTATAGATGGAATATTTTATGTGGTCGATCCTGGTTTTGCTAAGCAAAACGTTTATAATCCAAAGCAAGGGCTTGATTCCCTTGTCATAACACCAATTTCACAAGCTTCAGCAAAGCAACGAGCTGGGCGTGCTGGGCGTACTGGACCTGGAAAATGCTACCGCTTGTACACGGAGAGTGCATATCGAAATGAGATGTCTCCTACATCAATTCCAGAGATACAAAGGATTAATCTTGGCATGACAACACTAACAATGAAGGCCATGGGCATAAATGATCTCCTTTCTTTTGATTTTATGGATCCACCTGCACCTCAAGCTCTCCTTTCTGCCATGGAGCAATTATACAGTCTTGGAGCTCTAGATGAGGAGGGGCTTTTAACTAAATTGGGTAGGAAAATGGCTGAATTTCCTCTTGATCCACCTCTATCAAAGATGTTACTGGCCAGTGTGGACCTTGGCTGTAGTGATGAGATATTGACAATTATTGCAATGATCCAAACTGGTAACATCTTCTACAGACCAAGGGAAAAGCAAGCTCAAGCTGATCAGAAGAGGGCCAAGTTTTTCCAGCCCGAGGGAGACCATTTGACTCTACTTGCTGTATATGAGGCTTGGAAAGCTAAGAACTTTTCAGGGCCTTGGTGTTTTGAAAATTTTGTTCAGTCTCGATCTTTACGGAGGGCACAAGATGTTAGAAAACAACTTCTCAGCATCATGGACAAGTAAGTTCTTGCTCTTGGTTTTATAGTATCTTTTGCTAATTGTCTCTGATTTTTTTATATCTTTCTTTATATCTAAGCTTTTATGATTTTAGATTTTAATTGTGTCCTACACTGTTAATTTTAAGATGTATTTGAGCTTACACTTTTTGGTTATCGCTAGTAGAATGCATCTTTATGATTATTACTACAGTGATGACCATTAACTGCTTCACAAGTTGAAAAATGCATAATTTTGCTTTAGCTTAATTGGCTGGGAAGTTCATCACCAACTTGCTTTCCAAGTTTCTTTCATTTTTGGTGACAGATTAGGGATTGTCGATGGTCATTTAGAGACTACAGAGCTTATGTTGAATCTCTCTTTTCTCTGGACACGCTTTATTTCTTTTGCGTTATTTTGACTAGTCTCTTGTTAGTAATATTTTCACATGTTCCAAAGCATCAACCAGCAGTCTTTCTCATTCTCAATTTGTTAGTTTTGAATCTGTTGTGTTCTCTACTAGTATCGAGAATTATTACCATTCTAAGTGGTTTATACTTGGCCTTTGAGGTTCTAACCTGAACGGGTGATGTTTTTTCAGGTACAAACTGGATGTAGTGAGTGCAGGAAAGAATTTTACAAAGATCAGGAAAGCAATCACAGCAGGGTTCTTCTTCCATGCAGCAAGGAAGGACCCACAGGAGGGATATAGAACTGTGGTGGAGAACCAGCCTGTTTATATTCACCCAAGTAGTGCCCTTTTCCAGAGACAACCGGACTGGGTGATCTACCATGAGCTGGTAATGACTACAAAGGAGTACATGCGAGAGGTGACAGTGATAGACCCGAAATGGCTGGTTGAACTTGCTCCTAGATTCTTCAAACAGGCAGATCCCACAAAAATGAGCAAGCGCAAGCGCCAAGAACGCATTGAGCCTCTTTATGATAGATATCACGAACCTAATTCTTGGCGTCTCAGTAAACGACGAGCCTGATCTGCGTGTAATTCTCCTTTAACTGAATTTTGTTGATTTATGCAATCCTTTGCTTTCTAATTTCTTACTTTTCTGTTAAAGTTTTACGAGAAATTAACCGACACTGACTAGCTTTAGACGAAGTAAAAAAACAACCTTGATGATTTTGGCGTATAAAGATAAATCATGAAGTGAGAATTATGATAAAACAAATTAAGTCCACGTATTTCATTCCATATAACATTTTCACTCCCATTGGGCTCTTGCTTCCTGTTGTCCCACTATTAACCAGTATGTTATAGCGTAAACATCATAATAAGAAATGGATTGTACAGTGTAGTGTAACTTTTATTTGCCAACCGGTATCTACCATCATCACCATTCCAAATCACATCATACGTGATACTGAAGGTTTCCCCCTCTATGTGGGAACGGAGTTTCGAATCCGAAATCCTCAATGAGGATTCCACAACTGATTCAATCATCTTACAATGGATTGTTTCACGTAATCTTATATGCTTTTTAAAAACGTTTGCCCATTCACGTAATCATCTTGGAACTTATGGCAACTTGTTACCACTGATATTTTGTTATGACCCTAGGAGATTAGAGAAGAAAATTAGACGAAGAATGGAGAGAATTGAGATTTAAGGAGAGAAAAGAAAAGATTCAAGAAGCTTAGAATTCATTCAATCAAAAGTATATTTTCTCCTCCTCTAGTACATGGTTTATATAATTACAGTGTTCCCATAGTTACCCTACAGCTGGCAGTCCTTGTTGTACTGATTATAACCACCTGCACAGCTAAGCAAGATGTTTATTATCCTTAGTGGCTGTAAAACGTGTTAGGTCCAGTCCCAATTCCAAATCTCTAACCCTTTTTTTGATTTCCCCAATTCTCTTGCTCCGATTCTTATCGCTTCTCCTCTGCTCGTGACAATACCCTCCCCACGAAATGATCCTTGTCCCCAAGGATCAAAATCTGAGAATTGTGCTGAAAGTACAATATAATTTACCACAGTGACAATTTCCAGTCCTAATTTTATCCACTGCATCTGATTGTGTTCCTACTCCCGACGTTTGTCGAGCATTATAGAACCATAGAACCTTGCTGCCAGCTTTAATCCCTTTCGAAGAGCAAGTGAGGTTTGATGGTAAGACCGAAACTTCAGGTAAATTCTGTCCTCTGTTTTTATACCTCTGCCTTTCCTGAGTAATGCCCTTGTCAGAAATACAGCAGAAGGGACAAATAATTGGGGACAATAACGAATGCATCTTGATGGCAGTAGAAAACAATCATCTGCGATGTCTGGTCTTGTAGTGAATTCCTTAATACTCGTTAGAAGGGACGATGTGTGCTTGAAGAGCACTTCAGTCATATTTTTAAGGTAACTTGCACAAGAAGGGTCAGAGCCAAATATCTTTATAACTTCACTAGAGAGATAAAGGAAGCACAGCTGGTGGTGGTGTTGATACATGCCTTGGATTTCTTCAAGCATTGCTCCAATTGTTGTTCTCATAAACCTTCCATAAGTTCTCACAACATATTTGCAAGCACGACAAAGAGAATCCATGGTTCTCATGTCCCAAGCGCGAAGATCAAATATGGCTTTGAATATTGGCCAAAGCCTGTGAACTAAATCAGCAACTGCTTCAGGATGATTTACATACCGGAAGATATAAGCAAATCAATCTATGTGAACTGTTAATTCACTAGCATGTTTCTTCTCTAAAACTTCTGGACCTTGGTTAATAACTGCCAGTAAAGGAGTAACAACTGATGCGCATAGTTCCTCCAAAGCAGCCTTAGCAGGCTCTGATGGAAGTTCAGTAATAACCATGCTTAAAGCTTCAACTAAGTGTAATGAATCTTCAGCAGAGCCCTTAAAACTACCTTCACCATTAATTGTTGTATAGTATATATGGAAAAGCTCTTTACAATATGTAGAAAGCTTTTTACTGTAATCATCACAGATGTGTCTAAATGCCAAAGCAGCAGCTGCAGCAGAATCTTCAGAGGTATGCATCCCACTCATGAGAATATTAATCACCAAAAACAACTTAGAGAAACCACTTGGTGCAGCATCAAGCCACTTAGAAAATGCTCCAATTATTAAGCAATCCATTTGGAGAAGTTGCGGCTGATGAAACAGTTTCGGAAGCAGATCCATAACATGAGGCATTACATTTGTTTCAATGACCGATACAAAACTTGATATAGCTCGAATGCAAAATAAAGCAGCCTCAGCTGGATGCCATTCACTTTGTTCATTTCCACAACAAGATATTGCCTCTAATAGCTTCACATAAAGAATTTGCACCGTTGCATTGCCGCCTAAAATTGATGCCGCATCCGTTAACACATCTGTAACATCATATCTTGTATCCGCAAGAGCGAGAATAGTCTCTCGGAACTTGTGGTCGGCTTCTTTAACCGCCTTGCTGTCTTCTAATCCAGCATCCTCAAAAGCTGAGAAAGCATCTGCAGACAAAACTTCTGCCCACTTGTAACTGTAGTATCCAGCAGCATATCCACCTGCAAATATATGGTTGAAAGCACAAAAAAATCTATCTTCCGGCAATGGAGGGATTACCTGTGTTTTTCTAGAAACTCTCTGATCAACATCATAAACAGATTCAGACCCATCTGGTATATATTTTGTATGCAACTCCAAATCCAGGCTAGAAAATTTAATCTGACGAAGACTTAGAGAACCAACACAGAAAGTCCTTGCAGCAAGGAGCTTCAAATATACCTCTTCAGGCAGGCTCTCCCCTGTTTGATAATGTTTTGCAATGCTCATCAGTGTATCCCTGTGATAACACCAATTTTCCATGAACTGGGACGGTAACTCAACAGCATCCTACTCAATCCCCCGAATGCCAGCTACTAGACCCTCATCTTGCTTAGTCAGCATATGCTGAAGTGCATGACCAAATTCATGGAAGACAGTTTCTACTTCACGGAATGTCATGAGGCTTGGCTTGTCCCCGAATGGTAGTGTTTGATTAAACACCATGTGGGCAATAGGTAATCTTGAGGTGGTACCATTACGTGACAGTACTCGACTTCAAGAAACGACCTCATCCATCCATGCACCTCCCCTTTTCTCTGATGGACGAGAGTATGGATCAAAATAAAAGTAGGCAATTGGACTACTTGAAGAGTCTTTGACACAGTAGAACCGCACATCATTATTCCAGACAGGAGCCAGACCATCAACTGGTTCAATATCAATCTCGAAAAGTACCTTGGAAAGGTTGAAAAGGCCATCCATAACCTTTGAAAATGAGAAATATGGTCGGAGTTCTTCCTTATTGATGTTGTATTTTGACTCACGAAGCTTCTCACTCCAGAAACTCATGTCCCAATGGCTCAAATTATCAGCTTCAGGATTACCTTGACTTTTGGAGAAACTTTTTAAGTCTTCAAAATACTGGACAGCAGCATTCCATGAAGCACTCCGAAGCTTTTCTAGTAGTTCCTCAGATTTATCAACAATTGCCATTTTTGTTGCTATGCTTACCTCAACATAATTATTGTAATTGAGAAGCTTAGCCTTCTCCAACCGAAGTTTCAATATATGATTGATGATTGGTGTATTATCCAAATCACCACTTGATGCCCGTTTTATATAAGTACAGTAAACTTCCTCACGCAAAGCACGATTACGAGCATGTTGCATAACTGAAATAAAACTCGGAGCATCAAGCGAAATCACCCATTCCAGTTTTTGTTCTTCAGTCCACTCACGGTCGGAACCACTTTCCAAGTGTTGGGTACAAGTGATGGATGGCATTTTATCAAACACTTGACACCCATCATTTGTGCCTTCAATTGCAGCAGGTAACGACCCCGTTTCAGTGCTGTTTTGGTCTTGCTCCACCGTCTTTCCTGTCAAGACCCTTAAAATCTGCTCGAAATAACCCTTATTCTTTGCAATCCTTGTCTCCAGGTATTGCTGATCTTGCTTCACCAACTTTGCTAAGTCATCAATCTGGTTTTGAATTACAGAAAGAGCAGAGGATTCAGCCATTGTTTTGCCAGGAGTTGTGGCTCTGATTACCAATTGTTATGACCCTAGGAGATTAGAGAAGAAAATTAGACGAAGAATGGAGAGAATTGAGATTTAAGGAGAGAAAAGTAAAGATTCAAGAAGCTTAGAATTCATTCAATCAAAAGTATATTTTCTCCTCCTCTAGTACATGGTTTATATAATTACAGTGTTCCCATAGTTACCCTACAGCTGGCAGTCCTTGTTGTACTGATTATAACCACCTGCACAGCTAAGCAAGATGTTTATTATCCTTAGTGGCTGTAAAACGTGATAGGTCCAGTCCCAATTCCAAATCTCTAACCCTTTTTCTGATTTCCCCAATTCTCTTGCTCCGATTCTTATCGCTTCTCCTCTAATCGTAACATATTTTCAGGGTTCATGCTACATTCAAAACTGTAACACTAGTAGGAACTGAAACCAGTTTGATCTTCCATGCAAGAATTACTCCGAGACTACCTCCACTGATGGATTCTCAGTCAATGATTGTACCATTGGCGTTGTCTAATCCAGCATCACCTATGCAAGGCCATATTTCCTCATCAGGTTTCCATACCCACCTCCGGAAAAGTGACCACCAACTCCAATAGTTGGATAAACCCCGACCAAAAAGCCATAAGAATCAGTTTTATCAGTTATCCTGTACTGAAGTTTGCCGATAGTTGTTCCAGCTTCAACTTGTTAGAAACATCTACAGTAACTATAAAGCTGGTCGAACATGTCACACGACAAAAGGAACCTCCAAAACATAAGAGAGGCCCTCATAATCATGGACACCACTTTGGATTCTGATCAAATAACAGTTGCCTGGACGTGGGATCCAAGCATGGCAGCTACAATAACTAGATGTTTTGACGGTGGCTTTTGTTGAAAATCCAAGGCCTTTAGCATACGCTTGAACAACAGCTAGAAATGGCGGCATTGAAGAAAGCTGCTTTGAATTGAGTCACGAGTGGCCCAACAAACTAAACCTAAAACAAATGAGATACGAGCAATATTGTGGAGCACAAAAAATCCTGAACTTCTTTTCTTGGCAAATGACTTGGATGGATCTCTTCCATCCACACATGCATACATCTCACTAGATTTGGGCTATTTTTCTAAGCAACATTAACATAATACAATGCAAAAGAAAAGTCAATTCCAGTAGCAACACTTCAATTTTAGGGATGGACCAAGAAAGTGTCGGAAGGTGCAATCAAGTTTTTGAAAATTTTAAATATATTATTTATATTTCTAATGATAATTTAATTTTGTATCGTCTGAAATTTTATAATTTTACATCTTAGATTTTTTTACACAAATTCCTAAATTATCATTTCTAACATAAAATCATACGCCGGTTTCTGGTGTTTCATCAAGAAAGAAGTCTCTCAACGCTTAATCCATAGTCATACAATTCAAAATTGGACCGACACCATGGCCTATCATCAAAAGTCATTATATACACCCGTCACCCTGCCAAAGTTCATTGAATCAGACCACCATGAAATACTAATAATAATATTATTACAAGGAAAACTAGAAATATACAAACATGGGGGAGTGTCACGTACCTTGTTTCGTACCTTCCGCACACAGACCTGCAAAAAGCATGTTTCAGCAACAGAAACCAGAGGATTGCTTATGGAGACAACCTTGTGACAATACTCACTTATACTACATCAACAGGCCGACCTTGGGATCCCGATTCCGATGAATAACAATTCCATTGTCACATTTGTTTATAAAGTGTGCCCTTCCACTGATGTCGTAGAGATTAGGAGGAGCCCCGATCCGATCGTGCAACTGATAAACAAGCATAAAATTAGTACAAAGTGATACCAGGCAACAAAAGATAACTTGGTGAGACCAACCTGTCTCGGATGTGCAACAAACCAGACATGACAAGAGTGGTGCTGAGCAAATTGTTTTATCTTTGTAAGCATCTGGCTTACGTACTCCGTTTCAGTCCTGTTGTGGATATAAGATGTTAATAACTGGGGCATTTAGGCAGCCAGCAAATGAGGAGAACTCGGAATGGGCAAAAGTAAAGACAGTTTTGAAACAATTATGAAGCTTTGCTTATACTTCTACCAAAAGTATAATTTTAAGCAAAATACACACTCAGGTAGTTCTAATTGTAGCAATAATAGTACCAAGGCTGCCCCTGACATTCCCAACTATCAAGCAGGTTAGCCATTGGCATAAAAACTAAATTATATACATGTATTTCATGGATAAATTCTTCAAGGCACCCAGAAAAGTGACAACTATACTATTGAAGAAAAAAAGGAGGAGATTGCTAATATAATAGCAAAACAAATAAGGTAAACGTGAGCATTGTGTAAAAAGAACTCACTGATTAGCATGGTGCCGTCAAATTCATTGTATGGATCAATTACAAGCCCCCTAACACCATGCCTTAGTACTACTGCCCTTGCAAGATAAAGAACCCACTCGATACTTGGAAGAGAATCATTCTCGCACCTATTCCAGAACCCATGAGATAAATCTAGAAAGCACGCACAACAACAACGGCATACAAGGGCCTCAATTTTTAAAAGTATTCAAGCTTATACCGAACTGTAAACCCCCCCAAACCACACACACACAAATGCGCACAATAAAAAACTTACAAGAAGAAGAAGATCGAAAGGAAGGCTTATAAAAAATTATCAACATTTCAGCAATCAAGCAACAATTTGGAAAAGTATAGAATCAAAGTCTCAATCAGCATGAGCCCCTATAATATCAATGAATAGTTGTCAAAATTTTAGTAAGAGAACATAAAGCACGTAACTTTGAAGTGCTCAACTTACCTTATGAGATAAAATGTGTCACTCAACCATTTCTTCCCTTCCTCTAGTTCCCGAACACTCGTTCTTTCTACATTGCTTCCATATCTATTGCCAGCAAACGAACCAATTGGTGATTATTATATTGAAACAAGGTAGTTCAAAGAAGCCACATTTGCAAACATATAAAAATTGGTTTAATTTCCATGTATTCATTAGTTTTACAAACCATCTCGTGGGGGATGATATACTAGTTAAAGATTCAAGTAAAAGAGAATTTAGGTATTTGGGTGGACTTGGATGATTAAATTATTGAGATTTCTGAATATCTCAATTGTAGGTTACCCTTGCAACATATGTTAGATTTGGTGTCTCGTTAATGTATATATGCATATTTAGGTTTTATGGTATTTGGAGGTAGACTTTGATTAATAACTTATTTAGGTTTCTGAATATCAAAGTTGAGGGCTACTTGACTGCATAAGTTATAGTTGGTGTTCCATGTTTTCCTTAAGATTTTGTGCTTAGTTATAAACATCTATGTTATTCCAGTTATGCATATATACATTATTTCTTGAGGGAATTATTTTCACAATGCTTGATCTAAATCATAACTTTGGCTACAATGAAACAGACAATCATCATTTTATTTTGAATATGCAACTCTAACATAGTCAAGAACAAGGATATCTTACAGTTCTCACATCAGACCAAACACATAAGTAAAACGATCAGTTCAAAATTCTTCGATATTTTTCTTACATATCCTGTAAATAGCCAATTATGAGGACCTAAATGAACTAAAATTATTAAGCACCCCCATACAACCAAAAAGCTTTTACAAATTGTGTTCGCAAATAATTTTAAGGTATAAAGAATTTTTTTTACTACATCTAACAATGCTACAAGAGTAATAATTGGAACTCAAACCAACTAAACTTACCCAAAGAACGGTCTCTGTACGTATTTCTCTATGAGTTTCCTTGCATGATCCCGAACCTTGGTCAACAAATAACAGGGAAATAGTGAGATTAATGCAAGTCAAAAGGATGTTAAATAGCATGATTAACAATAACAACAATATTATTATAGTGATTATCTTATGTTTATCTAGAAGGAAATGCACTCACATATATGTGTATGATCTAATATAGGCGGCTAGCGCAGATAAGTTCCACAGCTAAGGGTGGTGAAAAGAAAGAGAAAGGCATAAACACTGGTTGGCGGTGAGAAACAGGAACCCTCACCCGCATGACCAGCCAACCAAATTTCCAGCAAACTATGCGAAAGGCATTCCAACCCTATGAAATATCGCCTCAATATAATAATGTTTACTTTGATTGGTCGTCCCTCCACCAATCCTTCTCATCACGTCAGTTCTAAGTTATATGTGGAATGCCAATTCATCCGTTTCGCCCTGTTTGTTTGTACTTGTATATCTATAATATATATATATTTGGAGCAAGTATAATAGCTTGTTACGTAACTGTTAATATAATTATGTATAATTATGTCAACAATCTATAAACCATGTGGATAAAAGTTCTAAGTGGACACATCTTCTCTCTTTTTATGTTGTAGGTTCAAGAAGCGATATTTTTTCTATTTTCTCTCCTACATAAAAATGATGGTTGATAATACAAAGAATTTCACATTGGATAGGAACCTTTAGACTTAATTCGATTCGTTTCATGAGTGTTTCTTTATAAACAAGATCCTTCAAGAAAAGTATTATTAATCAGAGTTTATATTTTACCATTTATAGTTGTTACAAAATAATGTTTATGATCATTAAATGGTGTTTATTACAATTAATTATTTTGTAGCTTGTAGACACATTTTTTTACCGAAGCCTACATATACATGTATTATATATATATATATATATATTATATGTAGTATTATTATTTTATTAACAAATATTCCTTTTATTATTTACAGGCCCAATACATCAAATAAAACGGCCTAACAATGGTCCATTTTCAGCAAGCCCAAGACCCATGGCACCCCTAACCCAGATCAGTTAGGGTTTCTCAAACCCTAGCAGTTTCTCACCAACGCCGCATCTCCAAGACTCCATGGGTATCACGCCGCTTCAGCCCTCTTTTCACTCCTTCATCTCTGAGTTTCACGATCGTACGTCTTGTCTCCAACAACCCCAAAATATCCGACACAAGGAACACCAACAACGAACAACCCAAAACAACCACAGTAGAGTTCGATTAGGACTCAAATTAGGCTAAAAATAGCATGCACTTTGTATATAAATAGGCATGTAATCGACCATTGGTAACACACGATTTGATACTAAATACAAAGCAAAAATTACGAAGCAATACTCGGAGCACTATTTTCGTTTTCGAAGGGAACTACTAGGTAAAGAAAATCTTACCTTTTTTTCGTCGTTCTTCGTTTGCATGAGATCCGTTGTGTTAGTTTTTTTCTTTTTCCTTTCGAAGAGCAGATGACCAAAAGGGGGAGGGTTTCGAAGTTTCGAACCTAGATCTACTCCCCTTGAGGCTTTTTTCAAAAAAATATTTTGATATTTGAGGAGAGCATGCGAAGAGGTTTTCAAAAATGCAAAAAAAATAGTTTTGCCGCCGATGACCGGCGGCCGACGAGTCGGCGCCACCGATTTTCTGGAAACACGCGACGGCGTGTTCATCACTCGGATGAACAAATATGAGAAAAATAACGAGATGGGGGGAGAGCTTTTGCTTGAGAAGAGAAGAAATGAAGCTTAAAAAAAGGTTGGCGTATATATTAAGCCCGTTGGACCCGCGTGTTGACTCGACCCAGAGCCTCTGACCAGCGTGTTTTTTTAAAAAAAATGGGTTAATTCCATTTTGGTCCCCCTTATTTTAAAAAGCTTCTATTTTGACCCCAATTTCGCTTTAAATTGATCTCTAATTTTGATTTTCTTTTAATTTGGCCACCCAACTTGCTTTTTAATTCAATTTAATCCTTATATTATTACTTTTATTATTTTATATTATTTATTTTGTTATATATATGTATATTTTATTTACATACTTATTATTATTAATATATATTTTTATTTATTTTTATTTGATTATTTCTTTATTTAATTACTATATCTTATAATTGTATATATATATATATATTTCTATTCATTTTTGGCTTTTTACTATCATATTATATTATTTTTTTAGTTTTTTTACCTTTATATATATACATCACTTTTTTCTTTTATTCCTATACTATTTTTCCCTTGCTTTTATTTATTTATTTTATTGTGAATATTACTTTTACTATATTTGCCCATATTTTATTTATTTCATTTTTTCTCTTGTCTTTATTTTTATTTTTTTATTTTACTTTGTTTATTTATTTTCTTTGTTTATTTATTTTCTTTATTTTCATTTTGCTTATTTTATTTACTTTTTTCATTTTATTATTATTATTATTATCTTTTTTAGCTTTATTCACTCTTTTATTCACTCTTTTATTTCCTCTTTATTCATTTTTTTATTTTTGTTTTCGTTACCTTTTTTTATCTAACACGTTGCTTGATTTTTTAAGGATGATTTCAAATCAATCTAAGGTAAGCAATTTGGGATCGTTATTTTACCTTTAAATTTTAAATTTTAATTTTCTTAATTAAATACAGATGGAAATTACGTAGTACCGAAAGGGCAGTTCAAGAGTGTTAACCCTTCTTTGATTATAACCGACTCCCGAATCCGACACATCTTTAGAAAGACGCAGACCATGTAAGAAATAAGGTATCCGATCTACCCATTTGTTTTACAATAAAAGATCGGTGGTGACTCCAATCCATTTAATCCACGTCAAAGCCTAATTCTGGGCCCACCCGAAAGATGGTTCCGACATAGCTATTATTAAATCTTTTGTCATTTTACCCCTACTTTTAAACCAATAAATAAAGAACTCATTTTAACTTTTGAATATACAAAAAATATTATCTCTCTCTCAAATGTTCACTCTCTACAGCTCTGTAGCTTTTTTTAAGTTTTGTTTCTTATAAAGGAGTAGTACCATTTAAGTCCACTCAATTTTTCGGGTGAATATGTAACACCTCAAATTATGGACTAGTAATTTCGAGTTTACAGGAGAGATATGTGTGTTGGATTAAATTCCATAATTATGGGCAAATATTTATAATGTATATTGTTATCATAAAACATAACATAAATTAAGTGACAAATTATGTTATAAAGTCATAAGGTATTAGAAGTGTCATGCAAATAAAAGTGTAGATGCTATTAAAGTTGAATTTATAACTTGAAGAGAGCAGATTTATAAGTACAGACAATAATTAATTCTTAAATCAACTATATAAATGGGTTATGGTCCTTAAGAAATAGACAATTTCATATTTACTCTTATCTCGTCAGAGAGTTTATACTTAAGGAAACTTTAACTTCTTATAAAATCACAACCAAAGAAAGATTCAAGGATTTCAACCCATCAACTAATTTATGCATGCTTCTGCATCTAATATTTTTTGTTCTTGATAATTTGGCAAGATTTGATCCTGATTTATTATCATATTTATTATGATTTAGTTCTACCAAATAGTTTCAGAGCCTCGTCATGGTGGATCATTGAGAATTATTTGATTTTATATTATTTTTCGATTTATTCATACTCAAATTTCATGAGATTCCCATATTGATTTGGTATTTTTTAAATTAAAAAAAAAACTTTTGATTTACAATGTTTTAAATTATAAGTTATTTTTATGATTATTATATTTATTAAAAGTAGAATATCCAATTTGCAATCATATTTCGTTTCTAAGGTTTTTGCGTCAACCATGTTTATTTTCTTAACACGATACGGGTTAGTATATAGAATTGTATACTAAACCCAATTATGATAGTATATGGATAATGTTGAGTTTCGTGTGAATATTATGAGTGAATACTTTAACTTTAATTTTGGATTTATTCTGGGCATGTTGTTATTGTTACAATTTGTGAATATTTGGTTTTAGTTTATTGTATGTGTTTTGATTAATTTGGTGAATCCAAGATTAAGAAATTTTTTTAGGAATAGTCAAACGTTTAGGTTTTCGGTTTCTAATAACATCGCTTAGAACACCTTATTATGGGTTATTTCGAAAATCATGACGTGATTAGAAAATTCAATTTTGATGTTTTGAATGTTATGGATTATAAAATATATACTTGGTATTGATATATTCGATTCAGTTTGATTAAAAATTTAATTCATTAGTATGTACATTTTTTTTTACTTTTAATTACATATTTTTTTAAGAAATATTTTTTAATGATTTATAGATTAAATGCATGTTTAAAGGATTTTTTTTCAGAAATAATCAAAGACTTGAGTTTTTTGATTTTTTGATAGCACCATTTATGTAACCTTATCTTGGGTTATTTTAGATACTGTAGTGCAATAAAAAAATTAGTATTGACTTTTGATTGTTATAGAAATATTAAATTTGAATACTAATATTTATTTTTGAGATTATTTTATTAAAATAATAAGTCATTAAAGTGGCCTCAATTATCGAAAATATTTTATACAAGTTTTGCACATATAACTTAGGATATGTTAGTATTGATCAACCCAAAGGAAGATTAATAGTTGACATAATTGCATGTATAACTTTGGTAATAAGCATGTAATAATTATTCGATTTGATGTGTGAGTACTAAATCAAACCAAAGAAAGATTTTTGCTTGACATGTTCTTATTATCGGTGTTTGGTTACCGCATCAGATATCACTTAAGGTGAATATCTTGTCTAAAGATGAAATATTAATGAAACATTTGATATCTTGAGATAAGGTTTAAGTGTATTCAAATTTATTATTATTTTAGCTATCTTTTAATTTAATTAAAAGATAAATTAAGAGAAATTGATTGAATATTTCTATGATTTTAATTATATTGTTAATGCAATTTATGTATATATTCAATTCAGTTTATTCAGTTTTGATTGTTGGTTAATAGAATATATATATTTTGAAACAAATTAATTCATATTATGGTTATGTCTGATATTTTGATAGATTAGTTGAAACATAATGCCGCCAAAGTGATATCTTTTGTGTAGACTAATTAATTTGAAATATTAAGATGATTATGTATTTATTGTGATTCATGCGTTTATTAATTGGTCCAAAGGAAAGTTAATATTTTGTCGGATTTCAAGCGACACATTTGGTAATAATATGTGAAAATTATAAGGTATTTTATGTGAGCATTACATTAGTTCAAAGATTAGTCTATTGTTCGACGTAGCTTATTGTCAATGTTGATTACTACAACAAGATTACCGTTTACTGTAATATTATTGTCCAAAGACTTGATATTGATGTAGTGTTTGGTATCTTATGATGTGAATTAGCCATAATTTTGAATTTATTTGTTTACTTAAGATGTGAGCTTCAGTTTTATTTATATTTTGTTTTATATTTAAATTATTTATCTATTTATTACTACCATGATATCTACTCTATGAAAAAATGGATTATATATACTATATGAAAAAATGCACTTAGGAAAGCAAATATGAAGGAATGGAAAAATGCACTTACATAAGGTTTTGGTTGTATGAACATAGACTTTGCGCCAAGTAAAGAACAATTTCACCTCTCATTGGGGATAACAATGTTTATTGGTATAAGGGAGTTTGAGAGGTGAAATTTAATTAAATCGCATAAGTCTAGTGGTAATGAAACAGAATATTTTAGAAGCTTTTAGGGGCACATAATCTGAAAAAGATTACTAAGGCTAATGATTTCTTTGACGAAATTAAGAAATATTTTTTCAAAAATACTACGATTTAAATGACATCACTTTTGACTTCTTTGATGTCTATAAAGTATAAGGGTCAAGGAAATATGAGGGAGTACATTTGGATGTGTTTCATATTGCTTCAAGACTTAAGCACTTAAGATCGAGTTTTTCTGAAGAATTACTTGTTCTTATGATTTCAGTATCGCTTCTTATAAAGTTTAATCAACTCAAACTGTGAAATGAACTCTAAATGAGATCATTTTTCATTGCGTACAAAAGAAAGAAAGGTTGAAGCATAATAAGCCTAAAAGTACTCACTTGAAAAATGCATATAAAGATAAGAGCAAAAAAATAAAAAAAAACAAAATGTAATTGTTAAGGGTCCAACTTAAAAGATACATCAATATGTTACAAAGAATTGCTTTTAAGTTAAGTTGAGACATATTAGGAGAAATTAAATTCTAAAATAATAAGCAACTGCTTTGGTTATTTTGAGCTGTCCAAGGGTTATAATTTTTATGATCTCATAATTAAAATTATTTTTAAGGTGAAATCTATAACACTATCTTTTAGAATGTTGAGTTTGGAGGGGGAAGCAAAGTTTAAGGAATTAATTTTGAGGAGGAATTAGATTATAACCCAATTTCTATTATCACTTTTGATGATATCCATGTGTTCATACATGTCGTTAATCAAGAAATGAGTTTAGAATCTCAATAAAATTATTTTAGATTATGATGTTTCTACAAGAAATAAGCATGGTAGTAGAATGATGAAAGATGATCTAATCAACTTTCGTCATGTCATAAAAGTTATGACTCTCAAAAGTGGATTAATTTCAATTAAGAAGAGTATAAGTTTTATACAATATAATAAAGTTTGAGGACTTATCCCATTACCTGAAGGTTCAAAGTTAATTGGCTATAAATGAGTATTTATAATCAAGATGGATACAAATGGTGATGTTAATAAGTATAAGACATGTCTTGTATATAAATGATATACTCAGAAAGGAGACATTAATTTTGTAGAGACATTCTATTTGGTTTAATTGAAAGACTCTTTCAGGATAATTATGATACTTGTTGCTTGTATTTGATTTTGAGTTACATAAGTTGTATTGCAAAATTGTGTTTCTTAACGGTAACATCGATGAATTATTTTATACGGCGCAATTAGAAAATTGTATCTAATGATACAAAATTAATAACATGCAAATTAAGGAAATCTATTTATAAGTTCAAGTATTACTCTCTTCAATTGAATAACAAACTTCACCAAGTGATTATCTCATTTGGTTAATAATTGTATATATTATAATTTCAGTGGGAGTAAACCAAATAGTACCTCTTATTGCTAAAGGAACCAAGTTTAGCCTTGATTAGTGCCCTAAGGATGATTTTGAAACAAAGGAAATGTAAAAAGTTCATTATGATTCAAAATAAATAAAGAATTTAATGTATACTCAGGTTTATACGCATTTAGACATAGCGTATGATTTTAGGATATTAAGCATATATTTAAGCAATTTGGGTATGATCGTTGGATGGCAGCCAAATCAATTCATACAATATATTTAAGAACAAAAATATTACATGCTCACATATCAGAGGTCTATTAAGTAAGAGATCATTAGGTTTATGGACTCTGGCTTATTAGAATATGGATGCAAAATTTTGTCACATGAACTGTTAATTATGGATTAATAAGAAAGATCACTTGAGTTTTTTTGTGACAATTAAGTTGTAGTCCTTTATTCCATATATAAATAGAAACATCTTGAGTTTAAGCAAATAGACATTATGTTTCTATTTGTTAAAGAAAATTCAGAGTGATTATGTATTTATCGAGCATGCTAGTACAAACTCATAACTGCGCGATTACTAAAGAACTGTCACCCAAGGTCTTTGATGAGCACACTACTCATGTGGGTATAATATCATTTAAGGATATTCAATTTTAGTGGGAGTTTGTAATATTAATGCTCGTTTGTTATAGACACAATTTTAGTTATTTCAATTTAAGGATATATATGCTAAAGTTATTTTTTGCAAAAATAAAATTTATTTTGGTTTATCCACACTCTTGTTTTGGTAAAATTTGATCTCACTAATGTTTAAAGAGGATCAGTTGGTAGACATATACGGTTCACATTGCATGTAATTTCCATGCTACGCTCCATGATTAATATATATCATTTAACTATGTTCGTATATGTGACCATTGATCTGGTTATGATAAATATGGAAAAGGTCGCTTTGATCCTATATGGATATAGTTGATGGATGAGAATGTTATAGAATACCTATTGAATGATAACAAGTTTTGAGCTCAGGTTATACATTTATTAGGAAACATATGTTGCTTAAGTGGAAGATTGTTGGATTAAAATCCATAATTATGGGCACATATTTATAATGTATATTGTTATCATAAAATATATGACATAAATTAAGTGATCAATTATGTTATAAAGTCATAAGGTATTATGAGTGTCATGAAAATAAAAGTGTAGGTACTATAAGTTGTATTTATAGCTTGATGAGGGGTAGAATTATAAGTATAAAAAATAATTGATTCTTAAATCAACTATATAAAGGGGTTATGATCCCCAAAAAATAGACAATCTCGTATTTACTCTTATACCTGTCAAATAGTTTATAAGGGAACTGTATCTTCTTGGAAGATCACAACCAAAGAAAGATTCAAGAATTTCAACCCATCAATTAATTCATGTACGTTTTTTCATCTAGTATTTTTTATTCTTAATAATTTGGCATGATTTGATCTTGGTTTATTATCATATTTATTATGATTTAGTTCTAACAATGTGGACCTCATGAAATTCATAATTAAAGTCGTTGACCTGAATTCTGGGCTAATAATTTCAAGTTTACCAGAGAGGTTTTTAAAAAGTAGAAAGATGCGAAATGACCAAATGCACAATTCACCTTTTTAAAAATATTAGGGTTTTTATATCTCATCTCATCTTGTTCTTTCCTTCATTTCTCTTCATCCTCATTTGTTCATTCTTCATTCTTCATCTCCAAGTTCAATAGCTCAAAGGTAAGTTCTTGGACATCTTTCATACTTTAATTTTGTTCCCAATCCCTTCAGCAACATCGTTTTAATGATTCAAAGTATTAGTTCTTTGTTTGCAAGAAAAGTGGTGGTTTTAATCATCCAAGTCTTGGTGGAGAATAATTTCTAGCTAAAGGAGTTTCATTTTGGGATTCTTAAACCAATGTAGTGTATTTCTGATCCTTTGGAGTGTTCAGATTTTCATAAATATGAAGAATTACTAAGATTTGTGTATTTGTGCATTTTAGGGTTATATTTAATTTCATGATTAAATGATGTTTTAGAAATAAAGAATGTGTTTTTATACCACTTTAAAACCCTAGGTAACTTTCTAAAGCTTTAGCCCATGGTTAGGAACCAAACTAAGACCTCTAGGGTGATTTTTGGGTGTTATTCGAGTTTAAATTTAACATTTCTAGGTTCAAGTATAGATATTGAATGAATTGCGATGAAATTTGGGGATTTCCAACTGGGAGTATCGATACTGCCCCTACAATATTGATACTCAAGGTATACAATATCGTTAGCATGCTTAATTTTCATAACATAAACAATGTTTGGTACTAATACTCATAAAAGTATCAATACTTGATCCTAAGGTATCAATATTATAAGTAGAGTATCGATATTACCCACTTTGGATAGTTAAATATGACCTCTATAAGGCCCGTAAGAGCTAAGGATGATTTGTATTGGTAGAACTTAGTCAGTGAGGGAGGTAAATGGCCAAAGGGGCCCAAAAATACTCGTAGGAGTAGGGTACAACCGAAGTAACCATAGTAGGTGTAATACGTTCAAGTACCTTTAGCCGAGCACATAGCGAGTATCTAAGAATGAAGGATTATTGCAGAGGATATACCGACAAGTGATATGACGAATTAATCAGAATATGTAATAGAAAAGTTGCATACTACAAAAAAATCAGCGAATGGTGAATGTACAATTGTTCCTTTAATTCAAAGATGAATTGAGTGAAAGCATAGTAAGAATGACTATAGTATCGCTACTCAGTATAGAACCCGAGTCAAGTAACGGGCTAGTAAATAATATAGTAAATGAATAGCAGAATCAGTATCGTCGTAAAATCATGAAACACATAGAGATCTCTTCAAAGATAAAAATAACTAAAATACCCTTATGTGATAATAACCAGAATAGAGCGACTTAATAAATTATCAAAAATAATAGACTAATAAACTCTTGCAAAACGTTCTAGGTAAGAGAATGAGTGAGATAGATGCTACTGAGAGGATGACCTCACTTTAGTTTGTCTAGCTATGCTAGAGTGTAGTCAAGCTTCCTTAGTTGTCGTAATGGCGCATTGTCAGTTTTGTGTGGCCTTTGGGCCTCAGATATGTATGTGTAGTTGCATCAGTCCAGTACAGTAAAGATTCTAAAAGCTTTACTTGACGGATATGTTAGATCGAGCCAATGCTTCAGTTGAGCATGATGATATGTGACATCGGGCTCCCCCTCCATAGTCTACCTGATGGTTATGTGAGACTAGGAGATCATTTAACAACTTTGTAGGAATTTCACTGATGCTATGTGACACCGGGTTCCTTAGTTAACTAGTGTCTGATGGCTATGTGAGACCAGATACTAGTAGTGTTACATTCAGATAATACACATGAGTGTTAGTGTTGCATTCAGATAATACGTAGTAGTTACAATCATTAGCGTTAGAGACTCTTTAGAGGTGTACTCATGGCGAGGCCGTTAGCAAAGGATTAAGGGAAGCATGAGACTCCTACTTCAGTGATAAAACAGTTGAACCTTAAGTAGGTTGCACTTGATTAAGATCACACATATACCTACTTCTTAGTACTATGTCTTTTGCATGCTTATGTTTATGAATCTCATAATGTTGCTTTAGATTAGTGATTATACCGTTGGGCTTTGTAGGCTTGGCGTATGGAGTTTTCCGTTCATTGGTCAGTAGCTTGAGTCGATCTTGGAGCACCATCATAGCATGACTTCCCAAATACTTTCATATTATTGTATTGTAGCTTTAACGGGCATATGTATTCGTAGAACCTTACTCATATAATTGATTTATCGAACTCTCAGTTGTGCTAATCATCATGTTTTAATATTTTATTTGATATTTTTCAGTTAATATTAACGCCTTGTTTTGCAACAGTCTATTTTATCAACAATGTTTAAAAATGATGTAAAATTATAGATAAAAGTATTAAATAAGTAGCCCTTTTAATATAGTTTGATAGTTGATATATATGTGCATTGTTTGAAAGGGAAAGGAATTATTAATCAAGATATAAATACAGAGATGGCTAGTAAAGTAAAAAGTCTAACATGGGAGTGGAGTGATGGATGCAACCGGTGAGTTTGCGGGTAGACGGTGACGTCAAGCGGTGTAAGAGGGGTTGGGCAAGTGTCTGGCTTGCACCTAACTCAACACCCTCATCTGAATCATCCCATTATTTTATCGCAGCAAGCATTCGTCAGCGTCCCACAAGGGTTTCCCCCCGTTTTAATTAATTAATCACAATTATAATTGTATTATATAATATCTTGTTTTTTCTTATCTTAATTAAATTAAAAAAAAGGTGCTTAAATTGTGGGGGGTTGCTTCACATGCCAAGGATGGTGGGGAAGACAAAAGAACTGAATGGTAATGGTCAGAGAATCCCAGATGAATTTGTTCTCTTATAGGGATCATGCAGGAACGTGGGGCAACTGTTGTCTCAATTCCATTTTCAATCATTCAATTACAAATTAAACTAAACTACAAATTTGTTTGTTAGGCTTCTGTTGTTGCAAGAAAATCTTACTTATTAACGAGTCATCGATTGAAATTATATGGACAGCCAGCTTCTCAGGGTAGCCGACAGAAACATTAAAAACTTCGTTTACCACCCTGAATGTTTAAATAATTTCCGATACAATGGGTGTGATTCGGACAGTGGTTTGGACTTTGGAGCTGTTGCAGGTCATGCTGGTTAAAACCGGGGGGGGGGAGTTTGGCTTCCTAATTTTTTCGTTGGATTTGGAATTGAAAAAAGTTTTTAAATAGTAATAATAACATTTTAAAAAATGAGTATAAAATTTTTTATCTTGACAATCTAGACCACTATAAAACCCGGATCAGTTTGATATTGTTTAAACAATGTCTCAAGTTTAAGTTTTTGTGTATGTAGAAAATCATCGCTAGGTACTCACACACAAAAATCAAATATATGATCCGGATCAGTTTAGATTAATTAAGACGAAACCTTATAACTAAAGGGGGAATTAAAGTGGAATTGGAAAATAGGTTCCTCACAGCCATAACATAACCAGGCCAATCCTACATCCTCAAAGTCAACCCCTTTTGACTTTGAAAGGAATATTTCTAACACGATAACATTTTTGTAACATAAATTTGTCCTTGTTTATATGAAAAATATACATATTCTTAAATCACTAAATTTTATTGTCTTTTTGTTTAACAGAGAGATGTTATATTCTAAGATAATTATCAACATTTGAATTTATAAAAAATAAAGTTGTATAAATTGAACCCATTTGGCCTTAACTGCTGTAAGACTGTTGTAATTAATATTACCAATTAATTCTTAATTAAGTGACGCTGTATAAATTGGAGCCATTTGGCCTTAATTGCTGTAAGACTGTTGTAATGAATTACTGTATACTAATCATTCTGCAGTTAAAAAAAGAAAAAGAAACCTCTCTGACTAGCTATTAATCAATTAAATAATTATTTTTGTTATCTCCTTCAACTTGTTGCACATATAAAATACAGTCTTGAATTCGTTTTGTTTGCTTTTGGTGTGAAGAGACAGGGTTATATCGACCCATCGGTTTTATTCTCAAACCTTGAAAGAAAGAAACCCATTTTTCCTTGCTTCTTCAGAAAAATCAAAGCATTTGCATGTTTTATTTCACGTCCGGAATTAGTTTTGGTGCAAATTAAAGCTCGCAGCAGTGTTCGTTCTTATGAGAGAATCAGCTTGTTTATTTCCTATATGTTTCTTTACAGATGGAGAACTACAGAGGAGAAGGTGATTTAAACGACATAGTTCGGGCAAGTGGTGGTGATCCGTTGAGCTGCACCACTGGTCAAGGCTCCGACACGTTTCCTACTTCAAGCTGGCAGCAATTCCCCTCCGAATCCGATCCATTGAACTTTCAATCTTCAGCCACGGAAGGTCATGTTTTAAACGCTTTCGGTGACCCTTTCTCCAGTATCAGAGATCCACTTCTTCATGAGCTTAGTTCGACATACTTTAAGAGCCCTAATTCGGCTTATCATCATAATCGTAAAATCAATACCAGCTGCTCCCCCATCGTTGAAGATACGTCGAGCTTTCCCGGTTCAGCGACAATCGTGGGTCAAAGTAAGATGTTTGAAGAAGATACGCGGAGTCCTTGCAACATATTTCCTCGGATTCAGATCTCCCCGATAAGCTTAAGTAAGCTACCTGTATCGCCCTGTGATTCGCCGATTATGGCTGCTACTGGTGTTTCCCCGAGGGGAATTAAGGTGCCTGCTGTGCTCCCAAGCGACATGATTAGTGCAAAAACCACCTCGAAAAGTTGCTTAATTGATAATACTGGCCCAGTGCAGATCTCTTCTCCGCGGAATCTGGGTATCAAGAGAAGGTTAGGGTAATATTTAATTCACTAAGCTCAAACTTCGTTATTAAACTCTGAACCCCCCCAGCTGGCTACTATATTTTTTATTCTTCTTCTTTGTCTCATTAATTGACCACCCATGATGCATGAATTAATAACATTTAGGGTATTAATGAAAATTTTGGAACTTTGGGGTTTTTCCTTTTCTTTCATAAGATCATATTGTAAATATA
The DNA here is from genome assembly GCF_006381635.1 of Hibiscus syriacus. NCBI lineage: Eukaryota > Viridiplantae > Streptophyta > Magnoliopsida > Malvales > Malvaceae > Hibiscus > Hibiscus syriacus. The sequence goes on from NW_024063494.1 coordinate 657,183, forward strand.
AGAAATTAGGGTTTATTGTTACTAACTAATGTATCTGAATTTTATGCATTGGTGTGTATGATTTGTTGGCAAGTTTTGCTCACTCCAAGGTTTATATTAACGCTAAAAATGTTGCAATCCGGACAAGCTTTAAATCAGACCGGGAAAAGTACATAGATAGCTTAACTGGTAAACGTAGCTTCTGAATAGTTATTGTGAAAGCACTTACATGGATGATGATGTTTACTGCTATTTTTTCTTAAAAACATTTGTAGGCAAGTTTTATCTTTTATAAAAGATCAAGTTTCAAAATAACTAATGTAAATTACAGAAAGAGCCAGGCCAAAAAGGTGGTTTGTATTCCAGCACCAGCATCTGCGAACAGCAGGTCTAGTGGAGAAGTAGTTCCTTCGGATCTGTGGGCATGGAGAAAATATGGGCAGAAACCCATCAAAGGTTCCCCTTATCCAAGGTACGTAGATATACACATTATTTTAGTGAAACATTATATTACTAGCTAGTTAGTTATGTTATTATCATTGACAAGACGACGAGCCAAAAAGTACTGATAAGTTTGAGAAACTAAAGCTGCAGTTGCAGTAGCTATTTTGCTGTCTTCCGAGATGACAATTTGCAGAAATCATATTCTTGGCTTCTTTGTTGTATGTATTTCTTAAAAATAACAATGAAAAAGATATTTACTATTCTACACTCGGCATGCCGAGTTTCCCCTCTCGGTGTATAGCACAGTTCTTCATCGTACATGCTCATCGATCGCTAATGCTTTTCCTAATAAATGCAAACATAAATAACCAATGTTTTCTTCTTCTTCTTTGATCGAAGTGCTTCATTTACATTTTGTATATATATGTTTATAAGGAAAGATATTATATTTCAGATTGTGCGTTCTATCCGACCTTTTGCAATAATTGATCCTTTAGTAAACTGTATATTTCCAGGGGCTACTACAGATGCAGCAGTTCCAAAGGCTGTTCTGCAAGGAAGCAAGTGGAGCGAAGCCGAACTAATCCCAACATGCTTGTTATCACCTATACATCAGAGCACAATCATCCATGGCCAATTCAAAGGAATGCTCTAGCGGGATCAACAAGATCTCAGCCATCCAAAACCTCTTCTGCTTCCAAGATAAACCCCAATGAAGAAGAGCTTAAAGAGAGCAGCAACGATGAACTGTCTCCCACTAATGCAGCGGCTGTCAGCTCAACCGCAAGTGCATCAGCTAAAGAAGAGAGCGATGACATGGAGAAGCATCCGGAACCAGACGATGCTGAATTTGGCGATCAAGGAATTCCTCAAACCTATATACCACCAGTATCAATGCCAACAGACTCACAGCAAGCCGAGGATTTCTTAGCTGAATTGGATGAGATAGAGACAGACCCTCTTAACCTATTGTTTCCACAAGGATTCAGTGGTGCTGATCAAGACGAGCAGAAAGAAACGAAAACAATGGATCCTTTTGGTCTGTTCGATTGGCCAGGGAACAACAATGCTTCTTTCTAAAACAAAACCCCAAAAGGGTTTATAGCAATACCTTGAGTTTGAAGCTAACACAGATACATATAAAAGTGTTTCAGAGTTGGCTTAATTCAGATTCAAGGTCATGCTATAAAACCTGGTTTTACCATGGAGTGTTATTTACCTTCTGATTCAAGGTCATGCTATAAAACCTGGTTTTACCATGGAGTGTTATTTACCTTCTGATCTTAGCTCCATGGTTCTTTTTTTGGGGGGGTCATATTTTTGTTGCTATTTACTAGAATAGTACGGAGACTTGGGGGGGCGGGGGAAGAGATGTGGAGTCCCACATTCCTTTTGGATGGGACAGAAAGCAGAAGAACAGAAGGTTTCAATAGTGCAAACAAGTACGTGCCATGACTGGAAAACTCGGGCAGCAGTGGTGAAAAAATCATTTGAAAAAGCTTGAATTTTCTTGTCAAACCTGATTGCCTAGGGATATGTGCAAAGAGTAAGTGAGATATAAAACAAAGCTTTGGCCTTGGGTTTCTCTGCTTTCTGTTTCTTTTATTATCCATCCAACTACAATTTTTTTTTTTAGAGTATGTTTGGTTAGGAAATATGAGATTCTTATGAGAATGAAATTTATGTTCTCATGTTTAGTTAATCGGAAATATTATTTTCGATAATCTTATATTATTAATAGTGGATTTTTTAGAATATATTATCGGGAATGTCATTACCTTCATTTTCTTAAGTATTGTTGGATTACCGATATTTTAGACTAAAATGCCCTTAAAATTATTTTTTTTCAAAATTATCTTTATATTGTCATTTAATAATAAAATTCTACGAATGTTAAATTATAAATTTATCTTTAAACTATTTTAGATTCATAAAAAATATATATAATTAAAATTTTATATAAAATTCAAGAGTTAAAATAAAATTTTATTCTTTCATTAAACCTTTTTATATTTTTAATTTTGAAAAAAAATTATATAAATTTTATGATTTTAAATTTTTTAAAGAAAATATATAAATATTTTCTAACTTGTTAAAAAGATAAATATATAATAAGGACAATTTGATTAAATATACATTTCAATAATATTTTATTCTTTTAACCAAATACAGTAATATTATATTCCTGCTAAACCAACCAAACACAAAATATAATATTCTCAGTAATCCTATTCTCTGGTAATCTTTTATTCCCACTGGTAAACTTTTATTCTCACTGATAATCTTGTATTTCATGAACTAAATACACCCTTAGGGAGTGTTTGGTTCAAGGATTGTGGGATTCTCATGGGATGGTAATCCCACATTCCCATGTTTGGTTGGCCGGGAATCTCATTTCCGGTAATATTTTTTTACTAATAGTAGATTTTTTGGGGTATATTACCGGGAATGTAATTACCTCCCTTCCCTTATGTATTGTAATATTACCGGCATTTTGGACTAAAATGCCCTTAATTTTTTTTTTTTTTCAAAAATATCATTCTTCTGTCATTGAATAATAAAAATTTTACGAAGGTTAAATTACAAATTTATCCTTAAATTATTTTAGATTTACAAAAAAAATATCTATAATTAAAATTTTATATGAAGTTCAGGAGTTAAAATTTTTTTACCCTTTCATTAAATATTTTTATATTTTTTATTTTGTAAAAAATTATATAAATATTATGAATTTAATTTTTTTAAAGAAAATATATAAATATTTTTTAACTTTTTAAAAACCAAATATATAATAAGGACAATTTGGTCAAATATACATTCCAAAAATCTTTTATTCCTTTAACAAAACACGGTAATCTTACATTCCTGCTAAACCAACCAAACACAAAATACAACATTCCCAGTAATCATATTCCTTGGTAATCTTTTATTCTCACTGGTAATCTTACATTCCGTGAACCAAACGCACCATTAGGGTGTGTTTGGTTCAAGGATTGTGGGATTCCCATGGGATGAGAATCCCACATTCCCATGTTTGGTTGGTCGGGAATCTCATTCCCGGTAATGTTTTATTACCAATAGTAGATTTTTTGAGGTATATCACCAGGAATGTCATTACATCCATTCCTTTATGTATTGTAACATTACCGGCGTTTTGGACTAAAATTCCCTTAAATTTTTATTTTTTTTAAAAAATATCATTCTTCTGTCATTGAATAATAAAAATTCTACGAAGGTTAAATTACAAATTTATCCTTAAATTATTTTAGATTTATAAAAAAAATCTATAATTAAAATTTTATATGAAGTTCAGGGGTTAAATTTTTTTTACCCTTTCATTAAACATTTTTTATATTTTTAATTTGTAAAAAATTATATAAATATTATGAATTTAATTTTTTAAAGAAAATATATAAATATTTTACAATTTGTAATATTATACAAATATATAATAAGGATAATTTGGTCAAATATACATTTCAATAATTTTTTATCCCTTTAACCAAACACGGTAATCTTACATTCCTGCTAAACCAACCAAACACAAAATACAACATTCACAGTAATTATATTCCCTAGTAATCTTTTATTCCCACTAATAATCTTACATTCCGTGAACCAAACGCAACTTTAATATTTGGAAATTTGAATGGCTTGGGGTTGGGGGAGTCTCTCTATATTTTGCCTCATACTATTTACTTATCATTCTCATTGTCGTATATGTATCAGATATGAATGAATTCAGCTTGTTCTTTTTTTATGCTCGCTGCAGATAAAAAACAATCTTTAAAACAAGTAATTGTTTAATTTGTACAGAATAAAGAAGTCGATGAATCATGTGATGTGCATTTAATGAGATGTTTGTTTATCTGAATCCACACGCAGCGTAACTTATGACAACAACTCAGCAAGTCTTCCAAGTTTTCAAATAAAAGGGGGGAAAATGAGTCTAGAGGGTAAGAATCCAGAAAGCAACTTTGTATGATATTAAATATGAAATTACCATCAACGAAGTTTAGCCTGAGTGGAGGAGGCTCTGGTTGTTTAAACAAGTGGTTTCTAGTTCGAGTTCTTGTGGATGCAGTAAATTTTTTTGGGAGAGATCCTCACCTTTAGTGTCCGACAGTACCTCGGAGAATTAGTCCAAACGAAGCCTGGGGATACCTTGAGATACCCAAAAAAAAAATTAAATATGAAATTACCCTAAGCCACTAGTAGTGCTGGAATATAATTAAAAGAACTTAGCCACGTAATTAATTTCTTATGTAATGCTTCCATTTCTATGCACGTCTAACAATTGTTTTATTTATTTATTTAATGTATTTTTAGTTATAAAATGGTCCCTCAATTTTTCATACATTCTAAACTCATTTTTTTCGTTAAAAAATTGACGACATATTGAATTAGACGTTAACTTGCTGATTAGGATATGATAGTCATTTAAGATTTTGGGATCAAATTTTATCATATCACGATTAATAATTTAACATCCAACTCAGACTACCGTCAAATTTTTAATAGAAAATAATGAGTTTTGAACATATGAATAATCAGGTGATCATCTGTAACTCTCAATAGACGATGGACTCAATAAAGCAATGCTCAATAGTTATGAGAACAGTTTGTATTTTCTAATAGTAATGTGATCCAATGAAACAATATTATGTAGTCAGAGATCCTTTGTGCACTTAACCCTAGTTTTTATTATACATTGAGTAAGCAAGATATATGTTTTTAGTAATTTATTGAATTATTTATTATGTTAATTGTTAGCAACATATTTTTTTTAGTAAATATTGCGATTTCGAAAATTCTAATGTTCAAATCTTGTCAAAGCAATCCTTGATTCAGTTTGTATCATATATCTTTTTATTCAAATTGAAACCTGCAAAGTATACACGCATGTTTTTTTTAATTAATCACTGATATTTGATCTATTGACCGATTAATCCAGACGGGTATTGCAAAGGCGAGGGCCACCCTCTCAACCTAGTTTGCTCCATTCACAAACGCCAAGATTCAAACCACTGACCTTACTTAAGAGATCTAATACCTCATCTCACCAGAATAGCTGATTGTTGGTATACACATGCTTTTTGAAGCCCCAATAACATTCACTTGGTAAAAGCAGTCTCATTTTAAACAGACAAGAGAGGTTTCAACTCTGGCCCAGAGAAACAAACAACACACGCTTACTAGGCCCTCAATCATCAACTGTGGAAAATGTGTGGGTTTCATTGTTACATAATTTTACTCTATAATCTTTCATTATCTATATGAAATGAACTCCGTAACAAAAAAGTATTATTTTTTAAAACATCAATCTCAACAGTTATATATAGAATTCATATTGTCATTAATGATTAGAAAAGATTGTAATATTAACTTAATATTGCACCTCAACAAAGTGATGTATAACTACATACATGACCTATACGTCAAAATGGAAAAATTATTCTATGATATCGACTCGTCACGTCATCTATAGTCCTAGAAAATCACGTCTATTAATTTTAAAATGATTTTTTAATAACTACTCACTTTTTATTTACACGTAGTAAAGAGGTGAGGATTCACCTTAGAAAAAATGATATGAAAAATATTATTGAATGAGACCAAAAATAATGTGGTGAGCCGAGTCCATATAATAATTTTTCGTCAAGATGATGTATACGCGACCCTCACTTGCAATAAATTATTTGATAGATTCGACTCACCACATCATATGTGATCCTAGTGAATGAGAGCCACAAATTTTCAAATAACTATTCACTTCTTGTTTACATATAGAAAAGAGGTAAAGATTCAACTAGAAAAAAATGATATGAATAAATATTATTAGTTTAAATCATGGATGACGTGATGAGCTGATATCATCCAATAATTTATCCTCACATGCAGGGACGAAATTAATTAGGGAGTGGGAGGGGCTGTCCCCAACCCATAAAAAAGTCATTTTTTTAAAATTTAATATATATATATATATATAATTTAAATATTTATAAGATAATTATGAAATCATTAATTTCTTTGAAAATTTGAATATTTCATTAATATATATGTGTAAAATATGAGATTGAAATCGTTTTTTAAAAAGTGAAAAAATTTTATTTTTAAATAAACATTAAAGTCATCAATATTTTTTTCTAAATTAAACATTTTAAAAATTGATTTTTAAATAAACCTAACAATTAAATTAAGTAATTAAAACCATTTTCAAAATATACTGAAGTCATCAACACCTATAAAGTCTTTTAAGGTGCATGTATTCTGTTTCCTTTCTTGTCTAATTATACAAGCATGTGAATATGCTATTCTACAATAATTAAAGCATCACCTTTGCATTTATCTATCTAATTAAAATCCTTTTTTCCCTTTTTTCTTTCTCTAATTATACAAGCATATTCATATGCTATTCTACAATAATTCAAGCGTCAGCCTTGTAATGTCTTAAACCATTATTCATTTATTCTTTATATATATATATATTACATAAATACTTTACATTTAAATTCTGTTCATTATATTAAGAAGTTAGTCCATCAAACTTGTGATAAATTAGTAACATCTTTTTAATTTAAATTGATAATAATTTTTTATTCAACCTAAATAATTATCTTTAGGGTAAACTATATTATTCCTCATTGAACTTTACTCTCTCTCCTATTTTTCTCACTCAACTTTTAATTTGCTCATTGAACTTTATATATTGAATCATTTTGCTCACTTTGTTGTTAAATAATTAACGACGTTATGACATGGCACATGCATTAAAACGACGTCGTTTTGAAAAACTCAAATATACACAAAAATGATGTCGTTTTGAATCCTATATTGAAAGTATAGGGAGTAAAATATGAGAGAGAGTAAAGTTTAGTGAGGAATTGTGTAATTTACCTTTTTTTTCTTCTCTTCTTCATTTTCTCTCCTCCGGCCACCACGTCATTTTCATTCCATCCACCGTCCACTGTCGTTGAGGTTGGTTGTTCGATCTAAAATTTCATCTATCGGTTTATCTCGACCCCTTAGTATAAATCTGGTGATTGTTTAATTGAAAATGTCTAAAAACCCATGAATTTGGACTGAAATGTTTCGACTTCCTCACTTTCAATCTCAAATTCATGGACTTCGGAGCAACTTCTGACAAAATGAAGATCGGAATCAGACTCAATGTGTCAATGCGAAGCGACCCATGGTTGCTATCTACGACGATCGACGGTGGTTGGCGGTGGCTCCGACCACCTTTTGTTTTTATTTAATATTTTTATTATTTTATATTAAAAATATTTTTTTAAAATGCCACATCATCCAAACGTTAAAGAGAAAACAGGAGAATGAGCAAAATGATTCAATTTGTAAGTTCAATAAAAAAAGTGAACAAATTAAGCAAATTGAAAGTTGGGCGAGAAAAATAGGAGGGATAATCTAATTTATTGAGGAACGGTGTAATTTACCCTTATTTTTAATATGATAAATTTTGAAGATTTTTAGATTTTATACAACTATTTATAGTAATGGATTTAATTTTAAAGAACGGTGATTATACTTAAGAATGATTGATTTCGTGGCTAGTTGAAGAAATTATTGCATGGAAATGTGAATATGTAGAGGTGAGCACTAATAATATGAGTAACAATGATGGCAGTTGTTGATTAACTGTTGGGAAGATAATGTGTCCGACAAAAGCAAGGCAAAGCAGGATATAACCTAATCCGACCACTACCACCATTACTTTTTATTTAGGGGTAAAGTACACAAAAGATCCTTACTTTAATTATAGTATTTTGTAAAGATTTTAATATAATTAAATGATTATTTTTTAATATTTAAATAAAATTTACCAATCATTTTATAACAATTCTATAAATTTAATGATGATTTTGTATTAATTTAAACAAATCTAATAGTTATTTATAATTTTTTTAAAAAATTAACTATTAAAAAAATGTACTTTATCATTAAAAAATTAGGAAAAAGGGAAGTATCATCTGTCATCCTTTTCCTACCATTTTATACTTTTTATGTGGATGAACAATAAGAGACACGTCACTTGGAATTATATCTTCCAATTTTGAAAGCGACATAAATATAAATATAACTATAAAAATAGTGCATATGTATACAAACATATATTAAAATTTATATAAACATATAGGGTAAATGATACGTTTAGTACTTAAATTATCAATGTGGTCTGTTTTAGTACTTAATTTTTTTCTCAAAATCATGCATAATGTTTTGATGTTAAAAATTTAATGGGTGATTTGCACTTGATACCTTTTTATGGGTAAATTGCATCATTCATCACTTAATTATCTTCTCACTCCTATTTTGATCACTAAAATTTAGATTTTTTAATTTAATTACGTAACTTTCAAATTACTTTTAATTTAATCACTCTAACTTTCAAATTTATTTATTTTTAATTATATATTAATAAAGTAATAATAAAAATATCATGTCACAAAAATTAATAATAATATAAATTAGAATGATTAAAATAGGAACAATTTGAAATAATAATGGCATGTAATAAAAAAGAATAGTAATATAATAAAAAAATGAGCAATTTGAAAGAGTAGTTAAATTGAAAATTTTCAAACTTTAGTACCAAAATATGAGTGATAATATAGTTGAGTGATGAATGATGTCATTTACCCATAAAATTGCAGTGTATTACATTTTAATGGTCATGTACTTAAATGAAACAAAAACTAAACGTTAGGCATGATTTTAAAAAGAATCAAAAGTTTAAGTACTAAAACTGATAGTTTAGACACTAAATACCTAATTTATCAAAATATATAATGATTACGTCATTAAGAAAGTACATCAACACAAGGCAAATACATGCATAACGGAATCTACTTGGAAAAAAAGGGAAATAAACATAGTATGTATCATTTGATAAAATAAAGGGCATTTATTTCATTCACGTACTCTTTAAGATAAAAAGTGAAATAGCATCTTATTCTCTATCAAGAATGTCTGCTATACAAATAGATACATGAACATTATAGCACAGTGAAAACTACAAGTGACAATTAGGTACAAAAAAATTAAGATTGAGTTAGCATTCGCCGGCGGAATCTTATATATCTATACATTCAAACATCAAGCATTGTATAAGAAATGAATTACCAACAACCAGTTGGTCTAGTAGGATGAGGTACTAGGTCCATTAAGCAAGGTCAGAAGTTTGAATCCTGACGTTTACGAATAGAGCAAACTGAGTTGGTAGGGTCGCCCTCGCCTCTACAATACTCAATTTAGATTAGTTGGTCAATAGATCAGATATCATTGATTAATTAAAAAAAGAAATGAATTAACATGTCCTTTTGTTGTTATTGGTGTAAATAATAATTTTGGCAAAGGGTCATTGAATTATGTTAAAAACATAGTTTTAGTCGATATTTTAAAAAAATATTATAAAGTAGTCATTAAACTTTAAGATGGTTACGAAATGATCATTAAATTTATAGAAATGTCATGTAATTATCATTAAACTTATTGATATGTTACGAACTAGTCATTAGATTTATCGAGATTTATTATTATTTATGGCATCACATGAAATATTTTTGAAATAATTCGATAAGTTTAATGATACGTTACGAACCAGTCGTTAAATTTATCAAGATTTATTACTATTTATAACATCACATGAAATATTTTTGTAATAATTCGATAAGTTCAGTAATATTGTTTAACATTCAAGAGTTTAAAGACAGACAAATATTTTGACATAAATTCAATGACTAGGAACAAACACATAATTAATTTATGTTAAAGACGAACTTATAAAATTTTCGATGGAAAAACATATAGATTATAAATATAGAATATATAAAAGTTTAAAATTTGTATGAGATCGACTACCTCCGTATGTTCTTCCCTCAATCCATTTCTATTAATGATTTCTTTTATATATATATATATATATATATATATATATATATATATATATTACAAATTAACCTTTAATTTAACTATATAATAGTGATATGTACAACACCTTAAATTAAATTCCAAATTACTTTAACATAATGAGATCTCAAAATATTTAGATAAGTAAAGGTAGAATACGAAGCTCAGCCATTACGCATCAATATTGTCTATCACTAAAAAGACTGTAATTAAAACTTGAAAGTACATAAGATTGAGTTTAAGATCAAATCAAAATTCAAGAGACGAAAGTAAAACAATCTTTTAATTTTCCTTCCATTAATCAAATTAATTAAGAAAAGGAAAAAGCTGCAAATCACAGGCGCATTAGTAGTGCAGTGGCAGTGAGGACCTATATCGAGTCCATCACAGATAATGTATTCATCAGGAATGGACCACCCAACTCGCAGTAAATGTGGATTTCAATACATATAATTATCACCAGTTGATGAGTTGTTATTTGTTCATGAGCTACGACCTGTTCCTCTAGCCCTAGCTTGAGCCTCCTTCACTCCCCTTAGGTACAACCGCACAACAGGAGCACCGAAAGGGTTCAACTCCGGTCGGCCGCCGTTCTCTTCAAAAGCCACAAGGAGCCGGCCTACCACACCATCCAAGCTGCTCCATGTTTCCGCCAGAGGGCAAGAGCACGAGCATGGCGGTGGCGGTCCAGGCCGGTTTAGGGGGCAGTTTTGGATGTGGATTTTGGTTACCCCGAACCGATCTTCCAAGAATTCGAGCACATGTACACCGCTGCACTGGGAGAGACGCAGGTCGGGACGATGGTTCTTCAGGTATTGCTCGAAAGTGTTCCAGTCGCGCCGCTTCAGAGATTCGTAGCGACCAACAACCGGGACGAGCAGTGCGGGTTGTGGCGACGGTGGGTAAAAGGGTAGTCGACGATGGTTCACTGCCTGATTACTTCCCCGATGAGAAGTACGGTTAGACGAGACTCTAGAGGCGTTGGCGGCGGCGGCGGCAGCGGCTACGGCGGCTGACATATTCGGCAGCGTTTGAGGTTGCTGGCTAACTAGGATTGTGAAGATACAACAAGAGACGAATATACAGAAACGGCAATCGGATTAAGGAGAATTCCTTTACCTTTTTGTTCTTTGTTCTCTGCATATAATTATAAATTTGATATGATGAGCAGGAAGCGCAATGGGTTTTGAAGACTCGTGTATATAGATATATATACTGATGGGAACAACAGTGAATTTATTAATAGTTGTCATCAGGATTTTAACCAGAGTTCGCGGTTACATTTTTTTGTAGTATTATGTTTATTACGGTTGCGGATACAATAGATACTATTATGGATATTGCGATCGTGAATTTTTCAAAGGAGCTGATTTTTTTAATAAAAAAATAAGTTTTTTAAAAAAATTGAAAATAATGGAATAATAGCGGATTAGCGGTTCACTATTGTCGTAATTGGTCGCGATCTGCTAAATTGCGGCCGCGATCTGCTACTATTAGTGTGATCCCGCTTTACACCGTTATTTTTTAAGATAGTGGTTTTGGACACCGCTGCGACTGCGATATAACGACTGCGACACTGATATTCGATCGCTATTTGAAACCCTGATTGTCATCCAATCATTATTAGACACGTGTTTAGAATATAATTTTGATGTTTTTACCCCAAATTCATCTTAACAACGAAATATTACTTGTCAGATAACTTTTCTCCAAATATTACCGAATTTGCAAATTTTCTGACAAAGCGTAGATCAAGAAATGCGCCTTCGCGGGGTTCTGTCTGAGCTGGCACCACACTGTAAAGGCGCGGATCATGAGGCACGCCTTCTCAGGATTCTGTCCGAGCTAGCGTCACGTTGGAAAGCGTGGATCATGAAGTGCTCCTTCGCAGGGAAATATAATACGTACATGAAGGCTCGTATCATGAGGCTAGCCTTCCATTAACCTGAATTATTGCGCACTCCATTATTACTTGAGCCTTAAATCTCAGCTATTCATCCATCTCTCTCTTCTTTAAATACCCCAAAATACGAACATCAAATCACACCAAAATTACTTTCACATTCATCCTTCTACCAATTACTTCTATCAAGCTAAGTAGATTTTATTATAACTTTTCGAATGTAAAATTATTTTTTATTATATTATATTTATTTTATATTTAATGATCAAATTTTATTGTACTAATTATTTTCTCGATACATTTTGTCGATACAATAACAATATTAAATTGTGTTATTTAAATTATTTTGAATTAATTTTTTATATTATTTTATATTTTAATTTGTATACTAGTTATTTAATTAGATGTATTTTTCCTATTGTTTTTGCAGATATAGGACTTTCAATCTTTCAAACTCTCAAAATGAGACGTATTTAAGCTATTGTTTACTATGATAGAGAAATTCAGGAAGATGAAACCGACGTTGTCTTCACATCAAATCATTCTGTCAGAATATCCTTCAAGAGAAATATCACTTTTGAGGAGCCGATCTGTTACACCCTCAACCCATACTCGACCCAGATACGAGTCCAGGATGTCACATTGACTATACAAAACAATACTCTTAAAAAAAACGATAAAACATTTGAACTTATATTATTAAAATATAATAATATACATATGTTAATACAAGTTTATCAAAATACTCAGAGCATACACAACTTGACCCTTTGATTACATTCCAACATTCATATACATAACAAAAGGACCTACTGATTAAGTTGCCTCTGATCTGATAGTTGCAGGAGTAGTATTGTCCAGCTGCTTAACATGCCTCGTCTATTTTCTTGGATCCTACGTGTGAAACACTCACACGCTAAGTCATCGACTTAGTGAGACAATATAATAATAATAACAACAAGGAAATGTAATGAAAATGCCATAATAAGATGGAATGAGATGAAATCAAATACTTAACCATGCAGTTTATATCACCATGTTCCTTACCTATAAGCATAGTACATTAACATTCATGAATTCGTATTAATAAGTTTATTGACTCATGATACCATACTGAGAACCTAAGGTATGTAAATACTGTGAGGTTGTGTATGATGTCACCATAGCTCGTATAAATGCACCGAAGTGCCACGTAGAATTGCACTGAAGTACCGCGTAAAATTGCACTGTAGTGCCATATAAGATTGTCCCTAAAGACCACGTAGAAAATTCCTTAAGAATCATATATATATATGCCAAGGATCAAGTATGTGTCTCAAAAGGCCTCACACATGTTCCAAAGAATACATTTATGTCCCGAAGAACCACCGCGTAGACCCTCTACTCTTGGCATGCCAACCATACCTCTAGTTCTTATCTACATAACATAGGCTTTTCCCAAATTACATAGTATATCACATAGACATATCATTTCCTTACCTTAATCACATGGCTCATATAACTTTGCATACATATTCATTTAAAACATGTTACACAATGCCCATAATATAAATTCATATCATGCTTCACAATATGAAATGAATCATGCATCAATGTATTGAATCTAGACTTCTCACAAGTCTATAAATGAATATATCACTATAATCATATTATGCATATGCACTCACCTATATTTCTTTGTTTTTTCCTCGATCGATCTTATTGCGCAATCGCACTGGAACATATGTAGGCTCTGAATCTATATAGTAATTCATTGATACTTATCAGTATACTAATTAATATATTCTAAACTATAATTCCTTAGGCTAAAAGAAAAGCCATTTTCATCTTTTAATGAAGGTATGCATCGATGCACTACACAATGTATCAATGCATCCCTTGACGGGTGCATCGATGCACTATCTATGCATCGATACATAAATATCATTCGATGTTTGTATTTAAGGGGGTGCATCGATGCACTACTTGTGCATCGATACATTGATGGCATTCGATGTTTTTATTTTAAAGGAGTGCATCGATACACCTTGAATAATTTCTGGGATTTTATCCTTGATGCATCGGTACACATTGAATTTGCATCGATACACAGAGCCCAGAAATGTCATTTTTAGCACGAAATCCCTTTATAATCCCCTCAACACTACATAATTGTAACATCCCAAAATACGGGTTAGTGACTAAATTATAAAACTTCAAAATGTGTTGATTAAAGTAAGATATTTGAATAGTGTAATGATTTGTTCGGAAATATTTCCTGAAAATAATTAGTAATTATCAAAGGAATTAAGGGGCAAAATAGTCATTTAACATGAAAGATATTTTGTTATCTCTTTATGAAGAGATAAACGTTGGGGGAGAGTATTTAGAAAACTCTTCTTCTTCTTACCTTCTTCTTCCCCAACGTGCAGAGCATAAGGTGAGTTTTCTATTTGTTGGTTATTTGTTAAATTGAAGATTAGGTTTTGATCATTAGATGATAACTAAGCTTAAGGAAAGCTTAAGTTATCTTATAATCAAAACATGAAAAAGTTATATGAGATTTAAGAAAATGAGTTTTATATGAAATCATGGAATAGAGTTGATAAGTTGAATTTTATGTTGAATTTGACTTGTCATCTATGAGAATAAGAAGATAGAAGTGTTAGAATTGTATTTAGAACATATTGAAATTTGAGTATGATTCTTGAATTATATATGAAGGATAAGATTTTGAAGTTATAGATGATTTTCATGGATATAAGTTGGTTTAAGTAATGGTAGTTGAGTTTAATGACATGATAGGGGTTTAAAATAGAAGAATTAAGTGAAGAATTGATGATTTTCGGGGTTAAAATAAAATTTCTGGGTAGAGGGAACCGATACCCTATGAAGGGAATCGATTCCTCCTCTTGGACGAAAATTCCAGTATGTGCAGGGGGAACAGATTCCCCCTAGGGGGTATCGATTCCCCGGGAACAGATTCCCCCTAGGGGGGTATCGATTCCCCCTAAATGAAAAAATGGAATTTGATTCATTAAACTGGTTTAAGTTATTAACATCAAGTTTAAAGTTTAGGCTTCTGATAGTTGTTTTGAAATGATATATTTATGTAGATATTGAGCCTAAACAAGTTCTGGAATAATCAAAGGATTATAATCGAATCAAAGCAAAGCTAAGGTGAGTGCAATTTTAATTGTACTTATATTATTAAACGAACATTAGCTTGCGAGGAGCCAATGATGAAGTTACTATGGTAAGAAGTGACTCCTAAAATGTTATTTGATATGTGATTCTTATATATACATGAATACATGATATGCATAAACATAAGAGCATGAAACATAAGATACACGATATGATATATATGATTATATGCATATGTGATATATGCTATGAGATATGACCAATGTGAAATGAAATAAGCTATGTGAATATATGAAATGACATATGAATATGCAATATGTGATATGATATGAAATATATGGTTACACATACATGTAGTATGTAACAGAAGAGAAAGAACAAGTGATGAGAAATGTATTCATAATAAATGCCCATAGTATATGATACGAGAGTTATAGGTATAGTTGGCATGCCAAGAGTCGAGGGTTACATATGTCCTATAAGACATATGATAGGTCCTACGGGACACAGATTACATCCTTCGGGATGACAGGTCCTTCGGGACACAGATGACATCCTTCGGGATAATAGGTCATTCGGTACATTTATACGAGTTGTGGTGACATCATATGTGTGCACAACCTCAGTGTACTCGCTTACCTCTATTCTCAATAATATACATGGGCAATACAATTGAAAGATAAATTAAAGTGAAAGTGGCACAAAAAGGTAAGTTTTACATGTACATGACATGCTTATATATATGTTATCGTGTAATAGATACATGAATGTTGAAATGTCATGATCAAATGATAAGAATACATATTCATGAATTGGTTGTTAAATGTTTATTTATTGCCTCAATAAGTCTATGACTTAGCGTGTAAGTGATTTACACGTAGGTACCAAGAAACGAGAAGAGCAAGAATAGAAGTGGTAAGGACAATATTATTACTAGAAGATCAGATCAGAAGTAATCGACAGAGTATATATTTTGGTGTGTATAGAGTGTTGGCATGTTATAAGTCGTTAATTATGAGTACTCTGATGGAGTTTATATTTTGTGGTCATTTTTATGTAAATTAACGTATTTTGCTTTAAACAAAGTTTTAAATTCCTCTGTTTTTCAAAAGAGTCAAAGTTTGAAAAGTCAATGTGACACCTCGGACTTGTATTCGAGTCGGGTACGGGTTGGGGTGTTACATTTAATGGCATCAGAGCTAAGGTTTAGTCGATTCTTGGCACAAACTGGAGTCTAGATTGTTTTATAAGGTATACATGCCAACAAAATAGTGAAAACTTCTGATCTGATGGAATAGTAAGTATATTGTTATGCTAATAGAACTATATGATTGTATTTTTATAGATGTCCGGACAAGGTAGTTATAGAAATGAAGTGGGAGATGATATACCCGCTGAAAATAGTAATTCATCTGCCCTGGCCAGGCAGAGTGAAGATCAGACACCCTCTGGAGTTCCTGTGAATGATCAAGATGTATTCTTTAGAACTTTAGACGCGGTATTGACGCATTTTCAACCTCTTGTTTCCTCAACTCAAAGAATAAATATTGCGAAAGAGTTAAAAGGGCTAGGAGCTCCTGAATTCAAAGGTGAAGCCGAGGAAGATCCTGCTGTTGCGGACCTTTGGCTCAATGATATGAAGATTATGTTAAATGGACTTCATTGTTCTGATTTGGAGAAGTTATATGGAGTGGTCTCTTTGCTTCGTGGACAAGCAAGAATCTGGTGGACAAATGTTACCTTGAGGATGACCAGTGATCAAGTGACATGGTCCTTGTTTTTTAGAAGAGTTTAAGCACAAGTATATTGGAGATCAGTTTATAAGGCAAATGAAGTAAGAGTTTATGAGTATGAAACAGTTAAATCGCACCGTATATGAATATGAGTGTGAGTTTAATAAGTTGAGTCATTTTGCTGCTGAACTGATTCCAACAGAAAAAGATACTTGTGAATGGTTTGTTGAAGGCTTGCGCCCGAGGTTGAAAGAAATGTTGATCGTGTTGAACTTGTCCTCGTTCCAAGAGGTTGTCAATCATGCTAAAGCTTTAGAGAGAGCTCAGAATAAAAGGTTTGGGGATCAGAGAGCCCAACCATCTAAAAGAACTGGGGCTTCATCAAGTTTTACACCACCTAAGAGAGGTAGAGATTCTGGTTTTCGTTCTTAGGCGAGGTCTGAATCAATGGCATCTTTCGCTAGAGGATCAAATCAAATGAGAGCTAGACAAACTCAATCAATAGGTCCTGGTACTGGGAGAACAAATCTGGGTCAAGAAAGACAATGTCAGACTTGTGGAAGATATCATAGTGGTATATGTAGAGTAAGAGTCAGAGCTTGTTTCTCGATGTCTCAAAGAGGAAGGGGTAGAGGTAGAGGAAGAAGTCAGCCTGAATCTTCTACTCAACAAGAGGTGCGCTCTATTGCTCGGGTGTATAACCTCAAGACCAATGAAGAACGTGATGATCCTGAGATAATTGCAGGTACCTTTCAACTGTATGATAAATGTGTTATGATATTGATTGATCCGGGGTCAACATATTCATATATTTGTAGTAAATTGGTGAGTGAACTGGGAATTCAATTAGAAGCCATTAGTAATGATGTGATAGTAACAATTCCATTAGGGCACAATGCTCAAGTAAATAGAGTGTGTCGTGGGTGTCCCATAAAGATTCAAGGAATCGAATTCCCTGCTAATCTGATGGAATTACCCTTTGACGAATTCGAAGTGATACTGGGAATGGACTGGCTATATCGCTATTATGCTAATGTTGACTGTAGACTGAAGAGGGTTAACATTAATCAGTCCTGACGGAGTGGATGTTATAGTGTTCAGTGAAGGATGGAATCCATTGGCAAATGTAATTTTAGTAATGTCGGCAAAGAAGTTACTGCTACAGGGATGTCAATGGTTCATTGCTAATGTGCGGGATATTAGAACCGAGGACAAAGGGATTGAAGAAATTCCTATCATCAAAGAATTTTCTGACGTATTTCCTGCAGAGTTACCAGGTCTGCCTCCAGACAGAGAAGTGGAATTCCAAATTGAAATAATGCCTAGAACTGCACCTATTGCCATGTCACCATACAGAATGGCTCCAAAAGAGTTGCAAGAATTAAAAATTCAATTACAAGAATTGCTGGACAAAGGTTTTATTAGACCAAGTGTATCACCTTGGGGAGCTCCAGTTTTGTTTGTTAAGAAGAAGGACAGTTCAATACGTCTCTGCATTGACTACAGGCAGCTCAATAAAGTGACTATCAAGAATAAATATCCACTTCCTCAAATCGATGACTTATTTGATCAATTAAAGGGAGCTTCAGTGTTCTCAAAAATTGATCTACGTTCGTGTTATCATCAATTAAAGATTCAAGAGAAAGATGTTCCAAAGACGGCGTTTAGAACAAGATATGGTCACTATGAGTTTATAGTGATGCCGTTTGGAGTTACGAATGCACCAGCTGCTTTCATCGATCTAATGAATAGAATTTTTCAACCCTATTTGGATTAGTTTATGGTGGTTTTCATTGATGATATTTTAATATATTCAAAGTCAGAGGAAAACCATAGTTCTCATTTGAGGATTGTCTTGCAGAATTTACGAGATAAGAAACTTTATGCTAAATTCTCTAAATGTGAATTTTGGTTGAATGAAGTGACATTTCTTGGACATGTAATTTCTGCAGAAGGAGTTCTAGTGGATCCTCAAAAGATTAAAGCTATTCTGGAGTGGGAAGTTCCAAAGAATGTGACAGAAGTTCGAAGTTTTCTGGGGTTAGCTGGTTATTATCGAAGGTTCGTTAAAAACTTTTCGATCATAGCTTTACCTCTAACTAAACTGTTGAAAAAGGAAGTAAAATTTGTTTGGACTCAAGAATGTCAAGAGAGCTTTGAAAAGTTATAGAACATTCTTACAGAAGCTCCAGTGCTAGTTCAACCTGAGTCTGGCAAGGATTTTGTAGTGTATAGTGATGCGTCTCATAATGGCTTGGGATGTGTGTTAATGCAAGAAGACAAGGTGGTGGCCTATGCTTCGAGACAATTAAAGTCGCATGAGAAGCATTATCCAACACACGATCTGGAGATGGCTGCAGTAGTATTTGCTCTTAAGATCTGGCATCACTACTTGTATGGTGAAAAATGCTACTTGTATACAGATCATAAGAGTTTAAAGTACTTGATGACCTAGAAAGAGTTGAATTTAAGACAGAGAATATGGGTGGAATTTCTCAAAGATTATGATGTTGTGATTGATTTCCATCCCGGAAAGGCAAACGTGGTAGAGGATGCCTTAAGCCGAAAGACGTTTGCAGCCTTACGAGCTATGGATGCTAAACTATCATTAGGCGGAGATGGTGCGATTTGTGCGAAATTGACTATCAAACCATTATGGTTAGATCGAATTAAAGAATTGCAAGCTAAAGATGAAAAGTGTTCAAAGAAGTTGCAGCAAATAAATAATGGAGAATGTACAGATTATAAGATGAAAACTAATGGGAACTTATATTATCAAGGGAGGCTAGTGATTCCAGATGTTAATGAATTAAAGAATGATTTATTAATGGAAGCTCACTGTAGTCCATTGACGATGCAACCAGGAGGAAACAAAATGTATATGGATCTCAAGAGTCGATATTGGTAGCTGGGAATGAAGAAAGACATTACGGAATTTGTATCAAAATGTTTGATTTGTCAGCAAGTTAAGGCTGAGCATCAGGTTCCGTCGGGACTGTTACAATCAATTTCAATTCCTCAATGGAAATGGGAGAATGTAACAATGGATTTTGTGACGGGGTTGCCTTTAACTCCGAACAAAAGAGATTCAATATGGGTGATTGTAGACAGGTTGACTAAGTCAACTCATTTTATTCCGGTACGAACTGATTTCTCTATGGATAAATATGTTGAGTTGTATATCAGAGAGATTATACGGTTACATGGTGTACCTGTTTCCATAGTTTCTGATCGGGATCCTAGATTCACGTCACGATTTTGGAAGTCTTTACATGGATCATTGGGCACAAGACTGAATTTTAGCACAGCGTTTCATCCTCAGACAGATGGTCAGTCTGAGCGAACTATCCAAATTCTGGAGGATATGTTAAGAGCTTGTGTTATTGAATTTAAAGGATCGTGGGAAAAATATTTGCCACTTGCTGAATTTGCATACAACAATAGTTATCAGTCAAGCATCAAAATGGTTCCCTATAAAGCTTTATATGGGAGAAGATGTCGTACACCCTTGAATTGGTATGAACTTAAAGATCGAGAAGTTATTGGTCCTGAGTTGATTCAAGAAATGGAAGAGAAAGTCCAAGTCATTCAGAATAATCTGAAAGTTGCAGCTGATAGACAGAAATCATATGCTGATTTAAAAAGGAAAGAAATTGAGTTTCAAATCGGAGATAAAGTTTTCTTGAAAGTGTCTCCGTGGAATAAAGTATTGAGATTTGGACGTAAAGGAAAATTAAGTCCTCGGTTTATTGGACCATATGAAATCGTTAAGAGAGTAGGACCAGTGGCATATCAATTGGCTTTGCCACCTGGAATGGAGAAAATCCACAACGTCTTTAATGTCTCCATGCTTAGGAAATATCGATCCGATCCATCTCATATTGTGACTACTGAAGATATCGAAGTTCAATCAGATTTGACTTATGGGGAAGAACCTGTTCAAATATTGGCTCACGAAGTCAAGCAATTAAGGAACAAGACTATTCCATTAGTCAAAGTGTTGTGGAGAAATCACAAGGTGGAAGAAGCGACGTGGGAACGTGAAGAGGACATGAAGATTCAATAAACGCCATCTCTTTGTACAATGAAAATTCGAGGACGAATTTTCTTAAGGGGGAGAGATTTGTAACATCCCAAAATACGGGTTAGTGACTAAATTATAAAACTTCAGAATGTGTTGATTAAAGTAAGATATTTGAATAGTGTAATGATTTGTTCGGAAATATTTCCTGAAAATAATTAGTAATTATCAAAGGAATTAAGGGGCAAAATGGTCATTTAACATGAAAGATATTTTGTTATCTCTTTATGAAGAGATAAACATTGGGGGAGAGTATTTAGAAAACTCTTATTCTTCTTACCTTCTTTTTCTCCAACGTGCAGAGCATAAGGTGAGTTTTCTATTTGTTGGTTATTTGTTAAATTGAAGATTAGGTTTTGATCATTAGATGATAACTAAGCTTAAGGAAAGCTTATGTTGTCTTATAATCAAAACATGAAGAAGTTATAAGAGATTTAAGAAAACGAGTTTTTATATGAAATCATGGAATAGAGTTGATAAGTTAAATTTTAAGTTGAATTTGACTTGTCATCTATGAGAATAAGAAGATAGAAGTGTTAGAATTGTATGTAGAACATATTGAAATTTGAGTATGATTCTTGAATTACATATGAAGGATAGGATTTTGAAGTTATAGATGATTTTCATGGATATAAGTTGGTTTAAGTAATGGTAGTTGAGTTTAATGACATGACAGGGGTTTAAAATAGAAGAATTAAGTGAAGAATTGATGATTTTCGGGGTTAAAATACAATTTCTGGGTATAGGGAACCAATACCCTATGAAGGGAATCGATTCCCCCTCTTGGACGAAAATTCCAGTATGTGCATGGGGAACAGATTCCCCCTTGGGGGGTATCGATTCCCCCTAAATGAAAAAATGGAATTTGATTCATTAAACCGGTTTAAGTTATTAACATCAAGTTTAAAGTTTAGGCTTCTGATAGTTGTTTTGAAATGATATATTTATGTAGATATTGAGCCTAAACAAGTTCTGGAATAATCAAAGGATTATAATCGAATCAAAGCAAAGCTAAGGTGAGTGCAATTTTAATTGTACTTATATTATTAAACGAACATTAGCTTACGATGAGCCAATGATGGAGTTACTATGGTAAGAAGTGACTCCTAAAATGTTATTTGATATGTGATTCTTATATGTACATGAATACATGATATGCATAAACATAAGAGCATGAAACATAAGATACATGATATGATATATATGATTATATGCATATGTGATATATGCTATGAGATATGACCAATGTGAAATAAAATAAGCTATGTGAATATATGAAATGACATATGAATATGCAATATGTGATATGATATGAAATATATGGTTACACATACATGTGGTATGTGACAGAAGAGAAAGAACAAGTGATGAGAAATGTATTCATAATAAATGCCCATAGTATATGACACGAGAGTTATAGGTATAGTTGGCATGCCAAGAGTCGAGGGTTACATATGTCCTATAAGACATATGATAGGTCCTACGGGACACAGATTACATCCTTCGGGATGACAGGTCCTTCGGAACACAGATGACATCCTTCGGGATGATAGGTCCTTCGGGACATTTATACGAGCTGTGGTGACAGCATATGTGTGCACAACCTCAGTGTACTCACCTACCTCTATTCTCAATAATATACATGGGCAATATCATTGAAAGATAAATTAAAGCGAAAGTGGCACAAAAAGGTAAGTTTTACATGTACATGACATGCTTATATATATGTTATCGTGTAATAGATACATGAATGTTGAAATGTCATGATCAAATGATAAGAATATATATTCATGAATTGGTTGTTAAATGTTTATTTATTGCCTCACTAAGTCTATGACTTAGCGTGTAAGTGATTTACACGTAGGTACCAAGAAACGAGAAGAGGAAGAATAGAATTGGCAAGGACAATATTATTACTAGAAGATCAGATCAAAAGTAATCGACAAAGTATGTATTTTGGTGTGTATAGAGTGTTGGCATGTAATAAGTCGTTAATTACGAGTACTCTGACGAAGTTTATATTTTGTGGTCATTTTTATGTAAATTAACGTATTTTGCTTTAAACAAAGTTTTAAATTCCTCTGTTTTTCAAAAGAGTCAAAGTTTGAAAAGTCAATGTGACACCTCGGACTTGTATTCGAGTCGGGTACGGGTTGGGGTGTTACAATAATTCACCTCCTTTTATATCCCTAACTTTCATACTCTTACTTAAACTAATTATTATCCATTCCATACCTCTAAAACATAGAAATCCAATTCTCCATATAGAATTTAAGAATCTCACTCAAATTCCAACATGTTCTTAATATAATTCTAACACTTCCTATTCCTTAATTAGATTGATGACAAGTCAAATCCCACTTCCAATTCTTATTACGAACTCTATTCCAAGATTTCACTTTTCTATTTCCTTTCTTTAATCCTTCCTAACTCCATCATCTTTTGATTTTAAGATAACCTAAGCTTTCCTTAAGCTTAGTTATCATCTAATGATCAATAAGCAACCTTAAATTCATCAAGAATTTGATCAACAAGAAAACTAACCTTTAGCTTGGCTTCACGATGGAGAAGAAGAATGAAGAAGAAGATAAATCTGGAACTTTGGTTTTCCCTAATTGTCTTCCACGTGGGTATTAAAATATCCCTTCAAAAGTAATATTTAATTGCTTCCCTTATTAAAAGACTTATTTACCCCTTTAGTTCCTCCTTTTTTGCTAATTGCTCCTACACAAAACATTTCAATCAATTCTTTGAACTTTTAAATTTATCCAATTTGATCACTAAATTTTTAAATCTTATAATTTGATCACTAACCCGGTATGGAGGATGTTACACGATGACTAAAATTTCAAGAAAGTTTCATGTCAAAAGTACTAGAAGATTGTCCTCACTTCAGTACATATTTCCAACTGCACTATTTTCGTTAACTTATACAACGTTTGAACTCTCCAACGATGACAATGTTGCTATGATGGTTGATGCTCAAAATCAACATTCAAACGCTGATACACAAATGTATGCCAAATTTTTTGAAGTGTATGCAGTTCATGGTATGTCCAACATCAGTAATGTATCCGACATATTGCTGCAAATTATCATGAAAAAGTTTAAGAATAAAGATGAGCGCCAATTATTTGTGCATATGGGTATGTCACAATGCCTAATTTCACTTGTCAATCATTTTCATTTTTTTTGGGAACTTAATAGTAAGTACTACATTTGGCGTCATGTTACGAACTATTACCTCAAACATTTGAGTCCATGTTTCAAGATTTGCGAGGAAAAAAATGATAGAGGGTACAATTACATCAGCCACATCAAAAAAGAAATGTGGACAAATACATACGTTGATAGATATCGATATGGAAACATGACGACCAACTTGACTGAGGCTATCAATTCGACCTTAAAGGGGGCGTCATTTACTAGTAAGAACTTTGGTTAAAATGACTTATTTTCATTTATGAGTGTTTTTTTGCCAAACTCGGGGGACAAGCTCTAACTTGGATGCAAAACAACCATACTTATCACCCAAGATTAGTTGCAGATCTACAACAAAGAATTTTTGCATCAAATGGAATATATGTAACAAGCTTCTCTCGAAACCATGAATTACTTCGTGCCATAGAAATGCCATGACCTTTTCAAGAGATTGAAGCTAGCTCATTCTGAGTTAATCTACAAGACAAGTGGTGTGACTGCGGGTTTTTCAAGCTCTGAAGTATACATGCTCCCATATCACAACAACTTGCTCATATATTCGTCAAGACTATAACCGTTTTGTGGATCCCGTATACTTACTTTTAGAAGTATTTAAGGTATATGAATTTGAGTTCCCCTCATAGGTAATAAGAAAGACCTATATGAGGTTCAAAATTGGCTTCCGATTGTACCAAATCCGTCATTATTAAGGGAGGCATGTTGTCCAAAATCTACTCGAATTCATTGTGATATGTATATTCGAGAGACGTACAAAGAAAATAAAAGATGTGGGCATTGTAGAAACCTAGGCCACAATAAAAAAAATGTACATATATTTTATCATCACGTAACCGTTGATGTTGTGACGACGTAATTTTTGTTTATGAAGCCTCAGTTTGTGTTATTTCATTTTTGTGTTTTTAATTAATGTGCTACTCAAGTGATGTGATAATCAAGTTAAATAAAACATTACAAACTAAATAATTAAAACAAAAAATAACATTAAATACAAACGTTACAATTCGAATAATTAAATAATAAAAACAATAATAAACAAAATAAATAAAAAGTCCATAATTAAATAAAAATATTAAGAAGCAAAATAAATAAAAAGTACATAATTAAATAAAAACATTAATAAACAAAATAAATAAAAACAAGTCTATCGATGTTTGTGTCTTGAATGTCATCCATAGGGCGGTGACTGTCTATTTCGATGAGGATTTCTTCGTATAAGTTGCTCTTCCTCATCACTCTCATCATCACCAGCAATAGCAACTACATTTTGTTGATTAGGGATTAATAACGATGTAACACTTTCATAAAATAAGGGCCCTGAAGATGTATGACTAACCATCCCACAGCTCATATAAAACTATGAAAACTGCGAAAACATCGACATCGATGAATGTGAAAATTGAGTCACAGTTGTCCGTGTCTCTGGTGAAGCATCGCCTGCCAAATAAGTTGCATATGAATACCACGCTGGATCTATAAGCATTAGAGTATATCCTCTAGGAGGTGTCATAAAACCCTGCGGTTGTGGCGTCTGAAATGGTTGCGGTGGCATCGAAAATGATTGTTGTGCCATCTGAAGTAGTTGCGATGGCATCTGAAATGTTGCGGTGGCATCTGAAATGGTTGTGGTGGCATCTGAAACAACTACATAATATAAACTAGTGTAGACGGTAGCTGTTGTGATGGTTTTGGTGCTGCAACTGAGGACGATCCGGAAGCTTTTGCTTTCCGTTCACGAGTCGGAGGACGAGATATTGTGATGGTGGACGTTTTTCTCTACGCTTATGAATGCTCATACCCCGTGATTCTCAGAAAGTAGGAACGACTTCTCGTTCCTGTTGAACCATTGATAATAGTCATCCGTAACAGAATAACGATCGATATAAATCAACTTTGTACAAAGAATACGTTCACTTCGATCCTCCTAGATCATTACCTACTCGTTGTGCTTCATCAGCTAGTTGACATCTTTTTGTCTCGTCTATTGACGTTATGCATATTGTCGAGATTTCTAGGTGCTTCTTGAATAGATTGTACGAAATCAAATTGGCGGAGCACGCGGTCAGTAAGATGTCACTCGACAATATCATAACATATCAGAAGGACTGCCACTATCCATACATCTAATGGGCCACTCAAGTGTGATGTGATGCAATGCCTCATTACTTCTGTACAATAAGGAGCCTATTGAAACTAAAACAAATATATATACTTCTTATCAAAATAATATTCTAATTATATAATGATATTTAAAGGTAAATAATAAAATTTAAATACATACATCTGTACCAGCCTTTTGATCAATAAGTATCCAAATTTCTTTCAATTTGTTTGGTATATCACAATGATTTCCCTAATATAGAACCACCTATTCAGTGTAAAAAAGTTTCATTATATACTCACAAATTATTTATATACAAACTCAATATTGAAATTACATAAACAATAACGGGAAGACTAACGGGTTTTTTACAACCAGACATAAAAGGGCACTTGATACCACACCTAGGACTGTGGAAGAATGAGACATCCGGCGATAGCATTTTTGCGATAATCAGTTACCCGACACATTTCTCTATACAGAGCTGCCAAAATCGCGGAGCCCCAACTGAATAAGCTGGCAACTCAAAAATCTACGACGTGACGTAACTACAGACAATGAACTTGGTTATGAGATTTATCGGGCATGAAGATCCCTTTTATGAGTTGTAATATGCAAGCTCGGGCAAATATTTTAGCATGTTCCTCGGACTAGTCTTCGCTCAACTGTCAAAATTTGTAGCCAACCATGATAACTGTATTTGACCACCATTAAAATTAGGCGGATACCTCCAAGATACTCCTCAAACAAAGAATGTCAATCATCATCTGCCACACCAAAAATATCCCCATCCACCACAATGACTTGGTTATGAGATTTATCGGGCATGAAGATCCCTTTTATGAGTTGTAATATGCAAGCTCGGGCAAATATTTTAGCATGTTCCTCGGAATAGTCTTCGCTCAACTGTCAAAAATTTGTAGCCAACCATGATAACTGTATTTGACCACCATTAAAATTAGGCGGGATACCTCCAAGATACTCCTCAAACAAAGAATGTCAATCATCATCTGCCACACCAAAAATAATATCCCCATCCACCAAAAGCACAAAATGTATGGAAACATCCTCCAGCGTAATAGTGCAGTCTCTACATTGAAGATGAAATGTGTGTCTCTAGTCTCGATCTCTGAATCAGTGCAGGAATAATGTTGGGTTCAAGGTTACAATGCCCTTCATATTTTGCTATGTCACCGAATCCAGCCGCAACTAAATACGACCAGACACAACTCAATATCTCTAACTTAACGTTACGAATAAATTGATCTAATATACGACCATTCACCTAATTAAAATAAACAATATACAAATTAAAATATAAACTAATACTAAAAAATAACTACATAAAATATTCATAATAAATAAAATAACATATTTTAAAATTATTACTGTATCGAAAAAATAATTCGAGATATGATTCTCATATAAATGTAACAACCCACCTGTCACTTTATAACTGTAAAAAATAAAAAAAATTAGTACAATAAAATATGATAAAATTATAAACTATTGAATGATTATAATATTATAAAAAATTATCATCTTAAAACTTGATTGAAGGATAAATAGAAGAAAGAAAAATAATATTTTCGTTTGTAATGCGAGTGTTGAAAGGGAGGAGGTATTTAGAGGGGAAGGGGGAGATAGATGGATGATTGGACAATATTTATAGTGAACGATTAGATTTAAATGAAATGTGTGGATTATGATATGCGTTTTTTGCCAACTCGGACTGAATCCTACGAAGATGCGTCTCTTGATTCGTGTCTTTCTATCGTGGTGTCATCTCAAATATAACCCCGCGAAGTCATGCTTTATAATCCGTATTTTGTCGGAATAGATGTTAAATCAATAATATTTTAAAAAATAGCGTCTGTCATTTAATATTTCATCGTTGGGATGCTTTTTTTTGGGGGTAAAAACGCCCTTAATTTTATTACAATAGTACTAAACAAGCAACAAAATCCATATTGGGAAACAAAGGTGGATGCGGCTGAAACCGAGAGGACGTGGAAAGTACGGCGTAAATGGTTGGAATTTTTTTTTACTCAAGGAAGCAAGTTTAATATTAATATATTAGGTGGCGGATATAACTTACGAAAGAAGATAAGATCAGATCACACTTTCAACTTTCCATATCATTTCTACACGTCTTGTCATCATATTCGCTTAAATTAAACTTGGATTAGATTTAAGATTATGGGAGTATTACTTTTTCTAAAATTTAATTTTATTTAATTTAATTGAAAAATAACTATGTCCAGTAATTGGATGCCAGCTTTTTGCCAGAGAGCAAGTGGTGATAGTGGAAAGGGCTGATCGAGCAGAGCAGAGCAGAGCAGCCGCGTGCACGTGCCGTGTCGTTCACGCGCCAGACCAAACTTCTCCACGTTAGACCATTTCGTTTACTTTTCGAACAAGGCACGAATGAAACATAAACCTTGAGTGGGACGTTTATGTCTTGATTTCATTATATGTAGATTAAGTATGAATATTGAACAAATTTGATATGCATTGTATGTTATTAATGTTCAGAATTAAATTATTTTTAGTATCATTTAAATTAAATTTAAATGGCATTTTAATACTATTGAATAAAATCTCTCTTTTGTACTAATTATTTAGATTATAAAAATAATGAGCAAGGATTCTCATTTTGATACGTTTTAAGTAAATATTTGATTTAAAACACTATTCTTTCTCTTAATGTTTTCATGGCATTTTTTAACTTTAATTATGAGTTTAGAGAGAATAATAGAACCGTCAAAGTATATTTCATCTTTCGTGTGTACGAATTTTAGAGAATCGTGATAACTTTGGGGAAAAAACATTCGTCCATTGTAACGATTACACACGTCAAAACGGATTCATTTCTAAAGTAGTAAATAATATCACAACACGGTTAATCGATTCTTTGTTAGAACTAAATCATAATAGATATGAAATTAATCAGAATATAATCATGTCAAATCATTAAGAATAAAATAAATACTAGATGCCGAAGCATACCTAAATTAATTGATAAGTTGTAATCTTCCAAGAAGATAGAGTTTACTTAAGCATAAACTCTGTGACGGGATAAGAGTAAATATGAGATTGTCTATTTCTTGGGGACCATAACCCATTTATATAACTGATTTAAGAATCAATTATTGTCTATACTTATAACTCTGTCCGTCATCGAATTATAAATATAACTTTAATAGTATTTACACTTTCATTTCAATAACACTTATAATACCTTATGACTTTATAACATAATTGATCACTTAATTTATGTCATATTTTATAATAATAATAAACATTATTTATAAATATGTGTCCATAGTTATAGATTATAATCCGATATTATTTATTTACATATTTTACATATATTTTTAAGTTAATACTAATGCTTCGTATAACAATTTATTTTTCTTAACATTAAAGACAGGGAGTGACCGACTTTTTTTCTGCGACCCAACAGTCTTTGATCTTTAGGCGGTCATTTGGCAAACCAGCTTGAACTCCCACTTCAAACTAGGGGTGTGAAAAAAATATGACCCATTGATTCGATTCAAAAGTTCATATATTCGATATTTTTTTTTTATAGTTCAGATCGAATATTCGAAAAATGGATAATCAAATTAGATACAGATCGGATAAATTCTAATTTTGAATTATCTAAAATTCAGGGCCGGCTCGGGGCAGGGGCAAGAGGGGCACCCGCCCAGGGCCCATAATTTTAATTTATATTAATTTATTATATTTTAATAGACTAAATTAAAAATAGGACTCATAAATATTAATATACTATTTTCTTATATTAATGCAAGAGGACCCATAAACTTATTTCTTATTGACTTATTGTTCTCATCATAACGTTAAAAAACTATATTAATATACTAAATTAAAAGCAGGCCCATAAATATTAATAAACTAAATTAAAAGCAGTGCCCATAAACTTATTTCTTATTGGCTTATTAAAATAATGTTGTAATAATTTTAAGATTATTTTTTCTCTTAATAATTTGTCGGATGTTGATGCAGATGATTTTTTTTCTTCTGAAAATAAAGTGTTGCAATTGACTTTGCCAAATGTATTCATGTCAGCGCTTGAAGTTATTGAGTTTGTTAAAGCTAGAGATTGTTATCCTAATGTTTCAATTGCTTATCGAATCTTATTAACAATGTCGGTAACGATAGCATCCGCGGAAAGAAGTTTTTCAAAGTTGAAATTATTGAAGAATTACTTGAGGTCAACAATGTCACAAGAAAGATTGAATGGGCTAGCTATGTTATATATTGAGAAAAATATGTTGGAAAGCATTGATGTTGACACTATCATCAATGATTTTGCATCAAGAAATGCTCGAAGGCAATGTTTTTTAAAAGTATTTATATACTTAAATATGTTTTTTACATTTTTGATATTGTAATGAATTATTATTTATTTAATTTAATAAAAAATTAATTAAAATTTTATATTGTATATTTTTTAATATCCTTTTAAATTAGGGCCTAATTTTTTTAATTTTATCCCGGGCTAAGAAAAATTCAGAACCGGCCTGCCAAAATTCCAAAAATATTGGGCCTTTGAAAGTTTTTACCTAGGCTCAGTGATCTTAGCCAGCCCACACCTAGCCTGAAATACCAACCTTACCCGTGTAGCTTTGATCCGTCCCCCCCCCCCCACAATTTTAGTTTTGTTTTCACGTTTTATTGTTGTATGCTAAGTGCTAATCACATAGCATGTATTTTTATAATATATTTTTAAGATAAAATTTAAAATATATATATTTCTAATAAAGTTATAATATTCAATATATGTAGTTTTGTTCGTCCCTAATATTTTTTTCCCATTTTTCAGGTTTGATAAATTATGTATTGATAAATATATATAATATAGATACAAAATATGTTGTATAAAATCACAAAATATTAAATTTTATTTTATTTTATAAAATATTAAAGTTTATATTCGGATTCTGATTCGGATATTTAGGATATCCGACCCGACATTTCAGATATTCGATTATTTCGGATCGAATAAGGATCACAATTCTAGCGATTCGAAATTTCAGATCGGATAATATCCAATATCCGATAACGGACACCCCTGCTTCAAACAATGAAAAAACTATATTTCTGATAAACTTAAATTTAACGTTGATGTGGCTGTGAGAGGTAATGTTGGTATGGCCGGAATTGGTGGATTACTTGAAGACCATAGTGGCGCTATTCTCATCTGTTTCTCGAGATCTATTGATTTGTCAAATATAATAGGTTCTGAATTAACTGCCATCCTTGAAGCATTCCAGGTTTTTGAGGCTGCTAGGTGGGCAAAGGAAAGTGTTCTGATTGTTGACTTGGACTGTTTGCAAGCAGTAAAATGGATTGAGAATCCCAATCTATCTTCTCCTTCCTTTGCTATCTGTTTAATTAAAGGAAGAAACAAGAAAATTGGCATGTGCTGTATCATTGGTCCGGATGCAGAATGATTCATTGGATCTGGGTAACTGGCAATTTTCGACTGACATGAAATAGCAAAGGATTTAAACATCCACAAAGCTGTACAATGGTTAATTTACCTGATTAACATGGAATCCTGTCGGTTGTTAATTTTGAACCAACACAATGTTTCCTTTTCCATTCTGTTTTTATTCTCTTACCAGTCCTAGATAATGGAAGGTAATCTTTACCCTATTTAGTAGAACTGAAAACACAATAACTCGTTCTGTACCTATGACACTGGGACCGAAAAGCCTAGAGATCAAATGATCAGGCATACGGTTAAGCATGCCAGATAACGGGATATAGCAAATGTTCAGAAATTGTAAATCGTTTAGAGAGAAGAAATGAGATTGACATAAAAAGGCGGGAAGGGTGGGAAATACTTTGGTAGCTGCCGACAGCGATGTAAGAGCGATAGACGATACAGTCGC
Organism: Hibiscus syriacus; assembly: GCF_006381635.1. NCBI lineage: Eukaryota > Viridiplantae > Streptophyta > Magnoliopsida > Malvales > Malvaceae > Hibiscus > Hibiscus syriacus. The sequence continues at coordinate 689,620 of NW_024063494.1, forward strand.
GCTCGACGGCGTCATCGGCGGAGAGATGGGGAATATCGCTGTTGTTGATGGCAATCTGGTATGAACCCAAATACAAATTGTTCCTCAAACTGGACAAGTGATCTGGGTTTCCAGCCATTTCTTTCTTTTTGTTCCGAAGAAATTTGAATGATGGATCAATAGATCTAACACTAACACTCATAGGTTGAGCGTCCGATAGGGTCGGGCAGAGTTTAAGTTAAAATTTTTTGTCTTATTTGAGTTAACGAGTAATTTATTATAATATATATTGATTTTAAACTCAATTTTTTTAAGTATACGTATTATAATACAAGTCTTGTCAATATGAATAACTTATTTTTTTTATTTGTAATCGATTAAAAAAATCAATTTTAAATCAAGTTATAAAATATAATTTAAATAACTCAAAATTATTAATATTTAGTATATTGATTTTCACGTTTGTGTTGAGTCCGTTTACTTTGTAGATATGTGTAAGTCACATCTGAAAAAATACAAATATATATATATATATATTGTACATGGTCATAAAATATTTGTAATCAAATTTAAATAGAAACTAAAAAATTTGATTTGACCTCTAAAAATTTCGAGTTATTCGAATTGTATTTTACAACTTAATTTGAACTTCAAAATTTTTAAATTGATTCGATTTTATGAAATTATAACTCAAAATCAATTTAAATTAAAATTTTTAAATCGAGTAAAAAAATTGATTTTTCGTGACCAAACTCCCATTAACACGCCTACAGAGAGTGGCTGATAAAATTCCCATACTACACGGCACCGTTTGAAATTTATAATTTCTCTTGGGATAATGCCACGAATGCCCCTTAAAATATAGCAAATATTTCAATAGGGCACATGTTCTTTAAGAATGTCCATTTTGATTCATCTACTAAAATGGTACATACTGCTAATTCTGTTAAGTTGCCATAATTGAAAGGATAAACTACATAGATGGTCCCTTTTGTGTTCCAATTTATTCGATCTCAATCATTGGTTTTGAAAAAAAAGATTTTGGACATGTTTTTGGGTTATAATATTTTGGTAATTCGAACATTAACTTCCGTTTATTAATTTTTAATTTGAATCTTGATCTTTTGAAGGCTTATTTTTTTTCACCCATTTTCAAATAAAAAAAATTGAAGTATTTTTCTCCCAAAATTTCTCTCCTTTTCTTCTAACTCTATCTTTGTTGTTGTCATCGTCATTGTTTGTTTAAAGTAATAAAAGATTATTTGAATATATATTTTACCAAATTATCCTTATTATATATTTATTTTTTAACAAGTTGAATTCTACTATAATATTACTATAATTAATTTATATATTTTCTTTAAAAATTTTAAATTCATAAAATTTATATAATTTTTTTTACAAAATTGAAAATATAAATAGGTTTAATGAAATAGTAAAATTTTATTTTAACCCCTGAACTTCATATAAAATTCTAATTATGGACTTCTTTTAAATCTAAAATAGTTTAAGGATAAATTTGTAATTTAACATTCATATAATTTTTATTATTAAACGACAGAAGAATGATATTTTTGAGAAAAAAAATTAAGGGCATTTTAGTAAAAAACGCTGATAATCCAACAATACCTAAGGGAAGGGGTAATCACATTCTCGGTAATATACCTCCATAATACCACTGTTGGGAATAAAGGATTACCGGGGTTGAGAATATTTGCCAACCAAACGGAAAAATGACATTTCATTCCCCTGATAATCCCATATTACTTGAACCTAACACCCCTGGATGTATGTGTGTAATGTTTGAAGGCAATATCCTGTACTTGACATGGGGTGAAATTATACCGACTTATTCTCCTGGAAGGCATATTGAGATTGCTTGGGATTTCCCAGAGGTTGAAGACAAGACAAAACAAAAAAGAAAGCAATCAAAATGGAATGCATGAAACAAAGGGGAATAAGTGGAGGAGCCATGGCCAGTGGCCACCACCATCAGATCGCAGAAAGCCATCGTCACGCTTCCTCCACTATCCTTCACTTTTATCTCTTCCTCTTCTATTATTATTATTATCATCATTCTTTGTTGCTGCCCACCCTCCACTCCTTTCTTTGCTTGTTTTTCATCTTTACTGTCTTTAAATTTTAAAATGCCATCTTTATATTTTATAAAAATATATAAATTTATTCAGAAAGTAACCTAATAGGATAATATTGTTAAATTGTAGGTTTGAAGATTCTCGATTTAATTATTTGCAAACACATATTTAAAATTCTAAATATCATTTAAGAAATTTAATGACTTGCTCTATTAAATTACTTGGTGATTGGTTGAATCAAATGAATATTTGTCAGAATTAATGTTTGTTAAACAAATTGTTTACCTATTTTTTCATAATTATAATTAATATATTATCTATGATAATATTATTGAATTAAATATTATATAATTAAAACCTTTTAAATATTATATTGAATTTGTAACATCCTCAATACCGGGTTAGTGGCTAAATTGTAAAATTTTAGAATTTGGTGATAAAAGTAGAATAGTTGAATAGTTCAATGATATATTTCAAAATATTTCCTGAAAGTTGTTAGTAATTATCAAAGGAATTAAAGGGCAAAATAGTCATTTGACAAGAAAGATATTTTCCCCCTTTTTATATGAATGATGCACGTGGGGTGGGGGGAGTTATATACAAACTCTTCTCCCTTCTCCCTTCTCCCTTCTCCCTTCTCCCTTCTCCCTCCTCCCTCCTCCCGTATCTCCAAGCTCAAATGTAAGTTTTCTAATTAATTGATTATTTGTTGATTTAAGATTTAAGTTTTGATCATTAGATGATAACTAAGCTTAAGGAAGATTAAGGAGTTAGGGAAGATTAAAGATTTTGAGTTCTTGAATGAAATCTTGGAATAGAGTTCATAATTATAAGTGGAAGTCAAATTTGACTTGTCATAAGTGGAATTAAGAGATATGAAGTGAAAGAATTGAAATTAGAACATATTGAAAATTTGGGTATGATTCTTGATTCTGTAGGGAGAAAGGAATTGTGAGGTTAAAGATGGTTTATATGGATATAAGTTGGTTTATGTAATGGTAGTTTGGTTTAATAATATGATAGGGGTTTAAAATAGAAGAATTGAGTGAAGAGTTGATGGTTTTCGGGTTTGAATAGTGAATTTTCGTGCAGGAATAGTGATTTATGGGCAAAATTTACAGATTTCTATAAGGGTACCGATACCCTAGGGGGAGGTATCGATACCCCCTAAAGAAAAATTGGAATTTTGGTTCATTAAACTAGCTTAAGTTATTAACATCAAGTTATAATGTTTAGGCTACTGATAATCATCTCGGAAATTATGTTTATGTAGATATTGAGCCTAAACAAGTTCAGGAACAATTGAAGGATTAGGATTTATTCAAAGAAAGCAAGGCTAAGGTGAGTGCAATTTAATTTGTACTTATGTATGGAATAAACATTGGCTTGCGATGAGCCAGTGATGGAGTTACTATGGTAAGAAGTAACTCCTAAAATAATATTTGATTAATGATCGATGTGATGAATTGTATGATTATGGTATATGTGGTATAAGACAATGATATAAGTGATTACATGTATGTATTATTACATCTTGCTTGTATTATATGCTATGAGACACTGAACTACATGAATATAGGAATATGAAATAAGCTATGTGATATGGACATAGAAAATGAAATAAATAAGTGGTAATGAGATATGAGAATATACGAGAAAGTCTTATGATATAAGACCAATGATTACACGTACATGTGATACGTGACTGGAGAAAAAGAGATATGGGTTTATAAGAAAATGATATGAATATAAGTGATGTGAATATGTGAACTGTTATAAATGATAATGCCCATGTTATGTGATATGAGAGCTAGGGGTATAGTTGGCATGATAAGGGTCGAGGGTTTACCTATGTTCTTCGGAACATATGGACTGTTTACCTATGTTCTTTGAGACATATGGACTGATTACCTAGGTTCTTCGAAATCTATGGACTGGTCCTTCGGGACATTTATACGAGCTGTGGTGACAACATAATTGTGCACAACCTCAATGTACTTACATACCTTAAGTTCTCAAAAGTATACATGAGTTAATACATGGTCTTTAAAGAGAGTAAATAAATCAATTGATATGATACTATGTATGCTCTGTGTGAAATAGTATATGTGTTCCAAGGTATGTATAGAAATGTTCAATATATATTTATATGATAAAAAGAAATATAGTGATAGTAATATAAGTACTGATAAGCATATTAATGGGCTTACAAAAGTGTTTGCATTATCATATGTTATTATGTTATTATCATGTATACAGAAATCATATGTGAAATGATTGAATTCATAGATTGCATATTTATATTTATGAGAAATGCATCATTATTATGTTTATGCCTCACTAAGTCTATGACTTAGCGTGTAAGTGATTTACACGTAGGTACTGAGAAACAAGAGGATCAAAGCTAGGTTCAAAGTAACAACATATCTTTGCTCAAAGATCAGATCAGAAGTAAATTACACAGTATGTGTTATTATGTGATAAATTGGTTGTCATGTAAACAAAGTCTTTAAATTAAGTATGTGTGCTCTGATCAAGTTTTGGAATGTTTTAAAATATTTATGTAAATGATAAATGTATAGTAATGAACGGTTAAATTTTTACGAGTTTTATGTATGTTTTACAGAAGTACTGTAGTAGTACTGTAGCAGGGTATCGGTACCCCTCCAGCATTTTAGAAAATTTTAGCATTCGGGTACTGTTTACGGTACTGTTCATTATTATTCACGATAATGTTCATTATTGTTTATGGTACTGTTCATACCGTATTGTACTATTCATAAAAATGTATATTTTCTTGAATTGGTTATAACGAGCATAATTCAACAATATATTATCATATTTTCTTAATATAAGTCCAATTGATCAGCTATTTTGTAAAAGTAAAGGTTTTGAAATGTCAATGTGACATCTCGGACTCGTATCCGGGTCGGGTATGGGTTGAGGTGTTACAAAATGGCACAAACCAATTTACCTCTGTGATTAAAGGAATTATTGTTGTTTTCAAAGGTCACGAGTTCGAGCACCAACGATTACAGCAGAATGATTGAGCGTTCATTAGCAAATAGTTGAGAGTACTTAGAACATATACTATTTTATCATTTTAGCTTAATCAAAAAAAATATAATAATGAACATAATTTTTTATATCTCGTCTTTAAACTTTGATTAAGTTCCATCCCCTAATTTAGGGTTATCTCAGGTACGATGACCTTAATATACGACTAAGGAAAGGCGCTACCGAAAATGTTTATATTTTCTTAACATTTCTGGTAAAACTCTCGCCTTGTTAATTTTAGTGATCAATAAAATAAGATAAAAAGTAATTCGTTGACGTATATCTTGTCAGCTATCAGGAATACCACTATGACCACCCATTAATTTAGAATAATTATGACTTACACCAATTTAATTTAAGATTAAAGAACAACATAAAATAGACGCGATAAAGAATAACATTTTTAGTTGAACTGAGAATGTCATGAAGAATGTAATATTTTTCTGTTACTAACCAAAAAAATGTTATAAAAAAAATTTTCAACAAAAAAAATATTAAGATAAAAATTAACATGATAGATTGCATTATTAAGATAAAAATTAACATTTTAGATTGTGTCTAATAAAAATATTAAGATTTTTATAATGTTTTCGATCGTGTCTTTTCTCAATCTTAAATTAAACCGTATTTCCATCATTTCAATAAATACTTATAGAAAACTATTATGAATTATCCCAATTTTACCTATTTCTCGTTAGTATATATTATTGAAAAATAATAGTATCATCATTTAATACATTTGGAATTTGCACCGTCATTGTCAATTATTGTGTTTTATGGTGATAATACTTCTACAAATATGTAAAAGAATCACAATTTATATTTTAAATTTGCAAGTACAGAAGATAATTTGAGAGAGAGTGGGACAGTAGTATCTCTTAAAAGTTCAATTTTCTTTATAAAATTTAAATATCCAATGATATGTAGATTACATCTGCCAAAGATTTATCATCATGGCCTAAAATATTTTAGGTTTTATTTTGTAAATTTTAATTTAAAATCATTTAATTAATATTTATTTATTCAAAAATAAAAAGAAAACTAACGTTGGTATTTGTCGAAATAGAGTTTTTTTTTTTTTTAAAAAAAAGAGATAACGTTAAGAAGAACAAAGCATAGCATCCAAGGAAAGTAACAGATTCTCTTCGCTCATTCATAGTCTTAACTCTTTTTTATATAATCATAAGTAAATGGAAAAGAAAAAAAGAAAAACTAGTGGTGCTGTCAGAGTCCATCAACTCTTTCAATGGAACTAGTATTTCTTAATTAAGGGCTCCTTGTGCACTTTCTTTTTCTTCGACAACAGCCGAGTCCCCACATTCCTCATAAAGGAAGAGGGTACGCCTTTTATTCTTCTTCTTCTTCACCACTGCTTTGGCTTACTGAACCTTCTGCTGCTTGCTGCCTCTTCCAGTGTGAAGGTTTTGCTTGGTTTCAATTCCACTCAAAATGGGCAACTTTCATTGCCTGTATTTGGTGCTGTTGCCGCTTTGTTTTGGGTTTTTGGTGTATACTGAGAGTCGGGAGGATTCGGGTTCAGATGCAATCACAGCTGTTTACATCGTCACTCTTAAGCAAGCTCCTGCGGCTCATCGCTTTGAGGAACAGCTAAGAAGGCGGGGTCATCATCATCGGCACAATCATCACCGGTTCCACAATGATTCCTCTTCGGGGAGATTAAACAGGTTTCACAAACCAAGGTATGGAACTTGCTAAATACTTCATAAATAACCAATAATTTGCTGAATGCTGTTTGAACGTATTTTTTATATGTAGAAATAATTCAATATCTCATCCAAGTTCTGGATCATATATCTCTCGAGTTCATGATTCTTTGTTAAGGAGAGCCTTGAGGGGTGAGAAATATCTGAAGTTGTATAGTTACCAATACTTGGTGAATGGCTTTGCTGTGTTCATCACCCCTGAACAGGTAGAACTTCAATCAACATCCCTCATAATTATCCATCATTTTGTCAAATGCTATCATCATCCTGCTGAATGCTTTTTTGGAAAGTGTATAGCATTTTCAAGTATAATATTTGATTTAATACTTACTAAACAAAGAGAAATCATGCATAGAAGCTTTTAATTTTCTTTTTGAAATTTTTGTTATTAATTAGGCAGAATGGTCTTTAGTTTTGTTGTGTTCTCTATTTTTAAAGGCGAACAAGCTTTCAAGGAGAAGAGAAGTTGCAAACATTGTATTGGATTTCTCTGTTAGAATTGCAACCACACATACTCCACAGTTTTTGGGTTTGCCGAAGGGTGCATGGACTCAGGGAGGGGAATTTGAAACTGCTGGAGAGGGAATTGTAATTGGATTAATTGATACTGGTATTGATCCAACTCATCCCAGCTTTGCTGATGATGCATCTGAGAATTCATACCCCGTTCCGGCCCATTTCTCTAGCGTTTGCGAGGTGACACGGGAATTCCCATCCGGATCATGCGATAGGAAGCTTGTTGGTGCACGCCATTTTGCAGCATCTGCTATAACAAGAGGAATATTCAATTCATCAGAGGACTATGCATCACCATTTGACGGTGACGGCCATGGCACGTGAGTGAATCTCTTGCATATTCGTGGATCATTATTGTATTAGTGTTACTTTCAGTCATTTGATATTTTCTGAGTGTATAGGCAACCTTCTTGTCACTTAATGTATGAACAAGGGGCTTACGTTTACCACAATAGTGTCAATGCTAAATGATCTGCAATAACTTCTGGCTACATGCTTATGTTCTGACCTGATGTTATTGGTTTTGATTGAATCTTCTAATGCTGCCAATGAACATGATATTAACGCAGGCACACAGCTTCTGTTGCTGCTGGAAACCATGGGATTCCGGTGGTGGTAGCTGGGCACCACTTTGGAAATGCTAGTGGGATGGCTCCTCGTTCACAGTAAGTTTACAAAACTGAATCTCTGTTTCAATTATTTACCAAAACTACCTTGCTACGCCCCCCGGCCCTACTCCTTTCACACTTTGAGCGCGAGTCGTTTGCAGCTGTCTTTAATTAACAAATTGAATAGATTCCTCAGTCGGTTCATTCTGACTATGCATTTAGCTTGGCTGCAGAGTCTTGAGAATTATTCCAGCTGAACTTTCTGAGCCAGATTTCCTATAAAGATGCAGCAGACTCTTTTCAGTGTTTCTATTTAATCATATTAATGATGTGGCCATGTTTTCCAGTATTGCAGTTTACAAGGCTTTGTATAAAAGCTTCGGAGGATTTGCTGCAGATGTAGTTGCTGGTATAGACCAGGTACGTCATGGTTTGAAATGAAAGTGTTGAGTAGTATTTGGGTCACTCATTCATGACCATTTGAACTTGGAGGGACTTGCTTTTTGGGGGCCGATATTGTGGTACTCAGGTTTTATCTGTCATTTCATGCTATAACTCTTAAAACAAAATATTGCAAAAATCTCTCTATACACATATTGTGTCTACTGTTGTAATAAGCCTCTTTTTTCAAGAAAAAATTGCACCAAATCGACATGGCTTCTTCGTTTTAGAAGAAGCCCTTTTGTTAAATCAGATGGAAATAAAAGCCAACCATGAGAATTTTCTTAAGTCCTCTGATCAGTGAGAATTCCTTGGCTAAAGTGAAAACTCTTTTATTTTTTTATTTGTAAGAATTAGAGCATGGAGATAGAATCCTTCTTTTTCTCGCAATCATTTTGGCATCCATAACCAATTGCTTTATCATGATACATTTTCAGGCTGCTCAAGATGGGGTCGACGTAATAAGTTTATCGACAACTCCCAACAGGCGTCCACCTGGTATGGCAACATTTTTCAATCCCATCGACATGGCATTGCTATCAGGTGTAAAGGCAGGCATTTTTGTTGTGCAAGCTGGCAATACTGGACCATCACCTAAGAGCATGTCTTCTTTCAGTCCATGGATCTTCACCGTTGGTGCTGCCTCTCATGACAGAGCATATTCTAACTCCATCATCCTTGGAAACAATGTAACTATCCCTGGAGTTGGACTTGCACGTAAGTTTACCTTTCAAATGTATTGGCTTCTTCATTTATCTGATCGATTATAATTTTTTTTTCATTTGTTATGCATCCGCTATTACTAAGCTTACATGATACTTACTTTCCTCTTTTTTTATTATTCGGCAGCGGGGGACAGATACAGATAAAATGTATACACTGATTTCAGCAGTTCATGCTCTATACAATGACACAATACTTGCCAATGATATGTATGTGGGAGAATGCCAAGACTCCAGTTACTTTAATGAGGAACTTATCAAAGGAAACCTGTTAATCTGTAGCTACTCAATCTGATTTGTGCTCGGACTCTCTACAATCAAGCAGGCGATAGAAACTGCAAAGAACCTCAGTGCAGCTGGAGTTGTGTTCTACATGGATCCTTTTGTAATTGGTTTTCAGCTTAATCCCACGCCACTGGAAATGCCTGGCATTATAATTCCATCCTCAGAGGATTCCAAGGTGCAGATTCTGCATTTCCCCCCCTAAAACATCTGATTTTTTGTAACTGGTGTTAGAATTCGGAGTACCCTCTCTCTACCCATACACATGCGATCAGAGAATTTACTGATTTTTATAATTGTTGTGAGCAGATTTTACTCCAATATTACAATTCTTCTTTGGAGAGAAATGGACTTAAAAGGAAAATTTCTAGATTCGGGGCTGTTGCAACTATTTCCGGTGGACTAAAAGCAAACTATAGCATTACTGCTCCAAAGGTTATGTATTACTTGGCCAGAGGACCTGCGAAGACAGTTTTCTAGATGATGCAGACATAATGAAACCTAACTTTATTGCTCCTGGAAATATGATTTGGGCTGCCTGGAGTTCGCTTGGCACGGATTCTGTTGAATTCCAAGGTAAATAGAGAGGTAATGGATAGTTGAGTTAAAATACTATATAAGCAGAGCATTATTCTTGAACAATTAACTTGACTTCTTAGGTGAAAGCTTTGCAATGATGTCTGGAACAAGCATGGCTGCTCCTCATATTGCTGGTCTTGCTGCACTGATAAAACAAAAGTTTCCTCATTTTAGTCCTGCAGCCATCGCATCTGCACTCTCTACAACAGCTATGCTTTATGACAATCGCGGTGGCCCCATAATGGCCCAGCGTGCTTATGCTAATCCTGATGTAAACCAGCCTCCGGCAACACCATTCGACATGGGGAGTGGTTTTGTGAATGCTACTTCAGCGCTCTTGATCCTGGTCTGATCTTAGATTCGAGTAAGGCATTCTGCTTTTGTAAATAACTTTTTCTACAAGACATTCTGCAGTAGTTATATCACCGGCATCTTATTCTTACTATATACTTTCTTATTGCAGCTTATGATGATTATATGTCTTTTCTTTCCGGCATCAATGGTTCTGGTCCAGTGGCTTGAATTACACCGGTCAAAACTGTTGGGCCTATAATTCCACGTTTGGTAGTGCTGACCTGAATCTGCCATCCATTACCATTGCTAGACTGCACCAGTCTAAAACAGTTGAAAGAACAGTGTCTAACATTGCTGGCAATGAAACGTACGGAATCAGTTGGAGTGCTCCGTATGGGGTGTCGGTGAAGGTGACTCCAACTCAATTCTTTATCGGCAGGGGAGAGAAGCAGGTCTTGACAATACTCTTTAATGCAACAATGAACCACTCTGTCGCTAGCTTTGGGAGGATTGGACTCTTTGGTGACCAAGGTCATAAACTCAACATTCCATTATCGGTCATTGTAAAATTTTCTTACAATGCCACCAGTAGCTGAGGGTCGTTCAAATAGTGATTTTAGTGTTGGACTGGATTGTTAGTTTTCTTCTTTTCAGCTTCTGCCGATTTTTTCAATCGTTTTTTTTGTAAATGAGTAAAATCAAATTGTAATCTAGAAATAAAAGGATTAAATAATTTGTAGTGCTTCATTCAGCCCAATGTATAAGGTATCAGAATATTTGTAATTTGATGAACAAAAGTGATTGAACCAGCTAAGCAATAATCACATACAGCTTATCCCACCCATAATAACATTAGTACACTACTACTTTGATATATAGTACTCTGACTTTTTGTTCACATTTACATTCCTTTTCACCATCAAAGAATGAATGGCATGAAGTTTCAATTGGTCTCAAGGTCCTCTCATTTTCTCAACAACGTGCCTACCCCTTTTTCAATGTGACGCTTCTTCTCTTCAAGTTTCTCTCCCATTTTCTTTGTCAAATCCATCATCCTTGCCCTCCTCCCCGTCTTCTTTGGCCTTGAATCATTGTCGTCGCCTACATCACTCTGTCGTTCAGACTCAGTCAAAGACCTAGATACTGACACAGAATCTGAAGTTTCCTCTCTATTCTGCTGGTGTGTTTCATGTGGTTCATCAGTTGCAAGAAGGGGTGTTCTTAGATCTTGCAAAGACCTACTCTTTCCTGAAGAACTTGATGACGGCATGGCTTCAGAATCAGCGACTGGTTCCCGAGAGGAATCCTCCTTTGGCTTTGGATTCTTGCTCTCTGGATGAGAGTTCGAGGTTTTCCTGCAATTTTCCTTTGCTTCAATGTTATTATCCGCAGTTGCCTCTTGATTAAGCCATATAAATGGGGCATCTTTCCTTGGGACCCAATCATCCTTTTCTGCCAACATGAAAGGAATGCATGCACTCTCACAGTTTGGAAGCACCATAGTTTCCCGTATAGCCGCCTGCACAAATGATGGAAGCATTGGATGTAAGTTCACTTGATCAGTTTCTTTCATTGTATTGATGCCAAAGTTTCTTTCATTATGTGTTTTCAATGGATGAAATCAAAGATTGAAAGGTAGATCTAGTATCAGACCAAATAATAGATCCATATCTCAAGGGAAAATACTCGAATAGGCATAGGTGGACTTGTAAGAAGATGCATTTAATTAGACGAAATCATATAAGTAATTGAAAGGGAAATTTTAGCCAACAAAGTTTTTAGTCATATGGAGCATCAAGAATCATATCATCTTCAGTCTTAAGATTCCAAAATGTCCAATAACATAGTAGAAAAATACCAATGGTTCCAAGAAATTATAAATGTGGAGAAAACACCCTGACAAATTAAAAGAAGACAAGTGAATTCACCACAAATTTTCCTATTTGTCAAGAAGAGTGTATCAGGGCAAAAGGAGAATGAAAAAGCAGTTCATAAAATTCAGTGAACAAGTTAAAACCTTTCCCTTTTATTTCAAGTTAAATGTCAACTCAGTACACAAAATTGCTTTAAAACCAAATAAAATTACATTAAATAAATATAAAACTAGGGTAGCGTCTTTCAACTTTTGTTTGTTTCACATGGATTTTGTTATTTTAAAGACACTCATTTTTACTCAATTTTAAATAAGCAATCCAAAGAATAAAAATGAAATAATAGGAAATATGTTCTTCAACAAACAAAAGATTTCATACCTTAAACCGACTGATCAAGAATAAAGCAATATGTCCACTAGTTATCTTGTATTCCCCAACAGAAGACTCAAGGTCAAACTCTATATCAGGCATGGACGTGAAACCAAACCATAACTGATCAGAAGGGGGTGGCTTTATATATAACCGTAGTGTTCCTCGAAGGGATGCAACCCTTATCGACAAAGACAAAGGCACCTGCACTTGAAAATACAGGTTATGTTTGATCCTCAAATACCAAGTTGAAAGCATTTCAATTGGCTGCTTTAATATTCCCTTCTTTTTTTAATTTGCTGGATTTAAATTACCTGTTTTACATAAATACCTTCATAACCCTTTAATGTCATTTTTATGTTCTTTTAAGCAGAAACACCTATCTGTATAAAGAGACTATACACTAACCTGTGAAACCTGTTTGGCAACGGAATTTACAACAGACTTCCATCGAGATGCATAACTTGGTGTAACTTTACTGCCTTTTAGACCATCTGAAATCCGAAGAGAGTGAAATCAAAAGACAAAAAAAAAACAACCTTTTACCCTGGCCAGATTAACAGAAAGAACATACAAGCAAAGGATCAACTCGGTTATACTAAGATGAATTAGGTGAGGCTACAGAAAGAGATGCATCTGAAAGCGAAGCCATTGCAGTAAGAGTTCATCTACTTCTTCTGATTTGGAGTCAAGACATCAAACATGACAACACCGGGACAGGGATTTGGAGTCAGCAAGGCTTTCCATTTAGAAATTTCTTCAATTTCTGATTTATATAACTTTCTACAGAGGCTGCTACTTTTGATCTTCACCAGTGTGTCCAAGTGCTTTAACATGATTAGAAATCCACATTTTTTACAATTATGTCGCAATTAAACAACTAACAAAACACATTTATGCATCATCAGATATTTTGGGCCAAGTTGATGGATATGTATATAAAAAATAGCTATCATTTTTATACTAACCAACTTTAGGGTCGACCTCATCCTCTTCAGGAAGATTCAAATGCTTTCCAAAATGCTCAAAGCCTTCGAGAAGGTCTGAAGAGACATTCTCAGTAGAATTTGATTCTGAATTCGAGTCCACTAGGCCTTTTTGAAAATCCTGCTCACTAACTTCAAGTCTGGTCTCAACATCTAACAGAATTCCACCAGAATATTCAGCATCAACTTCGAATGCCCATACCTCATTCATGTCTGTAGGAAGAAGCCTCATTGCATGGATATAAGGTGGGATGTTTCCAATGTCTAAATCAGTACAAATGACTTCACCAATGTAACTAGGGGTCCTCATATTGGATAATGTTCTCTGTTACATCAAATCATAAAAATAATCAAAAACCACCTTTGACATGTGCATTCAGATATGTTTTCATAAGAACAAATTACATGAATACCTAGAAGGCAAAATGATAATTGAATGTCTAAATCAAAAAACCGACACAGTAAAAGTAAACAAAAATGTAGTCTACAAAGACACCAAAATACTGGGTAAAACCAAAATTTTGTAGGTAAGGAGATGTCGAATGGAGAAGCTCGAAATAAAACGCTTGAAAAAAAAATCTTTTCCCTTGTTTTGGCTGGAAAACAAATCGGAAGTCAAAGTACACTCTTTTGATAACAAATGACATTTACAGGCTATCAAGCACAAAAAGAAAAAGAAAGTATAGTTCTGGTGACCATCCAACCTGAATCCGTGCTTGAATAGAACTTTTCAACCCTGCATTTCCTTTGATATCAAAAAAGATTCGAGAAATTAAAAAGTTCCAACAGAGTGTCCCTTCATCAAAACTAAACTTGTCTTGTTCTGAATCAGCATCAGAAGCAACAGAAGCACTTTGACTAACTGTACGAGGAAAACCTTGTTGTAATTGAAATGTCATATTTTCATCGGTTGAACTGTTTGGTACTTTCTTTGTCACTGAATCTTGGAATGGATGCTGTTTCTCACAAATCTTTCTATCTTCACGGGCAGTTTGAGATGTCCATACTCCCTTACTTTCCATACCAGGCTTGGCCATTTTGGAAAGTTTTCTCCAAAATAATCTAACTTTTGATGAAGATCCATCAAATTTACCTCCCTTATCCATTGGCTCAGCACTGAAACCTAAAGAAGGTTTCATAAATGATGGATATCCCGCATTTAAAGATGCCAAGTAAGCACGAAAGTCTTCATTCAACTTAGCAAACCATCTTATCTTTTCTTTATCCTCAAATGAAGCAAGACGAAGAGATTGACACCATGATTCCTTCTCCCAAGAAGTCTCCAGATAAAGGTAAATGGTTTTACTTCCATTGTAGATGGGTGAAGTTTTGCTTTCCACTCTTATTGGAAATCTCTTGGTCCTATCAAAACATTCATTCAAAGGCAAATGAATGAAGCAAAGATAAATATTTTGAAAGTGCGTAACTTAGACCAACTCTGATTAAGCAATATCTTATCAGAATTGTATTGTATGATCCCAAGGCAACAAACCAAGTACGACATCAAACAATGAAGCAAGAAAGAAGAGTAAAGAAATGGGGAGAATACCATTTTCTTGAGGGTAAATTGGTAGCGGAAACAGCCTCAATGATGCAGCCCTTAAGGGGAATAGTAGTGCGGGAAGCATCAGAATGTATGAAAACCAAGTTGTTTTCGACGATTTTAGCATGTTTTCGGGTAGGTGAAACCTCCAAGGGCGAGTCCTTTTTTCGCTTCTGCTCTTTGGGTGCTGGAGCTTTTTCCGATTCAAGAACCCAAACAGTCCCCTAACACATCACAAGACGCGAGTAAGTTCAAATCTAAGCAACAAAAGAAACGAAAGATGAGGGCAAGAACAGAAACCTGCTTGTTGTAAGCGAAATCGAGGGGAGGCTGGGACTGGGGATTCGAGGCAGCAAGAGATTCTCGTTTGATCCTTCGATTCAATCGATTTAACACCAACAACAATCCCACCACTTCCAGACTCACAGTTACCATCACTCCAACAACCAACCCAACGAAGAACACACTCCACATCTTTCCTTTGATTCGATTCAACTATTGGGGAAAACGACTATTTCTTTAAAAGCTTCCAACCGTTTTTTCTTCCCTTTTTCTTTCTTGCGTACGCGGTAACTTGTTTTAATAAGAACTTAAAACGAACAACCCTTTAAATTAAATTCCAATGGAATTTGCTTTTTCATATTCTCTCTTGTTTAACACAAACTTTTATCTTGAATGGATAATATTTATATATCTTATGGTTAAATTTAAATAAATAATATTTACAAAATTAATTTAATGAAAAATTATAAATTAAATAAAAAACAAATTATATATATATATATATTTATTAATTATATATTAAATAATTTTATCAACTTCACCAATCATTTCCTTATCAACGATAGATCGAAGAAAATACGGGTGAAAAATGTGGGTCACTTAAAAATTTAAAATTACTATATAATTTTATTTTTTTATTAAATATATATTTTAAATACTCTTAAAATTTTATAAATTCATTAAAAAAAATTAAATTCACTCCCCTAACTATGTAAACTCATACCCATGCCTCTGACCCTATCTGCATCGCCCTTCACCTGTCATCCAAGCCGGCCACCCGAATTAATCATCACATCAGCCATACAAAAACAAAGATAATGGCTTATGCTCCATGCTGATAAACGAATTAATCATTTAATTGTGCAATCAAAGGTTTGCATGTGGAGAAGCATAGCCAAGCAATGAGCGTTCGTGGACGGTTGTCGGTGGTTATTTGTCTTTGATATGAGTGTATTTTTTTTTATAAAAAAAATATTTTTAAGCCAATTGAGAGAGACACTACCTAGGTGGCTGTTCTTCCTCAATTATTTTTAGTATTTGGTTCTATGTAGTGGCTTGGAAGTTGCTTTGCCAAACCATACCAATTCATGTAAAACTTGAAGATTGTGTATACTAGGAAGTTGCCTACCGGTGATGTGGCTGCATCTAAGATCAGTGCGTTCGCCGCCCAAGGTGAGGGTAAAGTTAAAGATGAATCTAAAAGTTTTAAAACTTATAATATAAAAAAATAAAAAAATATTTTAATTGACACAATGGTTGGATGTAAATATTTTGTTGGATGGTTTAGATTTAAACCATTCATTTATTTACATCTAATCATTAAATCAATCATTATAATGTAATGACGTGTTATTAACGGAATTTGTATTAGATGATCAAAATGACAACGTCATTTGATCTGTTAAATGTCGGTACATCTATTTAAAGACCTGATATATAGAATGTTATGTGAGCATAGTGAGATAGAGGGGAATTGAACTAAAGCAGAGAAGACGCGGCAATAATTGATAAACATTCAGTCAGCTCTCGTGGCTAAACTACATATATGTGAACATTATTTCACATTCGCAAATCATATCGTATACGACGATGAATATAAATGACACTTTCAATCTCCCATTCACAATGTACAACATCACATTTCCCTACCTCATCATGAACAAATGTTAATGATTTCCATTTTCAACACGATATACACAACTAATTGCCCTGCAATACTAACCATGCTGGTGTGCATTCTCCTCCAATGAAATCCAAAATTAACAATGAAAACCATCATCGGATCATTTTTTGTCCGTCGTTACACCAACCACCACATTGCTCACCTGCAATATCATGATTTTCTGTCAGGCGTCCCTTTTTCTTCCCCAACCATGTTGCAACTTCCTATATTCATGACATTGAAGAACACATAAGGTAGATATATGCAGTTAAAGTATATTTACCAATTTGCCACTCTCATCGACAGACATGGGATTCTCAACGACAACTGTTTGGCTCTGGGAAGAGGCATTGGTCAAAAGGTTAGATTCAGGTAAGAGTCGATAACCTGAAACCATCTACATTTTAAAGTAAAAAAACAAACTTCAATAACTTACTGCCGAAGTAGATGGTTTAGTCCCTGTGGCATTCGGTCTGCTTCCTGGAAGCGGAACCCTTACATTGCCCATCTGAAACATAGATGAGAAATATAATGAGCAGAGGTAAACCAAAAAATAGAGGTTCTCTAGACATTAATGCATATACTGTCTCACACAACGCCTCTGGTGTGCATTATCGTATGGACATGATAAGTAGATAAAAAAGTACTCATCTTTCTAATTAAATACAATGCAATTCACTTTCAAAAGGAAAACATACCAAAAAAGAAATAGCTTACAAGAATCAACAGCATGAAAAATTTGACAAAGTTCAAACTACTGCTTCGTGAACATCACATTAAAGAAAATTAATTTGTCCGTTGACAAGCAAAATCTTGCATATATGAGAAATAAATATCCCAATTCATTAAATGGTGGAGACGGCATGGGTACCAACTAAACACCCCAATCCATTCCCGGATATACCAAAAAAGACTCCACAGGTAAACTCACCCAACATCTGTTTCAAGAGAGGGAACTGGTCCTAACTGATTCTGACCAGAACCAATCAATAACTACGCTGGGGAAAGTAAGATCAAGTTTGAGAGAGATTGACACAAAGTTGAATTATACAAGACCCATAAACAAGAAAACATAAGAAGCTCACAACAACCGAATGCAAACCGAATAAATGTATATACATTCAGAATTAGACCAAATATATTCAGAGATGTTGTTAAGAATGTAAAGATTAAGATTAAAAAAATTATGATCTTGCATCAGAAAACATGCAATAATATATGAATTGAAAAATGACAACTATCAAGCAATTTATATATTAAAGTGGCCCTCTTCTAGCCTTTCGTGAAATGCAAGTAAATCCTAAATCTCTGCAAATTCTTAGAAATATGTTCAATATTAATCACAGACACACTAATGAAAAGTTGTATCAATTCAATCATAAACTTACGCCAACATTAGTAACATATTGACAGACAGCACATTTGACTGATGGAGCTCCATACGGATACATTAGAGTTGTACGGCAGTGCCCACAGTTGATATGAGATATCTGGTTGGATGGTGCTTTTTCCATGGTAATGAGATCCAAGAAAAGAAAAGGCAAAAAAAGGTCAATAAACAAGCTGGAGACCATGAAATTGAAAGAAGGGAAGAAAATATGAATAACATTTAGTACAAACTACTGCCAAGCAGCCTGGAATTGCACCAATAAAAGGTTGAATGAGGAACCAAAGAAGAAAATACACTACGGTTCGTACTCCATCCCAAAGTTCATAGAAGATATACAACTTCAGGTACACTGACATTCTTTCGAAATAAAAATTCCACTTTGTGCAAAAAGAGAACCAAAGTCCAAAGTGATCAGGCTGCTTTCTATAAATAAGCATATTAAGATCATCTACTTACCGAAACATCTCAAATGTCACAAACACAGCCTAAACGTGCATGCCACATGAAAAGAAAAAAAAACAAAGCCACATGAAAACTGCAGTGGCATGCTAAAAAAAAGTACGTATAATTTGAATAGAACAGCTAATAATCCAGATGCCAGACAAAGTTTGGAAACATTTTAAGATCATTAACTACTCAAAGTAGCTCAGATTGCTCGTAAAAGAAAATGATAATATAAAACAGTGAAAAAAGACATCCATGTGGAATGCATTGTGACACAAAATACATGATGAGGAAGCACTAATCAGAGAACAGAACTCCCACTTTCTCCAAAAAAAAAAAACTAAGACACATTCTTAAACCTGCTTACATTGTCTAAAAAGTAAAACGATCAACCCACAAACATTAAACTTTCATCAAAGGCCAAAACTGACTTTCCATTTAATAGCAATATTGCACTTCCAAACATTATAACCACAAATTTAAATCATTTACACAAACCAGCATATTATACCTGTTGCAAGGTTAACGGTGTTACAGCAAGAACATCTTACACTTGTTGCTCCACGAGTATACATTAGCAATGTTCGACACCCCCCACATATGAGTTGAGCCATTTCCACCCCTGCAGGGTTTATTTAAAAACTTGGATTAGCAAGCCATAAGATTCTTATCAGATATTGAACTTATTATGTTTACATATCCAGATAAGAGGAATGCTACTGGCCACTCTACATTATTGTTTTCTTTGCCTCAAAATTAATCTCTTATCTCCGTAGAATTTTCTATATAACACCACAACCATTAATAGCATTACCAGATAGTTTCATAGTGAAAAATCAATCAAATCAACCAATTAAAGAAAACACGTTCAAAAATAAAATACTGTGGCATTGCAATCAGAAATCTGTTATTATCACCCTGTAATTAAAGAATGCCATCATTGATCTTACCAAGTTGTTCTTAAAAAAACCCTTTAAATATTATGGTCCAAGATCCAGTTGCACGTTGATGTCTACGTACCAGAAGAAAGGAAGTTAATATTGCCAAAATGCACAAAAGTTGTGGGTAACAATGTTTACATGGGTGGGATACAATCAAACCAAGTTGAAAGGTAGATCTGAGCAGCTTGCCAAGATGAAGTCATGCTTCCAACAGATCTAATGGAGTATGGTTTTGGGACCATAAAACAATTTGAGGTTTGTTTGGAGTGCTCATGCATTTCAAATTCCATTGTTATCTAACCTATACAAAACCTTTTTTTTAACTCTATAATAAATGGACTTATGTCCGACCAAAAATATTTTCAACAATTACCCAAGAACAGAACATTGATACCTCAAAAACAAATAGCAGTATGTTCTCACCGACAAGCAGTGACAAGTTAGATTTTATTATGTTTTGTTATCCAGTTGAATTGAATTTAGTGGAATCTATGCTTCACTCCAAAAGTTAAGTCAGATTACTGAACGATACTACATAGGGGTATATATTGCATGTTAGCTTGTACGATATTGTATTGGGTTTGAAATTCTTAATGAGTTAGCAGCTTGGGCACCAAATCCGCCCATATCCAATCACAGCTATCAAAACTTTAGCAAAGAAAAACCTTATGTGCCTTCTGGCAATTGCTTTTCTTTTGCTATTTTTTTTCCTATTTGCTTTTGGGTACTTTCTAAAAAGCTTCTATAAAGTAAAAGAAAATAGTTAAAAGCCAAATCATAATTGACTAAAAATGAACAAAGGACTAAAATGTATAACCAATCTAACATTTTAGTCAGTACAAATGTAAAATAATTCATTTTGTTAACTAAAAAATGTGTTGTATTTATTGTTCCAAATATGTTTTTTTTTTGCTTTTCCTCGTTTGGAAGCAAGAACAAAATAAGAAAAGTATCAACCAAAAGATAACTTGTAAATGTTGGCATCAAACTAGGTTAAGTGATAAGAGAATACAAGTATTGAAAAATCATGGGAGGAATCAAACACCTTGGCAATTCCGCAAATAGGAGATTGTAGAATAGTTGATGAACAAAGGAAGGGAATAGAATCAGGAACCATAGGACTCTGACAGTTTATAGGATTGTGGTAGAGGAACAAGGTCAGTACCAAAGTATTTTCAGGTTTGACACATACATATCAATGATATACTAACAAATATACGTAAACTTACAAGTAAGATAATACATTCTCAAACTGAAAAAAAAAATCTAAGAATGATTCTTGTGACTTACTACATCTGATACATTGCATTCAAGAAAACTTGTAATATAGCTGCTATTTGCAGCTAACGACAAATTAAATCCAACCATAAGGACAAAAATCCCAGCTCCATCATTTGTACCACTCATTTCAATTCTCATTTCAACATGTCAGCATTTAGTAATAAAACCAATGTCAGATGTTTAGTCAAGGGCAAATTCAGCAAATTTTCAAATAAGATTCTAGCATAATTATAAACGATGTCCGTTGGAGCTCCATGGTCTTGATAATCTAAGTCCTCATTTAGTTAATGAAGAGGTACAGTAGTTTCTAATAGGACCATCCAAGGAGGCAAAGCGTAAATCACTAGGTCAAATATCAAGGGGTGAAAATGAACCCACTAAGCCAAGTATTCTTACATAAGTAGTTCTCAATGCCACTCACATATATAGATAAGACTGGAAAATAAGAGAAAATGTTGCTAATTTTATAATGCAGATCTCTTGAGTTTCAGTAATAATAATCATGACATTTTGAAGATACTGAAACTAGCAACCTTTCAGAACCTCAGAAAACTGATGGTTGATTTTAAATGTTCAATTAATAAGAACGAGAACTGAAGTTTACCAGGGGGAGGGACTTGGGTGATTGTATTACATAACGCACAGCAAACATTTGTAGCCCCTCTAGGATAAAGAAGAATGCTCCTACACCCGCTGCAAACAATCTGGCTTTGCATATCTGCAGTCATTGTAAAGAACGATGTAAACATGGTCTTTATAAACCTGGATATACCAACAATAACAATTTACAACCGGTAATGTCATCTTTTAGATTCAATATCAAACATATGATAGTAAAACCTCATCCATTAACACAATCCTGTCCATCTCTAAGAAACAACAAGACATCCAGAGGTCAAAATTCATGACATTCAGAAACGCCAAAATTGCTAGCCAAAAAAATAAAAATAAATAATAGTAATTTTTTTTATAGGAAATTAGGCCTCATTAAAACCCCCTTCATACCCTCCATGTTGCAATAGTAACATGAAGGACATTGGAAGGAGGAAAAGAGTGCCTATGAATTTTATTAATCAGAACAATAATACACAGCCACAACCAAAACCTACTGATACAACATAACACTGAATACATAAGACTGAAAACAAACACCCTACGAAAAAAAACATTTCCTACACGTTAACACACCAAATATATAACCTAATAATCAACCAATACCATCTTTAGCTAACTTATCCGCTTCCTATAAGTAATAAAGATGCCTCAAAGGAGGAGCGAGATTCATTCAACAAAAAGCATCCAACATCAACTTAATGAGAGTTCTATCTCAGAGTACAACAGATACACGGCAATATGCATCACAATCACTGTAGAAAAATCGGGGTTAAAGAGTATGAAATAACAAAATATTGAGAAAGAAAAATCGTTAAAACAAAAATAGTACTATCGGGTGCACAGTCTTTCTCTTTAATCACTTTTTGGCCTTAAAGCATTTCTTTCTTTTTTGTCCTTTCAATCGTATAGTAGCTAACGACTCAGCAAAATCAGTACATATTTCCAAAATCCCTTTATTTTCAGTGAAATCCTAACATGAATTTTATCAAAAACCCAAAAAGAAAGAAATACCCGATTTCCCCTTCCTTCAACAAGAAACCAATTCCAATTTCTTGAGGAGCAGTCGAATTAAGGCTCAAAATTGACTGTCAAACAAATTAAAAACAGAAATTAAAAGTAAGAGGCAAATTGAAAAGAAGACAGGTAATAAGCTAAGTTTTACCTTGAAGAGAAGATCGACAAGGTGAATATCAGGTAAAATAAATAAATAAATGTTATCAAAAGGATAATTTAAATGCTGCGATTTTACAGATATGATGAGATCCGCAAAAGTTAGGAATCTTGCAATTACGTTCCTTTTCCTCTCTTGGGAGATTTGGTTCAAAGTCTCTTAAGAAAATGTCGTTAGGCCCATTTTTCACCTTTACCCTCCTATTATTTAATTTATTAAATTCTCCAAATTTCTTATCATTATCACGAATTTCTTTGTCCTTCTTATGTAAGCTAGAGTTGAATGAGTTCTGAAAGTTGGAGTTTTGGTTTTGTGGATAATGTAAATTAAGTAGTTAATATTATTTATAGATAAAAAATATTATTAATAAAAAAACCAAGTATGTAATGTTTGTATTATACTATTTATTTAAAATATATAAATTAATTACATGAATCAAACGATCTAATTGATTAAGGGATTATTATTATCTCTTGAAGACATGAGTTTAAACGACGTCTATATAATATTTTGTATTCACCCACTTTAATAAAAGACATATAAATTAATTGATCCTAATCGTTTTCGTACTACTATAATTTTAATTTTTTTAATATTTTTTGTTGTAAAAATTACATTAATCTTAAATTTTCGTCAATTTTTTTTATTTTCCTATTCTCTTCTTATAATTTAATTATGTTATTTTCTAAAGGATTAATCTAAAAATAAATGTTTAAAGTATACCATAAATAAACATTAGATGTTTAAAGAATTATTTTATTAAAAATATGTGTCTAATATTTTCTTTGTTGCACTTTTAAATATCTAACGTGTGTCGCACTAATATATATTTTTAAAATTTTTATTTTTAAAACAATAAAAAATATTGTTAATTTTTTTTAGAAAACCCAAAAACCCTAATTTTTCAACACCCCATTTGTGCCTCCGCAAGTACTCCCCAACAGCGTCGCTGCTAGTTCCACCCCCAACTTTAGGCCACCCTAATCCCAATGTGTGAACGCTCACTCCTATGTGTGAACATTGAAGATTAGATTTATCAATCTAATTGAGATTTAGAATTTTAAAATTTAGAGATTTTAACAACAAGGTTAAAGGGGGGAAAAATAAAGAGTTTCGATCGATAGGGTTTTGATCGGCTACGTTGGATCAACCGACGATATTTTGGTGACCGATAAGGGTAATGAGGATTACAATTAAGGATTTGAGAGATTTTAGTTTTTTTTTGTAATTTAAAAAAAATGGGATTTCTAAAGGGTAAATTACATAATTAATAACTGAATTTTCTTCTTTTTCATATTATGCTTATTGTACTTTAAAAGTTTTTAACTTAATAACTAAATTTTATAAATTGTTTTTTTTGTCATTTCATCGTTAATTTTTTAACGGTATTATGACATGGCTTAGTCGAACGATTTTGACTCCAACAACACTCATCTGACTGATAACGACAACACAATTCTTTAATGTTTGCATTGCTGATAAACATAAA
The DNA here is from genome assembly GCF_006381635.1 of Hibiscus syriacus. Classification (NCBI taxonomy): domain Eukaryota; kingdom Viridiplantae; phylum Streptophyta; class Magnoliopsida; order Malvales; family Malvaceae; genus Hibiscus; species Hibiscus syriacus. The sequence goes on from NW_024063494.1 coordinate 713,966, forward strand.
TCACACACACACACATATATTAATTTTTGTAAAATTAATTTTAAGTCTATAAAATTTTTCCAACCTTCAAAATAAGTCTTTTAAGTTCAAATTATATTAAAAATATCATTCAAACATTTTAGAACAATTGTCAAAGTCATATATTTCTCAAAATGTCAAAAATTATCTTTTAACATAAGTTTTGACCAGAAGTTTCGAAACTTCTATAAGAGTTTCGAAACTTGCCAAAATAGTGGACTTTGAAGTTTCGAAACTTCACAAGAGTATCAAAACTTCTCTTGTAGTTTCAATACTTTGGGTTCCAAGAACCAAAATTTTTAATTCATTTTTCGAATTGTTTTGAAACTTTCCTCATAGTTCCGAAATTCTATGTGCATGTAGCCTTTAATGCTCAAATTTAATGCTTCAAACGGATCAAAACTCCCTTAAACAACCACAAATGGTTAGAAATCAATGAGGGCATATAAAAAGGGCCTTCAAACAACCAAGAAGAGGTAAGAAAACTATTCCAACAATCAAAGAGCAATTAGAGCCAAATTTGTATTCATTTTGTGTCTTTCTTTCAAAAAACACTATTCCATTCATTGTATTTTTTATTCTAGTGTTCTTGGACGTGTGTGGGAGCTTCAATTTGGAAACATTCTATCTTTGTGAGGATATTCAAAGTTTGCTCATTTGTAATTACTTATTGGGAAGGGTTGAACCACTCTAAAATCCTTAAGATAGTTGAACCACTCTAAAATCCTTGTGTCATTTCCTTACTTCTTGCAAAAGCTTCCAATAATTTTTTAAATTACCAATTCACACCCTCTTGGCCATTTTCCTTGATCGATTGGCTCAACAATTATTATCAAAGCTAGACTCATTGGAAGGTTTTACCATCTCTTAAAAAGATCCTAGAAGAGTTAGTCATCAATCAAGTCATTTGTGACCTCTACACCAAGCTTCGACGTTGTCAATAATTCCTATCCTATCAACAAGTCTCCTTACTTTAACAGAGACAACTTTGCCTATTGGAAGAATAAGATGATGTTTTTCATCCAAACTAGTGATTTAGGAGCTTGGAGCATCACGATGATGAACATTCTACTCTGACTAGAGCTATGACAGAATTGACTGAAGAAGAAAGAAGATTGTTCGAACTTAATGCAAAGACAATGCACATTTTATTTTGTGCGCTTGTCTCCCGATGAATATGGGAGAATTTTATCTTGTTCCAATGCCAAGGAGATTTGGGACAAACTTAACGTTACTCTTGAAGAAACTAATGAGGTGAGGGAAGTTAAGATTAGTCTTCTCTATCATAATTATGAAAACTTCAAAATAAGACCGAATGAGGATATTAAAAGCATGATCGATCGATTTTCAGTTATTTTCAATGGTCTCAAAGGCTTTAGAGAAGTCATTCCTAATGAGAAGCTTGTTAGAAAGATGCTCTATAGTCTTCCCAAATCATGGCAATCCAATAATACCTCCATTGTTGAAGCAAAGAATCTAAAGAATCCTAATCTAGATGAGCTTATTGGGTCTTTGTTCACTCATAAGATGATAGTGAAGGAAAAAAAAGAACAAGAGAAGAAAGATGAGAAAAATAAGGAAATAGAAAAGAAGAAAAATGTTGGTGTTGTTTTCAAGTCTACAAAAGAAGAGAGTGACTCAAATGAAGATGAAGAAATGAAAATGTTTGCCCAAAGATTCAAAAAAAGGAATGAGGGCTTAAAAATGAATCTAAGGAGAATGATCCTATTATTTGCTATGAGTGCAAAAAACTCGGGCATGTCAAGTTTGAATTCCCACAACTGAAGAAGAAGTGATCCTTCAAGAAGAAACACAAGGCACATGTAGCTACATGGAGTGATGATGAGTTCTCCAATGGTGAGGAGGAAGAAGTAGCCAACTTGTGTCTCATGGCCATAGAAGATGATTATAAGGTAACCTCTAATTCATCTATTTTAGTTTATTATTATTTTGATGAATGACAATAGGCTTATGATGAATTAGCCATAGAATGTAAAAACATTATTTCTAAGCATAAGAAAAAAATTTCAAAATTGAAAGATGAAAATGCTTTCTGAGATTAATTTTGAACTTGAAAGTCAAGTCAAAGATATGCAAGTCAAACTTGAAGAGGTTGAAAAGAAAAATCAAGACTTTCATAACTTACTTTCAAGAGTTCATGATGATTATCAAAAGAAACTTGACGATCTTAAAACTTCTTTTAACCATGTTGAGACAAAAAGATTTGAAAAATGTGAACATTCAAAACCTAACTATGTTAAAAATAGCTTTAATGATTATAAACATAGAGGTCCCCAAAGAATCTCATATAAAAAAATTATTAGAAACATATGGGCCCCCAAAGGACTCATCGCTATTTATGATAAGGATATCCTTGAAAAATGGATACCAAAGGGGACAAGATTATTGGGAACTAATGCAAATGGACTCAAAAGAATTTTGGTACCAAAAATCAAAACTTAATCTGTGTTTGTATGTGGAGAATTGCTATAAGGCTCAAAGCAAAAAGTCAAATTCATGGTACCTTGATAGTGGATGCTCAAGATATAAGATCGATGATAAGAGTCGGTTCTTGGAGTTTAAAGCTAAAAGTGAAAGAACAATAACCTTTGGTGACAAATAAAAAGTTCACATTGAAGGATTTGGTTCTATTGGTAACAACTCTTGCATTCTTATTGAAAATGTTTTGTAGTGAATGGGTTGAAGCATAATCTACTTAGTATTAATTAATTATGTGATAAGGGATACAATGTCTTATTCGAGTCTAATGGTTGTAAAATTGTTGACATTACATCTAATATGATTATGCTTATTGGTCATAGGATATGAGATATTTACATGGTGCATTTAGATAATATTGATATTTCTAATGTATGTTTGGTTGCTAAGGATGAGCATGATTGTTGGTTATGGCATAGGAAACTTGGACATGCTAGCATGAGTGTTTTACAAGAACTTGTTCAAGATAATCTAATAAGAGGTTTGCCTATGATAAAATTTGATCTTAATAAGATTTATGATGCATGTGCTAAGTGCAAACACAAAAGATCTTCTTTTAAACCTATTAATGATGTATCATCTAGTAGATTATTACAATTGATCCATATAGATCTTTTTGGGCCTATTAGAGCTACTAGCTTGGGTAGAAAACAATATGCATTTATCTTGGTAGATGACTATTCTAGATTTAATTGGGTTCTTTTCTTAAGTACAAAAGATAAAGTTTCGAAAAATTTCATCACGTTCTCTAAAATAAACCAAAATGAAAAATATTACTCAATTTCAAATGTTATAAGTGACCATGGAACCAAATTTCAAAATCTTGGTTTTGGTTAATTTTTTTAATTCTAATAGAATTAGCCATGATTTTTCAACCCCTAGAACCCCTCAAAAAAATAGAGTTGTTAAGAGAAAAAATAGAACTTTAGAAGAAATGGCTAGGACCATGCTTTGTGAAAACAATTTGCCAAAGTAGTTTTGGGCGAAAGCCACAAATATCGCTTGTTATGTGATTAATAGAGTAATGATTAAGCCTATTTTAAAGAAAACTCCATATGAACTTTAAAAAAATAAAAAACCTAACATTAGTTATTTGCATCATTTTGGATGAAAGTGTTTTGTTTTAAATAATGGAAAAGATAATCTTGGCAAATTTGATGTAAAAAGTGATGAAAGAATTTTCTTGGTTATTCTTCAAATTCTAAAGCTTATCGAAACTTTAACAAAAAAACTCTAGTGGTATAAGAGTTCATACATGTTTTCGATGATAATCCTCTTCTGATTAAGGATTCTTGCGTTGATGATAATGTAGGTGTCTTAAATCCAAATGAAGTTAGTGAATCATCATTGAAAGAAATAGAGAATGAGGAAACTCAAGATGTCCTCAAGAATCTAAGTCTGGATGAAAGAGCCTAAGAATATTTGTAATTATATTGCATTTATCTTATGCATAGAGCCTGAGAATGTCAAAGAATCATTAAATGATGAACATTAGATTATAGCTATGCAAGAAGAGTTAAATCAATTTGAGAGAAGTAAAGTAAATGTCTAGTAATAAATCTACTATAGATACTAAATATGTTTATATAAACAAACTAGATGAGAGTGGAAACATAGTGAGAAATAAAGCTAGACTAGTTGCTCAAGGTTTCACTCAAGAAGGGGAATTGGTTTTGATGAAACATATGCTCTCGTAGTTAGAATGGAAGACATTAGATTATTACTTTCTTTTGCATGTTTTAATGTTTTTAAGTTTTATCAGATGAATGTTAAAAATATTTTTCTAAATGGCTTTATTAATGAAGAAGTATATGTTGAACATCCTCCCAATTTTGAAGATTTAAAATTTCCAAACCATGTTTTCAAACTTTAAAAAGCTTTATATGGGTTAAAACAAACTCCTAGAGCTTGGTATGAAAGATTATCAAACTTTTTAATTGAAAAAGGTTTTTCTAAATGGAAGGTTGATACTATATTTTTCATTAAAAGAAAAGAGAATGGCATGTTAGTAGTACAAATTTATATTGATGATATTATATTTAGTGCTACTAATAATATTCTTTGCCAAGAATTCTTTAAGTTGATGCAAGGTGAATTTGATATGAGCATAATTGGAGGCTCTCATTTTTCTTGGGACTTCAAATCAAGCAAATGAAGGATGACATCTTCATCAATAAAGCTAAATATATAAGGGATATGCTCAAGAAGTTTGGCTTGGAGAATTTCAAACCTCAAGCCACTCCCATGAGCACTTCAATATATGTTGACAAAGATGAGGAAGGTAAATATGTAGATGTTAAATTATAAAGGTCGATGATTGGTTCTTTGTTTTATCTTACCGTAAAAAAACTAGATATTATGTTTAATGTTTGCTTATGTGCTAGATATCAATCATGTCCTAAGGAATCTCATTTACATGCCATTAAGAGAATCTTCAAATGCCTTAGAGACACTCATAATTTAGGACTTTGGTATCCTAGAGACTCAAACTTTAGCTTGCATGCCTTATCGAATGCGGATTTTGGAGGTTGCAAATTGGATAGAAAAAACACCTCTAATACATGTCAATTCCTATGAAATATGTTAATTCACGGTTTTCTAAGAAATAAAATAGTGTTTCATTATCAACCACCGAGGCATAATACATTTCGATCGGTAGTTGTCGTGCACAAGTTTTATAGATGAAACAATAACTTTTATAGATGAAACAACAACTTTTAGACTATGGAATTGATGTTGGTACCATTCTAATTAAGTTTGAAAATACTAGTGCAATTTGTCTCACTAAGAATCACATCCAATACTCTAGAACTAAACACATTGAAATTAAACATCATTTCATTAGGGATCATGTCCTTAAGGAATATGTAGTTCTAAATTATATTGATACTTTACATCAAATAGCTGATATTTTTACCAAGCCATTAGGTAAAAAATGATTTTGGACACTTATGAAAGAGTTAGGACTTTCTAGCATTCCCTGGGTCTTAGTTCAAAATTTTGAATTTTTATGTTTTAAATGATTTTTTGGCTTAAAATTGGTTCTTAAGGAATATGTAGTTCTAAATTATGTTGATACTTTACATCAAATAGCTGATATTTTTACCAAGCCATTAGGTAAAAAATGATTTTGGACACTTATGAAAGAGTTAGGACTTTCTAGCATTCCTTCGGTCTTAGTTCAAAATTTTGAATTTTTATGTTTTAAATGATTTTTTGGCTTAAAATTGGTTCTTATACATGCGTGAGTAATTCTACTTGGTTATCCAATGCAAAAATTGAGGGGAGATATATATGTCATTTCATGACTTTTGGACTTGTTTTGCACTCTTTAAATTTGACTATGCATGCAAAAATATAATTCTATTTGTTCGTACATAAAGATATAATGCTTAAATTTTTACCATAAAATTTCAATTTTGTTAAAATATGCATTCTAGTTTTTCAATACTTCCATATATGTTAGAATTGTATTTTGGGTTATCTTAGGACTTCAAATTACCAAAATTACATTTTCGCATATTTTGTTTTGAAATTATCTCTAAAGTTTTGAAACTTCTTATAAAGTATCGATACTCTCTATAAAGTTTCAAAACTTTCAAAAAATAGTATGTTTTGAAGTATCAAAACTTTTGCCTAAAGTATAAAAAATTTGCTCATATCTCTTCCGGCCATTCGAACCTTTTCTCTTAAAGTTTTCAAACACTCATCGCCAAAACCGTCCGATCGTCACCTAAAGAGCTTCGTTCCGTCCTTCGACCTCCGTCCTCACTCCTACCATCCTTTTTCTCTCCTTACTCCTCTCTCACCCTTGTTCACAGTAAACTTGTGAATCCTCTCATTTTCATTTCAATTTTTTAATTGTTTTAAGTCAAAATATTAAGTTTGTTTCTCTTGCTTAAGTGAGTTATATTCCTTTTTGAATATTTTTACTCACATATAGTTCATAGTTCTTTTAATTTCTTGAAAAATTACTTCAAACTTTATTTCAAATTTTCCTTTAATCTTGCGAAAATTAATTATATTTTCTGAAATTGGCTTGAAATTTAGAGTTATATATATGTGTTCTTGATGCAAGTGATCGACCCATTCGTCAATTTTTCTTAAAACCCTCGTTTTTAAGACCACCCACCAAGTGTTCGGTTAAGTTATCCAACGAAATTTTCTTCTCTTAACCATTATTTTTGTCACCTAAAGGCTCCCAAAACTTCCAACAAATGTCCTAGATTCAGTCAATCATCCAGAACGTCCAACTCCTTCGAGTCACTTTGTTTTGAATCCGATAAGGATTCGTCCTAGGTTTCATCAATTCTTTCATAATAAACCCATTCAACTAAAACGTAAATTTGATGAAGATTTTCACCTTTCCATTGTTTACAACTTAAGTTTTCTTCAACTCTTTACCACTTATGAGTGGCTTGACCTAATGCGCATTCTAAATGTCATTTGTCTGAACCTCGTTTGAGCATTCTTTTGCAATATCATTCTTCTTCTTGAAGAACCTAATCTCAATATTCCTCATAAACATCAAACTCAAAAGATCATTGCTATTCAATCTTATCTCATAGGAAACATAATCGAGCTTTCCATTTAATCTATTGTCAATGACCTAGGAATTCCTTGCGACACTCTTTTCAATGAGGATGCTCTGGTTGCCATTAGTCATCTTCAAAATCACAATCCTACTCTTTTAGATTTTTAGAGTGTCTCTTACACCTTCTTATCACTTGGTTCATCCGCCCTTCGGGTGGAAAAGTCACTCGTATGAGAGACTTAGACTATTGGTGGATTTTTCATTTATGATCTCAAACCCGTCCTCACCTAGCTCATATTATCTTTACCGAGCTTGTCAATACTGTCTCTAAGTGTCTAGGGTATAAATGTTCCTTACCTTACGCTTGTGTGTTTAGTCACATCTTCACCAAGCGTCGGGTTAATCTTACCTAGATGTCGCTTTCATCTTTCAAGCTCCACCGACCTTACATCGGCTCACAAAATCATGTATGACTTCATCAATGGTGAATGGGTTCATATTTTTCAAGATCAAGCTGGAGAGGCTTTAGAAGTTGATGTCACACATATTGATCATAGAATTGTTGCTCATTCTCTACGTTCTTTTGTCACTTTAGAGTTGCTTTACAACTACATGGTTAATAGATTCGATGATATCTTTCACTGCTTCGATGCCATGGAAAACCGTCTTGGTATTTTGGAGGTTTGTTTCTCGGATCCTTATTCTCATCCCTATCCTTCTCATGCGGAGGATGACGAAGACATTGATGATAAGGATTGATCATCCTTTCATTTATCATATCATGATACATTTAAGATTTTTTGGTTTTTTTAAGATATTATTGTGTTTGGATGTTTTGGTTATTTTGGTTTTTTATGTTTTGGTTATTTCAGATATTTTGCTTATTGTATATGTTTTTGTTATGAAACTTTTATGGATTTATATGTTGAATATTTATTTTGGATAATTTTGGTAAACATGTCCTCACCTAGCTCATATTATCTTTATCGAGCTTGTCAATGCCATTATAAAGGTTTAGGGTTTAAACGTTCCTTACCTTATGCTTGTGTGCTTAGTCACATCTTCACAAAACGTCAGGTTAATCTTGCCTATGGCACCGCTACTCTCCTCTCGAGCTTCGTCGACCTTACCTTGACTCATAAAATCGGGAATGACTTTATCAATGGTAAATGGGTTCGCATTCATCAAGATCAAGCCGGAGAGGCTCCAAGAGTTGATGTTGTGCATGTTGATCATAGAATTGTTGCTCCTCCTCCTCCTCATCATTTCGTCACTTTAGATTCACTTTACGACTACAATATTGGTAGATTCGATGATGTGTTTCACTGCTTTGATTCCATGGATGCTCGTCTTGGCGCTTAGAAGGCTCGTTTCTAGGATCCTTATCCTCATCCCTATCTTTCTCATGCAGATGATGATGATGATGATTGATCCTCCTTTCATTTAGCATATCATGATACATTAGGATCTTTGGATTTTTTGGGATATTATTGCATTAAGATGTTTTTGGTTATTTTGGATTTTATGTTTTGGTTATTTCAGATATTTTGCTTATTGCATATGCTTTTGTTATGACACTTTTATGGATTTATATGTTGAATATTTATTTAGGATATTTTTGCTTATCATATGTTGGATTATTGTTTTATCTTGTTATGCTCTAATACTCTATTATCTTTTGTAGCTAAATGATTTTGATCTACCAAAAAGGGGAGAAAAATATCAAAAACAATTTTGATTCAAGTTTTTGTTTTTTTATATTAATTTTTGATTAAAATTTTTGTAGCCTTAAATTGTTTTTCAAAGGGGGAGTTAAATGAAAATTTCTTTTGAATGATATATAATTTGACAATTTTATGACAAATTTCGAATCAAGAAATTTTTTACAAAAATGTTTTATTATATCAAAAAAGAGGAGATCGATAAACATAAATGATTTTGATATAACATAATATATATATATATATATATATATATATTAATTTTTGTAAAATTAATTACAAGTCCTTAAAGTTTGTCCAACTTTCAAAATAAGTCTTTTAAGTTAAAATTATGTTAAAAGTATCATTCAAACATTTTAGAACAATTATTAAAGTCACATCTTTCTCAAAATGTCAAAAAAATATTTTTTAAAACAAGCTTTGATCAGAAGCTTCGAAACTTTTATAAGAGTTTCGAAACTTGCCAAAATAGTGGACTTTGAAGTTTCAAAATTTCACAAAAGTTTTGAAACTTCTCTTGTAGCTTTGATACTTTGGGTTCCAACAGTCAAATTTTTTAATTCCTCTTTCGAAGAGTTTTGAAACCTTTCCCATAGTTTTGAAACTTTATGTGCATATAGCCCTTAATGCATTTGAATTTAATGCTTCAAACGATTCCAAACTCCCTCCAACAACCACAAATAACTAGAAATCAATGAGAAAATATAAAAGGGGTCTTCAAACGGCTAAGAAGAGACAAGAAAGCTATTCCAATGAGATTATCCTATGACCGATAAACTTTTTGCAGATTCAGTCAATAAAGTGGGTGACAACGATGTAAATCTGAATCTAAGTGGAAGGGGAATTGAAACTATGTATAGCTTGAATGTCGGTGGTCTGGAGATTAATCCCAATGAGGATTCCAATTATTGGATAGCGTGGAATGTAGATTCTGGCTTTATGATCACAACAAATGCAAGTTCTGAAATACGTAACAGTTCGAATGTTACCTATGCCTCTACGAATGAATCTTCAATGGCTCATGTTTGATGGAAGCGTAGATGGGCACTCAAGTAATTTTTATAACTCGGACTATTATTGATACGAGGCAAAATATGTTACAACGACGTTAACCCAATATTACAATACTACAACAATACAACACTAGCTGCGACTAGTTTACAAACACAACCTTGATATTATAAGCTTTACTCAATTCTCTCATAGCTTTGCTAAGCTATCTCTCATTCTTGCTTTTCTAAGATTTTCCTCATATTCATTCTCTTACATTTTTTTCTCACTTGTATTACATATAAAACTAATCTACGTACATATTTATAGGTGTAGTAACCGACTTATTTTCAGCTTTGTGGATGCTTCTCAATTTCTCCTTGCCGCCTTAATACTTGCTTGCCTTGATTAAATTCCATGCAATTTTGACTTTTCAAAGTCCATTCTTATTTGATAAGAATTTCTTACTGCTAACTCAACATTTGGTGTTGCCACATGTTTTCCAAATTACTGTCATCATTTCATCTTATCTTCTCATACTGCCTCACTATGTTTCACGTGATAGTATCTTTGTCGCCATGCACTTTAACCACATTTTTCTACTTTTCAATATTTAGAAATCAAGTTTGATTTCTAACACTCCCCCTCAAACTTGATTTTCCATTCCGAGTTTTTCTTGTCATCTCTAATCAATTCTTCATTTGTTATGAGATCACTTTTTGCAAAGAGACTGAATAGTGGAACATTATTTAATTCATAATCGTTGTACTTTTCTGGTATTTTTCTCTCTCTTGTGGATCTTTGAACTTCTGTGGGAGGTGCTTCGAAATCTTCTATTATGTTGCTAGCATCACTGTTGCTGCTTGATGACGATGATATATTTTTTTGTGGACATTGATCATCATCTTGTTCATCTTGATTGATAAGATCGCCATCTTTATCTTTATCTTCATTAAAAAATAGTCCTTCAACTTTTTTTTCCTCTTTGCTCCATTTCCAATATTCTACTTCATCGAACTCGACATCTCTTGAAATTATTACCTTCTTGGTAAGAGGATTATATAACCTGTAAGCTTTTCTTCTTTCATCATAGCCAATGAAAATACATTTTTCTCCTCTGTCATCAAGCTTCTTTCTAATTTGTTCAGAAACGTGAGCATATGCGATGCATCCAAAAATCTTGAGGTGTCCAACTCTTGGTTTATGACCACTACATGTTTCGTTTGGCGTCATATACTTCACATTTTTTGTTGGACTTCTGTTCAATAGGTAAACTACACATCAGACTGCTTCAGCCCATAAATTTCTTGGTAGTTGCTTACATTTTATCATACTTCTTGCCATGTCAAGAATTATGTGGTTCTTTCTTTCGGCAACTCTATTCTGTTGTGACATGTATCTAACTGTCAACTGATGGATGATGTCATGCTCTTTACAGAATTCTTCAAATAACTTTGATCTATATTCACCTCCTCTATCTGATTTGATTATCTTCAAATATTGATCACTTTGATTTTCCGCCATTGCTTTAAATTCTTTCAATTTTTTAATGCTTCTGACTTTTAATTCAAGATATAAGTCCAATATTTTCTACTAAAATCTTCAATAAAAGTTAGGTAGTACTTGCTACCGCCAAGCGATGGTATATCAAAAGGACCGGCTATATCTATGTGTACTATCTTCAGCGGTCTTCGGGCACGCCAGGATCTACCAACTTCAAAGCTTTGTCTATGTTGCTTTCCTTTAATGCAAGCCTCACATAATTGATTTGGAGGGTTAATCTCTGGTAGTCCTTTCACCATACTTGTTTTTGATAACAACTTCAATCCATAAAATCCAAGATGTCCATATCTTAGATGTCGTAATCATGAATCATCTTTGATTGCGGTCTTCATATACTTGACTTCTCCCAACTCGATATCAATTGTAAAGGACGATTTCGAGTCATATTAACTTGGGCTATCAATTCTCCTTCTTTATTTTTGATGGTAAGCGAGCGATTCTTCATCTGCACTTCATATCCTTTTTCCAAGAGTTGACCAAAACTGATGATATTGCTTTTCAAAGCAAGTACATAATAAACATATGAAATGTATTTCTTTTCTCTATTTTTCTGAGTAATCATGACTTCGCTTTTTCCTTTTAGTTCTACGTGCGAGTCATCTTCGAAATTTACTCGCCCATGGACTGTTTTATCTAATTCAGAAACAGCTCATTTCGACCACACATATGGCTACTGGCATAATTATCAAGATACTAAATATTTTTCTTGAATTCTTTATTTCCTTTATAAGTAAGAAATACATGAGATTTTTCAATTTTTTCTTCTCCAGCTGTTGTTAAGTTATTTCTTTCTTCTTGTTTAGGAACAAATCTACACTCATAACTATAATGACCATACTTATTGCAATTATAACATTGTACATGTGATTTATTTCCTTGTTGATATCTTCCTCTACCTCGGCTTCTGAATCCTCATCCACGGCCTGATGTTGGATTATTTTCACTTATTTGATCGGTGCCATATGATCGACTACCACATCCATAAGTTCCTCGTCCTCCTCTGTATCTTTCACGATAACCACCACGATTTCCATGGCCTCGTGTGTAGCTGCTGCTAGCTTCTCCTTCATTGACATTCATCTTGCTTTTTAGAACTTGCTTCAAATTTTCAGAATCTTTATTTTGTTTCATTTTCTGCTCATGGGCTTGAAGTGAACCCACAAGCTCATCGGTCGATATTTGAGACAAATCTTTCGATTCTTCGATTGCCACAACCACGTAATCGAATTTTCTCGTCAATGACCGTAAAATTTTTTTCATCACTCTAACCTCGTTGAGTGATTCACCATTCTTTTCATTTCATTCACTACCGCTTTTACAAGGCTAATATAATCATCGATTTTTTTGTATTTTTTATTTTTAACATCTCAAACTCAACTCTAAGAGTTTGTAAATGTATCTTCTTTGCTTTTTCGGAACCTTGTAGAGATTTTTGTAAAATCTTCCGTGCTTGTTTTGCAGTCTTCGCATCAGAAATTTTTTCAAAGGTAGATTCGTCTACTCCTTGAAAAATAAAGAACAACGCTCTTTTATCTTTTTCCGAGATTCCTTCAATACCTTCTTTTCTTCATTGGATAGGGATGTTTCTGCTGCTGCATTTTAAGTCTCGGTGTAACCACCTCGATGATATCCCAACAATCTTGGAAGCCTAGTAACGTCTTTATTTGAATGCTCCAATTTCTATAATTCGTCTTTATCAATCTCGGGATTTATGGTTGAATCATGTTGTCCATCTTCTCCACTATGTTAAACTCGAACCAAGCTCTGATGCCACTAGATGGAAGCGTAGATGGGCACTCAAGTAATTTTTATAACTCGAACTATTATTGATACGAGGCAAAATGCGTTACAACGACATTAACATAATATTATAATACTACAACAATACAACACTAGCTGATGCTAGTTTACAAACACTATAACACTAGTTGCGGCTAGTTTACAAACACAACCTCGCTATTCTAAGCTTTGCTAAGCTTTACTCAATTCTCTCATAGTTTTGCTAAGCTATCTCTCATTCTTTCTTTTCTAAGTTTTTCCTCATATTCCTTCCCTTACATTTTTTTATCACTTGTATTACATATAAAACTAATCTACATACATATTTATAGGTATAGTAACCGACTTATTTTTAGCTCTGTGGATGCTTCTCAATTTCTCTCTGCCGGCTTAATACTTGCTTGCCTTGATTAAATTCCATGCAATTTTGATTTTTCAAAGTTCATTCTTATTTGATAAGAATTGTTTGCTGCTAACTCAACATTTGGTGTTACCACATGTTTTACAAACTACTGCCATCATTTCATCTTATCTTCTCATACCGCCTCACCATCTTTCACGTGATAGTATCTTTGCCGCCATGCACTTTAGCCACCTTTTTTTTACTTTTCAATATTTAGAAATCAAATTTGATTTCTAACAATGTTCTTGTGTATGAAACAACAAGAAGCATGTCTAACAACCAAGTCTTGGAGAAAAGATTCAATATGTCATGGAGGTTTGAAGTGGATCCTGGTTTTGATTACTTAATTCGCCTACACTTCTGTGAGCTGGTTTTTGATAAGCCAAACCTGAGGATTTTCATAATCTACATAAATAACCGGACTGCAGCAAATAATTATGACCTTTCTGTGAAGGCAGGTGGAATGAGTAAAGCCTATCATCAGGATTACTTTGATGCTGTTTCTTCACAAATCAATACCCTCTGGATTCAAATCGGCCCTGACACAGCAGATGGTGCTTCAGGCACTGATGCTCTCTTGAATGGGCTGGAGATTTTCAATCTTAGCCGAAATGGAAACCTTGCACATGTGCAGAGATATTATTCAACTGGGAGTTCAAATCATCCTTCAAAGCTCTCGGTTCTCTGGGTGGGAATTGCTGCTGGTGTAGCCATTCTTGCAGTTGCTGTTATCCGTATAATCCGTTTCTTCAAAAAACAAGGAAAAGAATCAGGTGACACAAAAAACAATGTTCCTGGGTGGCGACCATTATTCCTTCATGGTTCTATTTTAAATAGCTCTGCTAATGCCAAGCGATCATCTAGACTTCTAAACCCAAATAGATCTATGGCCTTCACTGGTGTTGGTAAGCAATTTACACTTGCTGAGATTCGGGCAGCAACCAATAGTTTTGATGAAAGTTTAGTGATTGGGGTAGGGGGCTTTGGCAAGGTATTAAAAGGGGAGGTCGAAGATGGCACTCTTGCAGCCACAAAGCGGGCAAATCCACAATCTGACCAAGGGCTTGCTGAATTTCATACTGAGATTGAGATGCTCTCAAAGATTAGGCATAGGCACTTGGTCTCCATGATTGGATTCTGTGATGAGCAAAATGAGATGATCTTGGTCTATGAATACATGGCAAATGGAACTCTTAGAAGTCATCTAAGCAGCGGTTAGAAGCATGCATTGGTGCTGCCCGGGGACTGCACTACCTTCACACAGGAGCAGAGCGGGGAATTATTCACAGGGATGTTAAAACAACCAACATTTTGTTGGATGAAAATTTCGTGGCTAAAATGTCGGATTTCGGGCTGTCAAAAACTGATCCTTCTTTGGAACATACTCATGTTAGTAATGCAGTGAAGAGGAGCTTTGGATACCTTGACCCTGAGTATTTTCGCAGACAGCAGTTGACCGAGAAATCCGATGTCTACTCTTCTAGTGTGGTGCTGTTCGAAGTTGTTTGCGCTCGTGCTGTTATCAACCCGAGCTTGCCAGAAGATCAGATAAATCTTGCTGAGTGGGCAATGAGATGGCAGAGACAAAGGTCGCTTGACACCATTATTGACCCACATCTGAAGGGAAAATATTCTCTGGAATCGATGGAGAAGTTCGGAGAGATAGCTGAAAAAAGGCAGTTGGATGGAAACTCTGGTTTACATCAGAACCAGCAGGAGCTCTAGGTAGTTGAAGAGCTGGTAATTGTATTCCTTTACGATATAAAACTACTAGTGGCTGAAAATTCTTTTTATTTTTCTTGCATTAAACTTTAACAGTTTCCTCGTGTAAGCATGCAGTAGAATGATGAAGTCATGATAATGTTCAATTTTTAGTTGGCTTTACTTGTGTAACATGTGCAACATATCAGGTTTTACTGTTTTTTTTTTAATTAATCACGGATATCTGATCTATTAATCAACTAATCCAGATCAGGTACTGCAAAGACGAGGATAACCCTCCCAACCCAGTTTGCTCCATTCGCAAACGCCAAGATTCGAACCCTGATCTTACTTAAGGGACCTGGTACCTCATCCCACTAGACCAACTTGTTGTTGCTTTTACTATCTTCTCACATATTTCTAATCAATATTTTCCAATCGTAGCATTTTCGTTAACATGGGCAATCTATTAAAATGTCATGTTCATGAAAAAAAAATTAAAATATGTTACGTGGTGCACCAACTTCCCAATTCTAATTAAAAATTAATATGACAATCTTTATTTCATATAAAGTAAAATTTTGAGCAAATAGAAATTCTAAAGAACTAACAAAAATTTTATTTTTTTTTAATAAAAAACGATAAGTTTACTCTAATAAAAAAATAATATGTTTACTCTAACAATCAGTTGATATAGTGAAATGAGACATTTGATCCCTAAGTAAGGTTAGGAGTTCGAATTACGATATTAGTAAATGAAATATCAAACTGAGTTGAGATGATAACTCTTAGCCTTCTAGTATTTGATCGTGATTAATCGATCATTAAATGGTTATTAAAAAAATCACGGTAAAACCCCAACGGCTAGTAATTATATAACGGCTACTACTTTTTTGATTGTCATCCGATGTCTCCTCCCGTAATCATCAATCATCATCGTCTTCATACTTTTTCTCTTTCAATTTTCTCTCAGTTTCTCATTGTTTACTGGAATCTTTTTTTTTTATCAAAGTGCAAACATAATTCTGAGATAAAGTGACTTTCCCTTCCCTAAATCACATCGCAAGAGAGAATTGAAGAGAAATTCAACAGCTTTGTCCAAATTAATAAAGACTCTTTTCCTTTATTCAGGGTAGTAAGAGTTGCAGTATTAGTATATCCATCGAAAATTCTTCTTTTCGACTGATAGAAACACTTTCTTGGACAATCTTGAAAAGGGTTTGGTGACTTTGCCGAGAAAAACAGAGAATCGATGTGGTCAAGCGACAAAAACTTACCAGGGAGAGGTTTCTTGACCCCACAGCCCCCTGCATGGAAGAAAACGCAGTTCGCCACCGTCTTGCCATTGTCGGAGAGGAAAAGCATTTTGCCGGCCAATAATGGCGACTTCCATGTTATCCACAAGGTCCCAGCTTCCGATTCTCCTTATGGCAGGGCAAAGCACGTTCAGGTTAATTACACCATTTCCCCTCATAAACAATTTTCTTCTTACTGTTTCCTTGATATTTTCTTGATTAATGGTTCTTTTGTATGGATTAATCCCCTAAAGTTTCTTGTTTTTCCTTCTTCCCACGTTTCTTTCATCCCCCCATTGGCCTTATACATGTTTGGGTTTCATTATTAGTTTAGGGTTTAGAGTTCAGTGTGAGCTTACTTTACGTTTATATTTTGGTTATGGATGCGCAGTTGATAGACAAGGACCCAAACAAGGCCGTTTCCCTGTTCTGGGCAGCCATTAATGCCGGAGATCGTGTTGATAGTGCATTGAAAGACATGGCTGTCGTAATGAAACAACTGAATAGAACTGATGAGGCTATTGAGGCTATCAAATCTTTCCGCCATCTTTGTCCTCATGATTCTCATGAGTCTCTTGATAATGTCCTTGTTGAACTCTACAAGGTACCGTTCCAATCTTTATCTTTAAATGTTCATTTGCTTCTGTCAAAGCTTACTTTTCATTCACATGCTATTATTAAGTTCAGATGAATGAGTCTAGTTTAGTTCTAGCACATTAATGAGAGCTCATGAGTAAATACAAATCTTTTCCCTGCACATTTTTAAGAATCGTTTGTTGTTGCAGAGGTCTGGAAGGGTTGATGAAGAGATTGAAATCCTTCAGAACAAACTGAGGAACATCGAGGAAGGAACCGTATTCGGTGGGAAGAAGACAAAGATTGCAAGATCTCAAGGGAAGAAGATTCAGATTACTATTGAACAAGAGAAAGCAAGGTGGGATATATTGATTGCATTCATAACCTTTATTTGTTGAACTTATAATTTGTATGCGTTTCAGGATACTAGGAAATCTGGCCTGGGCCTATCTCCAGCAACATAATTATGGAATTGGTGAACAACATTACAGGTATGCTATTGAATGTTTATATATACATGTGTGAGTAAATAAATATATTTGACATTGATTTTTGTAACATCACAGAAAAGCTCTGTCTCTGGAGTCAGATAAGAATAAGCAATGCAACCTGGCAATATGCTTGATGCACATGAATAGGATCAGTGAAGCAAAGTCACTGCTTCAGGAAGTTAAAGCTTCAGCTGGAACTGAAGAGATGGATGAATCCTACTCGAAATCGTATGAACGTGCAATGGAAATGCTGGTGCAAGTAGAGTCTCAGTCAACGTTAGAGCTGGCCGTGGCACAGGAACCGGATAAAGGGAAAGAAACTCGAAGATACTCAACATCACACAGGGATAGAACTTTGAAGGAAGCTAGTGTTTTCCTTCCCAAAAGTGAAGACAATAGTGCTTGGCGTATGAACAGGAGAAGATTGCCTCATGCAGATGAGCAAAACAGTGAATCATACCGTGGATATAATAACACAAGTTCACAATCCACACCGACTGGACCGAAAGATATTTTGCAGACTACTCCACAAACTGAGAGGTGGAGAAAAGGATCGTATTTCGAACAACCGAGTGAAGGGTCAGTGTACTCCAGCAAGCTGAAAGAAAGCTGTAGGAAGAACTCTGAAGTTTTGTTAACCCAACCAAGACGATGTTCTTGGGGTTTCAACACTCCAGATCAGAGGAGAGGAGGAAGATGGGGAGAAGATACAGTTAGAAATTCAATTCGAAAGCTATGTTTTGATCAAACTGTAACCACTGAAAGTGTGCCTTCACCTTCAATCCAGAATCTTAAAGAAGAACCACCTTCTTCGAGTAATGTGAAGCCCAAAAACTCTGCAGTTGGCCTAGAAAAGGAAGAAGAGGCTCAGGAAGGCTCATTCACTCAGCCAAGAAACTCCTCGTCGTGGCTAAATAATAGAGATCATAGAAGGAGAAGATGGGCTGAAGAATCCGTTGACGATTCATTCAGTAAGCAATCAAGCGGTGTGACTACTCATCCTGTGCAAAGTCTTAATGTAGAACCATCTGTTTCTTCTAAAGATGAACCAGAAATTGAACTGGAAAAAACTGGCAAATGCTGCACCAAATAAGAAAACATGGGCAGACATTGTTGAAGAAGAAGAGAAAAAAGAATTTCAGTGTGGAAAAAAATATCTGGGGAAGAGCTCTGATGATGGGTTTAACAAGGATGATGACTTCGGTGATGAAAATCTGAATTCCAACATAATTTATCAGTATTCTGTTCATTCTAAGCATCATATTCGAAATATAACTCAATCACTTGGTATGACGGGTGGATACAATGCCTCACCAAGCAATAGTTCATCAAGGAGGAATCGGCTTCAGGTTTTCCGGGACATAACCAGTACATGAAGACTTTCCATTTAGGCTTTAGTTTGATGGTGTTTAAGTGTGATTTTTTTTCTCTTCCAACTGCCTTTCTGCCATAGCCGCCATTAATTCTTTGTATATCTTCAGCTTCTATTCATTGCATGTGTTGTGAAGAAGCATTATAAATGAACTCAAATAGTTGCAGAGTATTGTATTTGTGAACGTCTCCTATTAAAGTAGAATTTAGTTATACTGTCCAGTAATTGTGTTCATCTGGCTCCACAACTGTTGTACATGTTTTTCAGTAGTATTTTTATATTTCAGAATTAACAAAATTATCTAATTTCTAATCTCAAACAATATAATTTTTTTACTTCTTAAAATATAAAAAGAAATAGTAGCAGACAAATCATATAACCTTCAAGCCTTGTCATTCATCAAAAGCTTTAGAAGCAACTGCAGAGACAAGTCCATCAAAGATACAAGGACGAACAACAATCATACATATTATGTTATGTCAACTGAAGTTTGACAACATAAATAACACCCAACCAAGATATACATATCACTATATCACTCAAGCATCAAGCTCCTCCTCCACTTCTTCTTCCCCTTCCTCGTACTCGTCATCCGCGGTTGCGTCCTGGTATTGCTGATACTCCGCAACTAAATCATTCATATTGCTCTCGGCTTCAGTAAACTCCATCTCATCCATTCCCTCGCCAGTGTACCAGTGCAAGAAAGCTTTCCTCCTGAACATTGCTGTAAACTGTTCGCTAACCCTCCTAAACATTTCTTGAATCGAAGTTGAATTTCCGATGAAATTGGATGCCATTTTCAGACCCTTGGGTGGGATGTCACACACGCTAGACTTCACGTTGTTAGGAATCCACTCAACAAAGTATGACGAATTCTTATTCTGGACATTGATCATTTGTTCGTCAACCTCCTTAGTGCTCATCTTACCCCGGAACATGGCAGAAGCAGTTAGGTAACGGCCATGGCGTGGGTCAGCAGCACACACATCATGTTTTTGGCATCCCACATCTGCTGAGTCAGCTCAGGAACAGTCAGGTTCCTGTACTGCTGTGATCCTCTGGATGTCAAGGGTGCAAATCCAACCATGAAGAAGTGTAGTCGAGGGAAGGGGATAAGATTAACGGCCAGCTTACGGAGATCAGAGTTCAGCTGTCCAGGGAACCTAAGACAGCATGTGACACCACTCATGGTAGCAGAGATGAGGTGGTTAAGATCACCAACTGAGTCAAGTTTAAAGAAGAATCAGACGGCAGGCAGATCATATATAATTGGATTTCGGAAACTGATTTAGGCAAATAAAACTAGGCCATTTGTAATGAAAAATCAGAACATACAAGTTGGGGTGGCGAGCTTGAGGGTGCGGAAGCAGATGTCATACAGAGCTTCATTGTCCAACACCATGCATTCATCAGCGTTCTCAACAAGCTGATGAACAGAAAGGGTAGCATTGTATGGTTCAACAACTGTATCGGACACCTTAGGAGAAGGGAAGACAGAAAACGTCAACATCATGCGATCTGGATACTCCTCCCTAATTTTGGAAATAAGAAGGGTTCCCATTCCAGATCCAGTACCCCCTCCCAAAGAATGACAAACTTGAAATCCTGTCGCAAAGGCACATAAAAGTGAGAATTGAAGGAAGTCACGGCTTATTTCTTTCTTAGGCCAAAGCTCTAAAGCAAGAGCAAGTTCAAAACTTAAGATTGTATGAACTGAAAAGGAACCAAGCCAGCTGAGCAGACAATATAGACAAGATTGATATTAAATACAATTACATGAAACATAAACAAATGGGTCGGATAATCAAGTTAAATGGAATTAAAGAGGACAAGCTTGCAACATATATTTTCTATACAAAAACAAACCAACCAGAACAGCTTTCATGGAAATTGTACACCAAGCTAAATGCAAAAACAGACCATAAGGCAACCACAAAAACTTCAAAGCAAGACAGGTGAAAATAAATTTCAATTCCTCAAACACAAGACAATTAAAGATATCATAATATAGATTCAAAGCCTTAACAAATTCATTCTTCTAGATCACAATTTTACTTCAAGACGGTCATGTTCCGTATGTATAACATAGAAGAACATATAATCTGAACTACAAAAATGTTATCGGAACAATTAACCAAAAATCAAGGACAAGCCCAATTTCAGAAAGCGAAAATTGAGGACAAATACAATAGAAATTTAATGTAAAAACGAATAAAACATGCAAATAAAAAAATGTAAAAAGTTCTAGGGATGATAGATACCCTGCAAACAATCACAATTCTCAGCTTCTTTTCTTACGACATCAAGAACGGAATCAATGAGCTCTGCTCCCTCGGTGTAATGACCCTTGGCCCAGTTGTTCCCAGCACCAGACTGACCGAAGACGAAGTTATCGGGACGAAAGATCTGCCCAACGGGACCAGATCTGACGGAGTCCATGGTGCCGGGTTCCAGATCCATGAGAACGGCGCGAGGGACATACCTACCGCCACTGGCTTCATTGAAGTAGACATTAATACGCTCCAGCTGAAGTTCGGAGTCGCCGTTATACTTGCCGGTGTTGTCGATTCCATGCTCGTCGCATATGACTTCCCAGAACTTGGCCCCGATCTGGTTCCCACATTGACCTCCTTGGATATGCAAGATTTCTCTCATGGTTTCTTCACAAGGGTTTTGATTCTTCTCTCTTAGTTTTCCGTGGGAAGATCAAGGTGATGGGGAATTGAAGAAAACGGATTGCTTTGCCTTTTGTTGGGAAATGTATGGCCGGGAGTGAATGTTGGACTGCCCTCAACTGTTGCTGTGCTTTTATTAGATGAAAGAGATACCCAAACAGATTTTCAATCATTCTTACGAACCAAAACTTTAAAATACGGTTAAACTTATGGCGGGTTTATGACAGCCGTTGGATTAAATTCTTAATCCAAAAAAACTTTATATGACAGCCGTTGGATTTAACCTGACATAAATATAAAAAGAATCTTATTTTTATTTGAAAAAAAAAACTTAATTGAAGAAATTATAAAATAATAATATATACAAATTATCCTTAAAATTATTTTTAAAGATTTTTTCACATTAATTCTAATACTTCCATTTTTATCTTATTTTTTTTATTCATTATCGTAACAAAAACTCTTATTTGATTGCTAAATTAAAATAATATATAAATTAAATAGAGTCCACATAAAATAAGATTTAAACTATAATAAAATAAAATCTACACTGAAAGTTTACGAATGATAACTCAACTACATAAAATTTTAAGAGAAAATAATCTCAGTGTCCAAAAATATCTTATAATATACGATTTTAACCAAATTTTTTTTGGATTTACCAAAATGACCAACTAAATCGCAATGCGATCGATAATTCGCAACGCGATCTCCGGTATCGCAAATCAGTTTTCAGATTCGCAACGCGATTCTGACTATCGCATTGCGATTTTCCAAATTCACGTTGCGATTTTCCTACTTCGCAATGCGAATACGTAAATCGCAACGCGAATCTGACTATCGCAACGAGATTCTGACTATCGCAATACTGAATTTCAAATTCGCAACTCGATTTCTGAATTCGCAACAGGTTTTAGTTTCGCAACACAAATGTTTTGAGTATATAACTACGTAGCAACAGCAACTCATAACCTAAATCCCTAAATCACAACTCATTCCATCTCCATCTATCACTCTCTCCGGCGACATCCGTTCCTATATCCAACGACATCCTTCCCCATCCGCCAACAGGTTTTAGTTTCGCAGCTCGTTTGTTTAGTAAATTAATTTACAATAATGAAATCATCTAATGTTGATCATGTTTGGATAGATTTGTGTTTTGGAGGGTCATAGGAGAATGTTCATGGTGTTTTACAATATATGCCTTTACCCATGAATTTTCAACTAAAACTGTCATTAAAAAAGTTAACTTATGAAACTCTAATGTTACGTGTTGCAAATAAATTGAATTTAGAGCCCCTAAGTGGATTTAGGCTATCTTATCAGAGAAATGGTAAAATTTATTTGTTAACCGACAATGAAGATGTTGAACGATTCATTGCTTACATTAGTGTTTCAAGTGATGATGTTACATTGTATGTTGTTGAACCTAGAAGTAGTGAAGTTGGGTCAGTAGCGGGTAGTACTCAACTAAGTTTTTCAACCCCAGTTTATGGTGCTCAAAATTTAATGGTTCAACCACAATTTCATCACCAAGCAAATATTGTTTCACCACATTTCCAATACCAAACACAATCTCAAAACCCACAACCTTTCCCTAATCCAAATCCCAATCAACTTTCAGCACCAAATTCCGGTTTTCGTATTGACCAGTTAGACGATGATGAACCAACAGAAAAAATTATGAGTACTAGTCAGTATTCGAAATTTGATCTTGGTCAATACCCGGACTTTGATCTTGGTCAATACTCGGATTTTGATGATTTTTCAGAAGAAGAAACAGACCCTGCGTGTAATGATTTTGATATTGGTCAATACCCGAATTTTGATGATGAAACAGCCGTTGCCGAGGAAGATATTGTTGATGATAATGAGGAGGAAGTAAATGAACATGTTGAACATCCATTCTGTAATTCATATAACACTGAAGAAGAAAAAGAAGAAGAAGAAATCCCCAAAGAAAAGTCCCCGAAGAAAATACCACGAGAGTATAACTGGAATATGCCAGAATTACTTCAGATACCAGAAGAAGAGTTGGTAAAGATAGCAGTTGATTGTTACACAAAATTATTCGTATCAAGAAAAGATGATTGTTTTGATACAAAGGAAGACTTGAAGAGCTTGTACGAAATGTGTGGAAGATGGCTATCAACTAAAAGTTAACAAATCAAGCAAAGATCGTTTCGAAACAAGGTGTATGATTGACAAAAACTGTACGTGGCATATGATTGCAAAGAGGATAAAAGATTGCGAAATGTTTCAAGTTAGGACTTTTATTGATAAATATACATGTTCAAGAACCCAAGTTTTTCCTCACCATAGACAGGCAAACAAAAAGGTGTTGGGTGGTTTTCTAGCTGAGTTAATGTTTTTGAATGGCAGGGTATATCGGGGACATGAAATTATGACTGACATGAATGCTCGGTTCAAGATTAGTATCTCATATTCTCAAGCTTGGAGAGCCAAATGTTATGCCTTGGAATTGTTGAGGGGGTCGCCAGAAGCATCGTTTGCCCAACTGCCGGCTTATTGTCACAATTTAAAACTGAAAAATCCTGGGTCGGTAACTCATATCAAAACAGATAGAGATGGACGCTTTGATTTGCTGTTTATCGCCATTGGTGCTACGGTTAGTAAATCAATATAATTTTGTTGACTCATTTTTTGTTAGTTACATGCATTTCACATTTAAATGATTATATTTCTTGTGTATATGATTTTGTAGATTTGTTCGTTTATTAATTGCATGCGCCCAGTTATTATAGTTGACAGAGCACATTTAAAAGGTCGATACCTTGGAGTAAACTTATTAGCAGTAGCCATGGATGCTAACAATGGGATATTGCCAATAGCTTACGGGGTTGGCAAATCTGAAACCTCTGATTCATGGATATGGTTTATGGGGCATCTTAGGGATTGCATAGGTCCTATTAGCAATCTGACAATCATATCCTATAGGGCAAACTCAATTGACAACGCTGTTAGAAGGTGTTTCCCAGATGCTTTTCATGGACTTTGTGGTGTTCATTTGTATAGAAATCTAAAATCAAGGTCTGCTGGTATAAAAAATCACAAATGGACATACTGGAAGGCTGTAAAAGCTTATCGGGAAGTGGATTTTAATAAGCATATAAACTGTTTAAGACGTGTTTTGCCTCAGTGTGCTCAAACACTAGAAGATGTCGGGTTTGAAAGATGGTCAAGAGTATATCAACTTGGAGCAAGATATGGTTTCATGACGTCTAATAGTGCAGAATTAATCAACGCTCTAAGTCGTTATTCCCGGAAATTACCCATTACTATGTTAATGGAGTTTTTTCGAGCCTCTATTCAACAGTGGTACTACAAGAAAAGAAACCATGCAGGTATTATATCTTTAAATTCGTAACTTATCATATATTTTACTAAGTATTATTTATTTAAATTTACAGGAACATTGGAATATCGTGTTACACCATGGACTGAAAAACAAGATAACGAAACGTGTTGTGAAGTCAACGTCATGGAGAGTTGAACTATGTTCAAACACTTTGTTTGAAGTATTGGATAATAACTTAAATGGGCTTCTCGATCTAAATGTAAAGACGTGTAGTTGTATGAAATGGCAAACATCTGGTTATCCGTGTAGCCATGTTATAAAAGTTGCTCTTCATCTAAACCAAGATGATTCAAGCGCATACACTATGGATTGCTACACTACAGAAGTATATCGACAGACTTATGTCGAGATTGTCTACCCTATTCCACATCCTTCTGAGTGGGACATACCAGATGACTTACAAACAGTTTTGCCACTAGCCATGGACAGAAGGCTACCTGGCCGACCAAAAAGTCACGATCGTATACCGTCTAAGGGTGAAGAGAAGAAGAGATCGACATGTAGTCGGTGCAAGGAAAGTGGTCATACAAGGTTGACATGTGGATCACCAGTGCCATCATAATCATCTTTTCTTCTACCAAAATATGGATCCTCATCAAAATCCCAATCACAACCGGCTTCACCTTTTGAGACTGTTAACTTAGGTGATTTTTAAATGCAAACGTTGTATTATGTGTATATTATGTGTGAACTTTTAACATTTTCAGTTAGGCATGTATTAGTAACTTGAGTTTGAACATTGCTATGATATGTTCATTTGTTATCACTTATTAGACATTCATTTGACTATCGCAACGCGGAAATCGCAACGCGAATATGACTATCGCAATACGGAAATGACTATCGCAACGCGGAATTGACTATCGCAACGCGAAATTGACTATCGCAACGCGGAAATGACTATCGCAACGAGAGAATCGTAATACGAAATGAAAATCACAACGAGTGAATCGCAATGCGAAAATGAAAATCGCAACGCGAAACTAATTTCCGATTTTCATTTTCGCATTGCGATTCACTCGTTGCGATTTTCATTACGCATTATGATTATCTCGTTGCGATAGTCATTTCCGCGTTGCGATAGTCTGTTTTGCATTCAACATAATGCAGATTGAAATCAACAAATCAACTATTACATTTCAATCAATTAAACAAGCACAAATAATAATTATGTACACATCAATTAAACAAATAAACCTTTACAAATCATCTTTTACAAATCAATTAAACAATCAAAAAATAATAATAAGAATTATTTCCTCATCAATTATTTAATCAAATTTTGCACCCATACATCCATTTCATGCAGCGTATATATGTTTAACAACAAATTATTGAATCAAACATTGAATCAACAACACTTTCTACACATATAAAACCTACAAACAACAAATTATTGAATTCTAGCTACTTAACCAAACATTTTCAAACAAAAAAGAGTATATATGTTTAACAACACTTGCATTTGACTTACAAATTGTTTATGGACACTTTCATAACGCGGATGCAGGTAGGCAACGTCTCGCATATATCGCTCTAGCCATAAAATGCCGAAACCACAAGCCTACTGCACCTCTATCTCTATTGGTGGGAGGCAGAAAATGTGTACTTCCTGTCGTCAAACGCTCCAAGCACATGCATACGAGAGGACTACAATCCCCTCTGGCTTCCTTCGTTTGTTGTGGCGCGGTCTCGTCTCTGATAACTGTAACATTGAACTTCTTTGGCTTCTTGTTTCCAGAATTAGTCCAATAATTAATTGCATCCAAGAATTTAGCCAAATGAGAGCTCCATCCCTTAATAATATCTCTCAAATCAGACAATGATATGTAATTTATCATGCTGTCATATACTATTGTCTTTAGGGATGGGAGCTGAAGCTTGACGAGAAGCCAATGAGTACGTTCCAAAACAGGATAACACCTGCATCGAAATATAATAATTCAAATTGCGCACTTATTTATGAACACCTTTAAAATATTTAAACAAATATACTAACCTTATCGACCTCCCACTATGCATGATAAAGTTTAGCTTGTCTATTAGCCAACACATATGATTCGTGTCGTTGATTCTTCAAGTGAACTACATGAAAAGACGTCGGCATAATTGTATATCGCGTTTTTTTTATATTTTTCTTCAATTTCCTTACAATTAGAAGACGTGTCACCCATGCATCATATGCTGTTTTACAAAAAAAAGACATATATTAGTGAATTACATAAATTTTAAAAAAATTAATCAAACTGAATATAAGAAGAAATATAAGACTTACCCCCCATCGAAATAGTCGTTGTCTTAACCCCTAATAATACCCACCAAGACCGTTCAATCAACAAATGCATATCATCGTTGAGTTTGTATATGTCAGCATAACACCCTTGGCTCCGCTCATGTAGATAAAAATCAACTGCGGTCTTAGCCCAAAGGGTATTATCCAGAATTGTTTCCGGTAGTTGTTTCCTCTCCACTTCATCTGTCGGAATGGTACTGGCCGGTAACTTATACGAAAGCCAACAGTCATCCATCATGTCCGGAACGTGAGGGGGATTCTCAATAATTCGATATATTACGCCGTGTGAAGCGGGCTCTAGAATGTTGGGAGGGACCTCTTCAACGATAACAGTGGCCTCTTGAACGGTGGGAGGAGACTCTTGAGGGATTATAGGGGCCTCTTGAACGATAGGGAGGCCTCTTGAACGATGACAGGTGAGTCGGGCTTTTTCTTACGGATTCTTCGCACTATTGGGGTGAACGGAGACGTAATAGCACGTGCACGTCGTCTGATACGTGAACTCCGTCTTGCAAGAAAAACCCGACGTAGAGCATCCACCTTAGCGGGCCGCTAAAAATAAATTAATACATAAATCAGTAAATAAACAGACATGATATTAAACAGTGAAAACAAAGACAAATATATTTCAAACTTGCACGGTATTCACCCAAGTCATTATTATATCATTGTTCACAAAATGCATCAGATAACATTCCAAAAGTAAGCACTTATATAAACATTTAAAAGGACAAGATATATGTTTAGTGCAGGTTCAATGATAACATAAAGAGTAGTAGTTTATTCTTGAAACTTAAATTTTCAACACTGTGAAGTTAGTATTTGTCTTTTGGTTGAAGTAATGCAATTCATTCAAGCTTCAATTTGCAAAAGAAGAATAGAATCTGAAACTTAAAATCGCAACGCGAAAATGACTATCGCAACGCGAAAATGACTATTGCAACGTGAAAATGACTATAGCAATGCGAATTTGACTATCGCAATGCAAATTTGACTATCGCAACGAGAGAATGGCAATGCAATTTTCATTTCGCATTGCGATTCTTTCGTTGCGATAGTCAAATTCGCATTGCGATAGTTATTTTCGCATTGCGATAGTCATTTTCGCGTTGCGATTTTGTTGTTGCGATTTTCATTTCGCATTGCGATTCTCTCGTTGCGATAGTCATTTTCGCGTTGCGATAGTCATTTTCGCATTGCGATAGTCATTTTCGCATTGCGATAGTAAACTATTCTTCTTCTACAAATTGAAACTTGAATGGATTGCATTACTTCAACCAAAAGACAACCAAAAACAAATACTAACTTCACAGGGTTAAAGAATAAACAGTTAAACAGTATTGGCAGCAACCGAATGAATTTACTAAGCAATCTAAGTAAAATTACGAGTAAATTTATCATCAAGTTAAATATGAAAAATATTAAACTTACCTCATTGCGTAGAGTATGAAACTCGTTCTGCAACGATGCTACAATCTCACGTAGAGCTGCTACCTCACCACGTAAAGTAGACACCTTACACGCCATGCCCATTGTCATCGCGTCCGAATGAATTTACTAAGCAATCTAAGTAAAATTACGAGTAAATTTATCATCAAGTTAAATATGAAAAATATTAAACTTACCTCATTGCGTAGAGTATGAAACTCGTTCTGCAACGATGCTACAATCTCACGTAGAGCTGCTACCTCACCACGTAAAGTAGACACCTTAACACGCCATGCACCATTGTCATCGCGTAAAGTACCGACCTCCTCACGCAAGACATTGACCTCATTACGTAACTCCCCTAACTCATCCCGTGGAGGTGGAGGTGGAGAACAGGGAGATAAACGTCGTGGCATCTTTGCCGGTCGCCTATCATGAGGTGATGGTGGAGCAGAGGCTCGATGATGTGACAGAATAGGTGATGACTCTCGTTGTGGAGGTGTATATTCGGGTCGATTAGGTGATGGCTCTAGGTGAGGTGATGGCTCTGGAAGTAGTGGCTGCTCATCATCCGTGCCATCAAAAAAAAGTTTACTAGCTTGTCACCAATCAGTGGCAAGCTCAGCTTCCGTGGGTGTCATCCTCTGTAATGGAGTGTTGGCCTCCTAACAATATAAAAGCTCAAACAAAGTTAAACGTGTACTAGTAATAACTTGTTTATAAACATATGGTAGTATTTGTGTTAACTTACATTATTTATTGTAGTATACGGTAGTAAATCTTCCCATTGTTGCAAGGACCGTTTTCTCTTCCAGGAAATAGCCCTAGGAATATCATTAGAAGTTTTTAATGCATATGTCTGTATGGCAGGAAAGGCCTCAAATATCCAAATCTACAAACAATATAATAACAAACATTAGTAATTGTTAAAGAATTAATTATAATTTTGGAAACATTATATAAAAATTATTACCTTAAAGACCCAAATAAAGCCTGACAAAGTGTATTTGGAACCATCGTCACGCAAACTTTTCCGATCATCAAAGGCAGACGACAACTTATTCCATGTAGCTCTCCATAGATACGAACCCCACGGAAACAGGTTACATGCATTTAGGTCTTCTACCAATTTAATTAGATAATTAGGAATAGGTTTTCAGGCCTCTCTGCCTAAAAAGCCGACTTGCAAAAGTATTAGAAGGCATACTCGGACAACATCGACGTCATCCATCCGAGTAAAACCATCTTTCTTATTCAATAATCTCGTCAAGTCTTCCACGTGTAAATTCGACAGCTCAGGAAAAACCCGGGAAAACCATGATAGGTGGGTAATATGTCTAGTGTACCGATCTAAATCATCGTGTCCGAAGCGTAGACCGGTGATTAAGCAAAACTCCTCCCGCCTAAAACACGTATACGCCGGTGGAAAATCAAACCATATCTCTTCATCACGACGTTGTATAGTCTCTAGTAGATCGCTAGTCATGGTTTGAAGAAACATATGGGTCAATATAGCATCTCCACCCGGATATTGTACTTTCAGCCATGGCCCGAAGCAAGTATCCTCAAATATTTTTCTTTGTGTAGGTTAAAGCTTCGACGCAATTGTTTTGGCCAGGCTTACTTTATTTCTTAAGGTCAATTGAGCCGAATAAAAGTTCTTCAAAAACAATAAACATACCAAGTTAGATATACCAAAAACTACACTGTGAAGATATAACAAGAACAATAAACATAAAGAGTAGTAGTTTATTCTTCAAACTTAAATTTGCAACACTGTGAGTTTAGTATTTGTCTTTGTTTTTTGGTTGAAGTAATGCAATTCATTCAAGTTTCAATTTGCAGAAGAATAATAGTTTCTGAAACTTAAAATCGCAACACGAAAATGAAAACCGCAACACGAAAATGACTATCGCAACGCGAATTTGACTATCGCAACGACAGAATCGCATTGCGATAGTCGTTCTCGGTTTCAAATACTAAAATTGAAAGAAACTTGAATGGATTGCATTACTTCAACCAAAAGACAAAACAAAGACAAATACTAACTTCACAGGGTTAAAGACTAAACAGTTTAGCAGTATTGGCAGCAATCGAATGAATATAATAAAGCAATCTAAGTGAAATGGTTAATCTATTATTGAAAACACCAGTAAACTTATCATCAATTTCAATATGAAAAACCTAATAATAATGCAAAAAATTCAAAATAAAAATAATTAAAAAAACTAACCATCGGTGGTTGATTTGGTTGATTTTTCATTTCTGACCGTGAATGATTTCGCCGGAGATGGAGACTGATATCGTCGGAGATGGGGACTGATTTCGTCGGAGATGGGGACGGATGTCGCCTTAGAGAGTGAGAGATGGAGATGAGATTGAGTTGTGATTTAGGGTTTTAGGTTATGAGTTGCGATTACGGGATATACTGTGGACGGTTCAGTGTTCCGATATATTAATATATTCGTGTTTGGAATTTGAAAAAAAAAATACGCGTTGGATACGAATGGCCTATGTAAATCGCATTGCGATAGTCAGATTCGCGTTGCGATTTACGTATTCGCATTACGATTTACGTATTCACATTGCGATTTACGTAACCGCATTGCGATTTTTCAAATTCGCGTTGTGATTTACGTATTCGCATTGCGAATTAGGAAAATCGCAACGCGAATTTGGAAAATCGCAATACGATAGTCAGAATCGTGTTGCGAATCTGGAAACTGATTTGCGATACCGGAGATCGCGTTGCGAATTATCGATCGCATTGCGATTTAGTTGGTCATTTTGGCAAATCTAAAAAAAAGTTGATTAAAATCGTATATTATAAGGTATTTTTGGTCGTTGAGATTATTTTCTCAAATTTTAATTATTATCATTAAATCATTGTGAAAATTAATACTTTAATTTGAGTTTAGAAGGGTTAAAAGTGAGGCGATACATGAGTCCAACTGATGACATTGAAAATGCAAGACATGTGAATTGAAGGGTTGATTAGGAAAGAGTGATGGATTGGAGGGGCCACATTTAATCAATCAAATGATTGCAGAACTGAAATTGTCCACTAAATGGCAAAGGAATTGATGAAACTGGTAAGCTGCGGTAGGGAAACACATTGAAGTAGCTGCCCCACTTTATATATGTCTCTATTATTTAATTATATTATAAATTGAGTTGAATCAATTTAATGATTAAGAAATTTGTTACTATTTGATATATTTTTTAATAAAAAATAACTAATTTTATTAAAATTAGAAAATATTTAAAATTATAATAAGATTTACAAGTATAATTGTAAGGATATTTTTATATAATTATTGATACAAAAATTAACCACCTAGCTCACATAAGGACCGAAAAATGGAAAGATTAAAAAACCTAACTAAAATACTCGAACAAAATAAAGATGCGAACAAATATGATTGCATTGGCAAACGATCACAAAAGGAAATGAAACTATTTAAAGACCATCGACAAATCGCTAATCAGAGTCAAGCGACATGAGAAAACTATCCACGAACACAAAATGCATATCCAAATCAATCTGAGGGTTCAAAGCAGGGAAGATCAACATGATAACAAATAATTTTCATATTGATGTCAAATCCTACAACTTGAATAACTCGAAAATTTTAGTAATTAGTAGATTGATTTTAAAAATTGAGTTGAGTCTCTCGATTTTGTACCATAAATGTACATCACATATAAAAAAATATGAAGAAATACACATGTATTGTATATGGTTATAAAAGATCATTTAAATTGGAATCAAATAATATTATAAATATTTATAATTAAATTTAAACAGAAACTTGAAATTTTGACTCGACTCGACTCGAAAAAATTCAAAGACAATTCCGAGTTGTAAAATAAAATAAAATTTATTTTAATTTATTAAAAGTAATACTAATTTGAGAGAATATATAAATAACAGAGACCAAATATGTGAATATATCAAAATATTTAATTTATTGGGGTTGTGAGATCAAATTGTTTCGAGATATTCTCCCTGTTGATGGTCTTTGGCTTGATATGAACGAGTTATCCAACTTTATTACCTCCTCCCCGAAGCCAAATTCTGCCATTGATGATCCTCCTTACAAGATCAACAATGAAGGAATCCAACGACCCATTAATAATAAAACAGTTCCTGCAACAGCTTTGCATTTTGGTAACCTGACAGAGTACGATGTTCATAATTTGTACGGTTTACAGGAATGCAAAGCAACTCCTGCGGCATTGGCTAATCTGACCGGCAAAAGGCCATTTATACTTAGCAGATCGACTTTTATAAGCTCTGGGAAGTATACAGCACACTGGACTGGAGATAATGCAGCCACCTGGGAGGATTTGGCTTACGCAATTCCATCCATTTTAAACTTGGGACTCTTTGGAATTCCAATGGTTGGTGCTGATATATGTGGCTTTTCAGGGAATAACACTGAAGAGCTCTGCAGACGATGGATCCAAGTAAGTCCCTATATGTGTTACTCGAACTCGGTTGTCAGTATCACATTACATAAATGCACAATTGATTCCGATTCTTGTGAATGCAGCTGGGGGCCTTTCACTCTTTTGCTAGAGATCACTCGGAAATTAATTCAATCCGGCACGAGCTCTATCTCTGGGATTCCGTTGCTGCCACAGCTAGGAAAGTGCTGGGTCTCCGGCATCGCCTGTTGCCATACTTTTACACTCTAATGTACGAGGCACACACGAAAGGGACTCCCATAGCAAGACCTCTGTTCTTCACATTCCCACAAGATGTTCAAACTTATGAAATCAATTCGCAGTTTCTCATAGGCAAAGGCATAATGGTGTCACCTGCATTGAGCCCTGGAGTAGTTTCAATAGATGCTTACTTCCCAAGTGGAAACTGGTTCGACCTCTTCAATTACTCCAACTCAGTGAGTTCAACATCCGGGAAATACTTCACACTTGCGGCACCACCTGATCATATAAACGTGCATGTCCTAGAAGGCAACATCATAGCCATGCAAGGAGAGGCAACGACAACGAAAGCTGATAGGAAAACACCGTTCCAACTCTTGGTGGCCGTCAGCAAATGGGGGAGTATCACGGGGGAAATGTTCTTGGACGACGGAGAGGCGGTGGAGATGGGAGAAGATGGGGGAAGTTGGAGTATGGTGAGATTTCATGGAGTAGATACTGGTGGTGATGTCCTTGTTAGATCATAATAGTTGAGAATGGGGAATATGCTTCGAGTCAAGAACGGATCATAAATACAGTTATATTCGTGGGGTTGGAAAAATCTCGGAGGGTGAAGGGGTTTGAATTAAGCACCGCAGACACAACCGACATGAATGGAAATCCAGTTTTGAAGGCAAAATTAGACAAGGATGCGCAATTCCTGGTTGTGGAAATCACAAGACTGATGCTACCTGCGGGAAAGGAGTTCAATTTGCAACTCAAAACTCACTAAAGTTAGAATTTTAAGAAGAGAGACAGACTTCTATGGCGGCTCAGTGATAAATCAGGATCAATAATATAAATAATGAATTGCCATCGCTTACAGCCTCTGGCACTCGTTATTACTGTTCAAATATTAATGTCTGTTTAGATTTGAATTACAAATCAGCCTAATAGCAGCTTGGATTTGAATAACTGTAACCCCTCGTACCGATGCGGATAATCTGATCCGATTTGGAGCGTCACATTAGGGCCACCGGAGCGACTCATTGTAAAAATAGCGAAAAATTTAAAACTTTTTTTAAAACTTGTAAACTCATAAAATCATTTATGAGTACAAAATTTTTATGAGTACAAAATAAAAGTTCTCAGTATTCGAATTTCAGACTCGTATATAAAACAAAATACAATTACAATCCCCCTAATCACATGTACCATACTCTGCAACAACGCCGGAAAAACTCCCTTATTGATGACGATAGCTGTATTGGTACAATTCTTTTAACCTGCAATGGTTAGTAATAGAGTGAGCTTCGAAAAGCTCAGTAATACATAACTGTCAGATGATGCTGCAAGACATGCCGATAAATGGAAAGTCATATCATTTCTTATTGAACCAAATGTATGAACATTTTCGGGATAATCTGAGGTTCCACTGGTAGTTCATCGAATAAAAGTCATGAAGATCTTAGGTCATAGGAAACATTCATAGTATGACAATTTAGGAGGTCGAATATGATGTCTAGTGTGTTCCAATTAAAACCAGTGACAAGATATAAATCTTTTAAAACCATAGTGAAACCCTCCAACCAAACTCCATTATGCAATTCCCCAGAACTGCGTCCGTATGGCTTACTCTAAGCACACAGCAAAGGGAGCCAACCTAAGGATATGCCTTGGGGCTCATGGGCCTACCCAAGGGCATCCTTAGGTCTGTAAAGACAGCTGGATCAGGGCTGTGCCTCCATACTCCAAAATCCTATTCATATAAAAATTCAGTAGAAATCAATTTTAGCCATAAATCGTAATATCTGGACTGTTATTAGTAATATGTCATAATCATAATAATGAAATAAATCGTATAATTGATTTCCACCTGTACACCATAAGTAGTTCTATGATTATCCCAAGGGAGTGCCTTGGGGCCTGAGAGCCTACCCAAGGATCACCTTAGGTCCGTAAGAAATTTCCAGCTTGATCAGAGCTGTATCTCCAGTCTACCCATATAATATCCCTATAAAACAGTTTTATTAGTAACTAGTATATTTCATGGTCCATAAATCAATAGCCATAATTTTATTCCAATGAAAACAGGGAAACCTGGTAACACATTTCAGGTAACCATAGTTCATAAACCAATAGTTTCCATGATTCCATAAATCAGGAAAAATTCATATTTTTTTCGGTGAAAACCATAATCAGATATCACATACCATGTTGCCATGGTTCATAAACCAGTAAATCAATGATTTCGTTAAAACTCATTTCAAAACATATAAAATCGCCATGTAGTACATGTGGAACACCGTAGAGGATCCAAGTATTATTTTTCAGAGACATTTTGTAACTATCGGAATAGATAATATGAAACTTGTACAATTTGATCGGATTCCAGGAACGAGGTCTTATTCAAGAGAATTGATTACTAAACAATCTATTTAGGTATTTAAGGTTGATACTATAGAATCCCATTATGTTTCATGTGCATCATGGAAGAGTTCAAGAATGACCAGAGTAATTTGAGCTGATAAATGAGAAACGAATATTCAGAACATTTACAATCTATGTCGATTGATCAGATTATGAAACAACTTGAGTTGAACAACTTCCAGAACTGATGCTTGTTGACTGATCAATTCATTGCCTTTCAAGGGTATTCGCTCTTTAACAATTCTTGCTCATAGATCATCTTCGTAATCATCGCTGAATAGGTCTTCCAATGGTCTTTATTTCATCTTCACATTTCAACGATATCAGGAAATGCTGACGTACTTGATTCATGTTCATGACCCATAAAAACAATACATCATACAAGTCCATTGGTATTCCCAGACTCGTCCAATTACTTACTAAATTCTCCCTTATTAAGGTTACTTGGTTCATTTAGTAGTCAAATCTATCTCATTTACTTCAGAGTCTTCCCCGAGTAATTCAGACGCTTCTGAGTTCCGGGTACATGTTGTACTTATGTTCAGTTCACTTTGGTCATATACTTTAAATCATTTTGGCATTAATAGTTGATTTATCTCACGAATATCCATTTCTTAATATCGAATACGCTTTTTAGTTGAGCTGAGCATAGTACTTCCATAATTATCATCATTCTAAACTTGAGGAGACGAACAAGCATTCAAGGGGTACCTATTCCATTCAAGTACTGATATAGCACTAACATTGGTTGATCGGCTTAAGTTGCGTTCCATAACTTTTAAAAGCAGTACAACATCCATGCTTATTTAAATTTCTTAATTAATCCAACACATTTACTTAGTCTAGACCATAAGGGCATTTTGGTCATTTTGGTCCTCAATGTTTTTTTCCATTCATTTCAAAGCTTGAGGATATCTATTCATTTCCTAGGCTTGGTGATATTCATGAGTCATTCCATTCTAGGGGTATTTTGGTCATTTTACAGATCCAGTGTATTTCAATCATTTCCTTCTATCATATCTTATTATTCAATTTAATCTTATCACTTACTTCAGTCATTTCAAACAATTTTGACCAAAGAGAACCCTCGATAATTTATTCTTAGCTAGGAGAATTTCAGGTCAATTTCCTTCTCGGAAATTACAAACAAGTTATCAGAAATTTTCTGTACAAGGACAATATCTTAACAATTAAATCCATAATTTATCGGGTAAGGTACGAAATCTCAGGGTATATTCTCATTCAGGGTCAACTCAGACTATTTATACCTCTCAAGGGCATTTTCATAATTTTATAACCAGATAATTTTGCTTTCCCCGGATAATCTCTAAACTTTAATTTATTCCTCAACAAAACTTCTAGTATCTTGTACAATCTATTTTGGATTTAGAAATCGGTTATCTAGGTTTTCTAAGCAAAACCAGTATTTTATGTATATTCAGTTACCGCATTTTTACTGTATTCAGATCGAGTGTAGAAAATAACTAACTACACAAATGAGACCAAACATTGTCTTATTTAATGCATTTACCAATACCAACATGTTCCATAAAGTATAAAGAGGTAGTAAAATATTACCTCAATTTTCGTAACATACTGATCGACTATTTAAACTCAATTCGAACGTCGTCGATCCTTAATTCAACTTCCAATAATTCCTCAAATACATAATAATATAACTTTCATAAAAAACGGAGCTTAATTTCTGAAAAACGAATCGAATCAGTGATAAATCAGTGAAAACCAGTTTACCGGGTTCAAATTTGACGAAACGGACTTCAAATTCAGATTAAGGACATCGAAAAACATAAATTATAATATTTTTGAAAATGATTTTTCGGTTAAAGTCAACAGGTTTGACTAGAAATTTCGAGACTTTCGGGTCCGAATTTCGAAAAACGGACTGTAGAATTAAACTCAGGATGCCGAAAAATGTCAG
Organism: Hibiscus syriacus; assembly: GCF_006381635.1. Lineage (NCBI taxonomy): Eukaryota > Viridiplantae > Streptophyta > Magnoliopsida > Malvales > Malvaceae > Hibiscus > Hibiscus syriacus. The sequence continues at coordinate 751,702 of NW_024063494.1, forward strand.
AATATGTATACCCGGAAAAAGTCAACAGTCAGTCAGCGCCCGATCAACGCCAGTCAAAGTTCTGGTCAACAGTGGTCAAAGGTCAACGGTCAACAGTTTTACACAAATATCACCCTAACAAAAATTAAGTACATATTAGACATCATTCTAAAAATATTTACAAAACTAGCACCCAATATTTTTTATTTACGGCCATCACTTCTCCACGCGCAGGGGCGGTGCGTACGACGTCGTGGAGTGTCAAAAAATTCTCGGAAAAATTCCTAAAAATTATTTTAAGGCATTTTGAGATACTTACCAAGCTCGGTTCACAATTTTGAACGGTGGAGAGCTCGATTCTGAACATCGAAAACTTTGACTTTCTCACCCTTTCAAGGACTCGGAACGATGCAAGGAACACGATGGTGCGGGAGGTGTCGAAAATGGATGGTCGGATCGACACGAATCGATGAAAGACCAACGAAATTGAGTTAAAACCGACGATACTTCCGACTGAAATTAACGACGACGATTCACAATGAAAGGTTTGAGGGTTTTTGTTCATCAGTCGATAAAGAATACGATGGTGGTTTCGGTTCGTCAAATGGAGGTCGGACGTCAAGTAGATCGGAGTGAAAATGATGATTGAGGGGATGGGAAAAATGAGAAGAAATATGGAAAATCATTAAAAGAGATGGATTTTATTTTCAACGTATAAGAAAAATGGTCAAATTCAGGACTAAGCCACTGAATTTCCTGCACTTCCAAAAATAATCTATAAACTTTAAAATTTTATAATTTAATCATCAATTTCTTTCAAAATACCAATTAAATCCACCACTTTATCATTCTAAAATTTAGCCCCTAAATTGGGGTGTTACAATAACTAAACTATAATTTGAGTAGCAAATGTGTTGGCCGTCTTAAATGGTGCAGCAATTGCAGGCTTGGAATTTATTATTTAGTCCAAATGGAGCATAAGGTCACCAGTGACGAAAGGTAGGATTATTCAAGTATATATATATATACATAAATACATAAAAACACAGGCAAGAGCTCAGGATCTTAAATCTACATTCATATATATATACAACATATGTGGACATATCTGTACGTATAATATGTATGTGTGTGCATGGCGCATGCATGCATGATGCATGAGATGTGATGATTAGATCTGAAAAATTAATGAATCCAAATAGGCAAATAATAATAGGTTAGCCTACATTGGTTAGCCAGAGAAGATGTTTCTTCTTGGACCCCAAACTTGGCTCCCGTTACACTTTGACCAAATGGCTCAAAACTTTGGCATAGCGACTCACCATTCCTTTGAGCTTTGCCCCATTGTTATAGTTTTGGTTTTTCTTCACCAGCTGCAGATGTTGCTCCTCTTCCGAGAAGTGCCGGCCCAGTGAAATCGTGTTACCGCCCGTTTCATTGCCATTGATAAGTAGCTTCAAGCTTTTCCGATCCTTGTCATTGGACTTGGGTGGTTGGGGATCATTCAGTGGCTTCCTGGTTCTCTTGGACAGTGTAACGTCGTAGTGGGGCTTGCTTCCCATTTTCTACCAAACCAAACTACAACTGAGGATTTAAAAGAGGGGCTTGCTTTTTGTTTTTGGTTGGTGAGTAATTATTATATAGAAAAAGGAAAACCCACACGGGAAGTGTACTAAAATGTCAAGATCCAAATTGTTGATTAAAGATGAAATGTCTCCCTCTCTCTCCAACTAAAGATATTAACCATCCCCTCGAGCCGGGAAAACACTGCATACCAGAAGCTGAAATATTACCAACCACACTTCAACATTTACCTCATTCTCATTCCAGAAGCTGAAAATTTTAAATTCATCTAAAGGGATTATGAGAGTATTAATATTGAAAGATGAAAATGAGATGTGTAATAAAATGTCTGATTAAATTTGTTAAATATTAAATAAAAGTAACATAGTTTTAAAAATAGAGATGGAAAGAAGAAGAAAAGGATATTTGACACTGGTTCAACTTTACGAATCTAGATAATTGAACACCATCCCGTTGCGGGTGATGAATAAGCAGAAGTAAATTGTCAAAGATTACTAGGAAAAGGAAATAGCTGGGACTCAACTTCTCTTCTAACTTGGTCTCTTCTTATCTTTCCGGTTGTTGTTAATGGAAATTGGGTCCTCCATAATATAAATCTCTTTGGTATTTTAAACCTGACAAGAGTAGGGAAGAAATGTCTGATACTTCAAAATAAATGTCTTATTGAGTCAAAAGTGTAGGTGAAGTGATCACTGATGTTTGAGTAAATTTTTGTTTTCTTCATTGGTCACTAACGTTATCGATTTATAATAAAACGGTCACTACGTTATCGATTTATAATAAAATGGTCACTCCATCGTTATCTCTATTAAATTAACGACGTAGCACCGTTACTAAAAATGTTAATATTTAGTTTTACACCTAAACTACTGTTAAAACATCAAATAAGTCCTTAAACAATGATTTTATCTAATTTATTCCAAAATCTTTGTAATTTATAGTTTTTCTCAAACATCCCACCATCACAACTATATTCGAGCCACCTTCATTACAAAATGAAAACCACACTACATAGATAAATGAAGTTTTTCCATTAAAGACAAATACATGAGTATTTAAAACATATGTTCAATTAATTTTAATGTAAAAGATAATGCTTTTGGTATGGTTTTCGTTTTATAAGGAAAGTGATTAGAATATTTAAAGACAAACGAGAGTTTACTTAAGTGTACTTTTGTTTTGTAAGGAAAATTGTTAGAATATAATTGAGATGGTGTGGTGTTTAAAAAACTAAAAATTAGAAAACTTTTGGCATAAATCAAATATAAAATTATTGTTTAAGGACCTATTTGATGTTTTAGCAATAATTTAGGTATAAAACTAAATATTAATCTTTTTATTAACGGTGCCATGTCATCAATTTAACATAGATAACGGTAGAACGACCATTTTGTTACAAGCCAATAATTTTAGTGACTAATTTGTTACTTTTGAAACTTCAGTAGAGAAAACATTAATGACCATTGGTGTAGTTTACCCTAAAAGTTTAATAGAGCGTACCCGGTTAAATTCTTTTCTCTACAATAACGTCGAAGGATTGTACTAGACAGGAATAGCTCGTTGCTTTGAACTGAACTGTCATCAGACCACTGCCAATTCTCTCTTAATCGAATGCAAGCGACAACCGTCTCTGCTAGACGAGGATCAGGGATTCCTACAACAATGGAGGAAAGAACTCCGGGATGTTGTATTAACACTGCTTCTACCTATATGATCAAACAGATGAGCATTAGAAGGTAAAGCAAGAATCAATTTTTAAGTGACAGATCAGTAAATTATAGGAATTATATTGATGCTAACCTCTTCAGGGTATATATTTTCTCCTCCACTTTTGATTCGACCATTGGTTCGTCCAACAAGCCACAAGTTACCCTGGTCATCAACGAACCCGATGTCACCCGTGTCTAGCCAAGCTTCTTCGATAGAATCTGATGCCTTTTCTGGAATTTGATCCCAGTATCTTAGCATTACGTGTGGACCTCTGGTGAAAATCTTTCCAACATTAGAAGAGCCATATTTGCGTATTTTTATTTCAACATGTGGAGCAGGCTTGCCGACACAAACACCTCGTATTTTGACAGGACTTGAATTAGTTTCTGCAAACATCTGCAGTGATGTACCAGTTGCCTTGAGCATTGAGTCAAAGAGGGTCGTGAAGGCCAGAGAAGAACATGCCTCTGTCATCCCATAAGCAGAAAGAAGTTTTGCTCTTGGGAATAATTTGATTGCATCTTTAATAATGTTGTCCGATAGGCCTCCTCCTCCATTTAATATCTTCTTCACACTGTCACTTCCTTTCCAACTTCGATTCAGCCTGGTTGATGAGATTAGATCAGCCATTATTGCTGGGACAGTAATTAGAGAAGTCACACAGTGTTGTTCTATGGCTTCGAGGGCTAATGTAGCTTCAAACTTGGGTATGAAGATATGGCAAGCTCCTACCATTAGCATGGCCATGGCTGAGGACAAACCACCAATGTGGCACAAGGGAGTAGTATGTAAATAAACCTGGAAGTAACCAGACAATAAATAGTTAAGAAGTTAGTGGGACTAAAGGAAACAGACGTTACTCCAACTTTTCATTCTTCTTGAGGTATTTCTGTTTGACTCTCTTGTCTGACACATAGGTATAGAGATAACCTCCAAAGACCCTCTACATACATTAAAAACATTAAAAAATCTGATTATACACTTATAGGACACGTATATCTGACACACACCCGAGTCTGGTTAGCATAGGTATGATTCCATCCATATTTATCAGGTAAATCCACTTTGGAACAACCATGTTTGAAGTATTTTACCTCTTCTACAATCATATCCTTTAGATACAGTCAAAATGAATATGCATATTTCTAGAAGAAAGGCGTACATCATCCTCACTGTAACCAACAATTGCCACTTTTGCGAGGGATTGTACAATTAAAGCTGTATGGCTCATCACAACTCCCTTTGGCCTACCAGTAGTTCCTATAAATAGCCAAGGAAAATGAAAACCAAGCGCTAAGATATTTTTGCACATTTAAGGATGTGTGACGAAACTAAAAGCAAAGCTACACTTAAATTTATAGTTAAGACTCATTTTTTTCCTTCTTTGCTTTACTTTATGAAAAAAAAAATGCAGAGAAAACCATTGATAGGGAAAAATTAAGAGTACTTAATATTGCTTAGAAGCTATAGTAGATTTCTCAATTCAAGACGACATATTAATATTCCAAATAAGGAAAACTTAAAGAGTACACAATATTCAAAACACATACCTGACGTGAAGCATATTACAACAGCACCCTCTGGTGCAAATGAGTAATTCATCGATCCAAATCTTACAGATTGCTCCACAAGCATTTCCACAGTTAATACTGGAAAAATGAGGCCAAACCTATCATGGTTATTGATTCATCATATATCCCAAATGTGACTTTATTTTCTACGACATTTAGATGTCAAGACAATATACATACTGTTGCATTTGTTTATAACATCCGAGGAAGGGGAGCTTAATGAGACATGCCACGTTAAAGACGGTATAGATTCACCGTGGGGTGCAGAATGCCAGTGGCAACAGCTTTCATCTGTCACCAACATTTTTGGTCTTATGGTTACCATTGCCATTCTAGCCTCTTCAATGCTCTATATTTAGGAAAGGCGATGCAATGCAAGAAATCAGACAAGATTTCATAGCAGACAACATCTCTTACTCTGCAGAAAACTTATGACAAACCCATTCAACCCTAGTGAGGAGATTCTATATTATATTTTACATTCCTCTCTTGTGAAGAAATTCACGACGGAAAATGTTAAAACAACAACCATTCAATGATACAAATTTATGTTGACTAGTTTATGAAACATACCTATGAAAAATTCATATGGAACATACAAACCACAATATTCCCAATTCCAAGAGAAATTTGAAATGTGGCAGCAAATCCAGTCAATAGTTAAGAATCTATTCAGCATAGGAATACTTAAGATCCCAAACAAACTAGATTTAAAACAAAACTCCTCTTATTCTCTCGCTCAAACAAATTAAACAAACTCTGAATACTTGATATAGGAAGTTAAAGCGACTGTTAAAAGAAACTGAGATACTAACCCATCGATAATTCAAAGGAGCAACTATGCCTCCAATAAATGCAACAGCTAGTATCCACTCTAGATACCAATCACTGAAACAGCATGAATTTAATATCAGGAGGAGCAATTATAAGAAAATAAATAACACGCATATGCATCATGCCTCGACTTCACTCGGTCGGACACTTTTTTCTCTTCCTTGCTCATAAAGCATCAAGGGTTAGGTTTCTAGGGCCTAGTCTGTACCCTGCGCTCTTAACACAGTCACACTAGAGATTTTACAATGTCTTCAATATAAATAAAAATATGACTTGAAGCACTTTCAGGTTCAAATTTTGCAAAAAAATATAATTATTTAGTCAAATGAGTTTATAAATAGCAATTTAGGAACCCAAGGAGTGATTCCGGTGACAAAGAGTGACATGTTCGCCCAGATGACCTGAATTGAAGCAACATTGCATGCACTGTGTGTGTGAATTCATCCAAGCAAGAAACAACATGACAAGGTACTATTATGGAGCTACAAAAGAATGCTTAAATAAACAACAGCGTTAAAATTTCAAACACAAGTAGAATGTTGCAGCTAAACAAACTTGTGTTGCGTAACGAGCTCCCAACCGAAAGATTATAAATTAATTATATGATAAATATTCGAGCAGTAATAAATCTTTTCAATGGTTTCCATTTTTGAGTAAAAGAAGATTATCTAGTAAAATTAATAATTAAAAGAATTATTCTATTAGCTATTTGAACAACCAAATATTAAGTCAATTGATTTGAGCCAATGCTTATTATTGAATCCACGAATTAAAATATTATTATTTGTTTTATTTGCTACACCTATATCATGAAATACATAAATTATATTTAAGTGACATTCTGAAATTCTAAGTTTGAATATTTCATCAGCTCAGACTTTTATTTAATTCAAGTTTTATAAATATTTATTAACAAATTAATAATATAAATAAACAAAACCATGATCCTCACATGGAATAATTTGCATGCTTAAACATGATAAACGATCTTTAATTTATAAACTTAGAATAATATCAATTAATTAAATGAGTCAATGAGAAACAATGTGTGTAATGTTGTCATAGATTAACACATTAGAATTTGATTTTTAAGCTAATGTCAAGGCATGCCTTCGTCATAAAAAAATAGTATTTCACACCCAACACGGTCAACAAAAGATAAAGCAAGACTGCGTTTGGCAAGAAAAAGAATTGACGGTCAGTTTCCGTCGTTGAAAAATGCAATTGGAATTTGAAACTGGAAAATTTCCGGAAAGAACCTGTTGAAAGCAGAGATTGCAACAACATCGCCGTTTCGGAGGCCAAGTCGGAGCAGGCCACGAGCCAGACACAGGACGCTCTCAACGAACTGCTGGCCGGTTTTCTGGCGGCCGCCGCTGATAGTAACGAACGAGTTACGTTTTTGGGTGGCCAAACGGCTTAAACACTGGCAAACATGGGCCTCCGAGAAAATTCCCATACGAGTGGTGAATAGAGATTTGACGTTGCGGAAAATGAAGGAAAGCTGTTTCCGAGTTTTGAATGATATGGACACAGAGAGGTTGAAAGTGCGGCTTATCTTATGAAAGTGAACGGTTCCCTTTTCGCCTGCTGTGATGGTTTGGCATTTCACAATCTCTTTTCATTGGACCTCAATGACTTCCACTTATCAATCGGAGCGTTGCATTTCTGTCTTTTGGCTTGACTATTAGTATAACTAAAAAACAATATCATAAAGGCAATTCTGCATCATATATTACCAATTTATATATATATATATATATATATATATACTAAATCCTATATTTGTTCTCTTATCTAAATTCAAAATAGAGATGATTATACAAGTTTTTCTCCATGTAATATCTTTAATTATTGTTTCAAATGGGATTAGTTTAAAGATAGACGTTAACCACAGGTGATTTGCGGCTTAAAAAGAAATCAAGGATCGAAAAAGACAATACAAGGCAACATCAAAAAATTATTTCCCTGTGTGTGTCATGAAAGATTCCATAATTTATTCGAACACACGACATGAATCAATACCTTAATTTAATGATTGATCCAGTCCACTCCAAATAAAATGTTCACTTCAGAACAAATTATTGCCTATATTCAAAATTAACACCCACAGGGCAAATTGAAGCCAATATACACTACACATGCTTACTGATCGAGAGGCAGCCACTCTAGTTCTACATAAATTTCCCCGGATTCAACATTTTGGAGCTGGAGTGATACTTCTTGTTTCACCCTCCCATCAACGATGTTGACGATGCTATCTTCAATAAGGGCATTATCATTCGACTTCAGCCATTTTCCGATCTGCATATCCCCGAACATTTGCGGATTACCGTACGACATTGCAGATGTTATCAAGGGCTGGATAACGATCTCTGCTTCTCCCATCATATCATCCGCTGAGAACGTGTCATGATCATATACTTGCTACAGTGTAGAAGCTCTAAAGATTAGAGAAACTCGATCGTAACTATGCTTAAGATGGCAGGAAATCTTGTATGAATGAATGAATAATGCAAGCATCGGCAGATCAATCACATATCTTGTCATCGTAAACAACAAAAAGATTAAACTAGCATAATAATAACACCGGCCTGTTCTACTGTTGGCTCTTATGACTGCCATTTTATCTAAATATCTTTGAATTGGAACAACCCAAAGCCTGGAAGACTAAAACCCAGCCAACATGTAGCGAAACAAACCAGAACCCAACTCATATGACTTGACCCAAATCCAACTCAATAAGCCTTATCACCATGTACAGATCTACATAAATAGGTAGAACCACAACTATCATATTTAATGCATAAAGAAGGTAATAGTTATTAAAAGACAGTAGTAGTAATACTTTTTTAACTACAAAATTTCTTTTATTAAGGAAACGAACTACATAATTTCTGAATAACTGAGATTAGGTGGAAAAGAACTACACTTACCAACTTCACAGGCCTGTAGTTGGTAGGAACGGATAGCATGAGTTCCTCATTCCAAACTGGATTCAGGTCGCTTGATTTTACAGTCGTCTAAACAGTCTAATAAGATCAGAAGTCACCCATTGATATCATGAGCTAAACAAGGAATCATTCATAACAACTAAATCTTATTTTGGTAGGAAAACAAAAACATAAGAAAACATGTAAAGCATCCCAACAGGTACATGTATGCACTACCAATCTACGTTGATTATTTTTCTTTAAGTACTTGTGTCTGATATGCAACTGGAAATAAGCATAGAAATTTAACCTTTCAAATATTACTCCAACCAAATACATGGAAAAACTTGAAAAAAAATTAAACATAACCATGTTGGATGCATACCCACCCATATCAAATACAGGAAGTTCGAGTAACATAAGTAGCAAGTAAGAGGACAAATCCACAATACTACCAACTGAATGGTACTAACAGCTGGTCAATAGCTGTGTGATTTATCTCTAAAGTGCTAGACTCTTAAGGTGTTTTTGGGTGAAAAAAAATTAAATTTTTGGAGATTTTAAAAATCTAGCATCTATGATGTTTTATTTGGATAAATAATTATTTAAAAAAATAGGCTATTACATTTTTTATGAGTTTAGAAAATAATTATAAAAGAAACAGAATGATATTAAAAATAAATAATCTAAAAATATGAAATATGGATATCATTAGATTTGTAAAAATATATAAATATTTTAATAATATAAAATATAAAAAATATACATTAGAGTTAAATAAAATGATATTTAATTATTTTTTTATAGTGGGCTCAGCAGCTCAGGTGCATTAAATGGAATAAGGTTAGGAGGAACTTTAAAAAACCATCTATTTAGATGGGATTTGAATAAGGGATTCGGACTATTGAAATTCCCTTTTAAAATTCCTAGTAAAGTTTATAATTTCCTATTATTCTGACCCAAACAAGAAAGTTCATTTTTAGGATTTTAAAAACCTTGATAAAAATAAATCTACTCGAAATTCCTCACCCAAATACATCCTTAGTTTCAATGATCAGGAGCAAAATCCACGTGCAGATGTCATACTGATTAATCTACAAGCATAAAGCCCACAAACCCATGTACATACACACAGAGAAGAGAGACAAAAGAAATAACATAATTTATAAAGCGATCCACAGATTGAGATAGACAAAAGAAAGAAAGAACACAATGTATAGCCTTGACAAACTTCATGAGAATAAAACAAACGAAAGGAAGCAAGTAACCTGCTGCCCAAGAGTTAGAAGAACATAAGGATCACTTGTCATCATATCCCGGATGGCTAAATTTGTGCCCTTTTCCACTGTGACCTTTAGTATCCCAATAAGTTCAGCCCTCCCTGTTATCACTTTCAGGTCAAACTAATTGAAGTTATGAAGTGCGGCACCATGTTAAGTACATCTTGTGGTATTCAAATTGTTGGTGTTAATACTGACTTGACTTCTCTCACAAAAATATAGTCGCAACTGGCAACATTTCACATGAGCCTTTGGCAAGTTTTACTGGTAGATCTTTCAAGGTTCAAAGAGAAAGGTGTTATTAACAGGAGTGTAAGGGATACAAGATCTTACAAGGAGGCCTTACTGTCTGATAGATTGAAGAACAATGCATCGGACCATAGGGATCGGTCGATCGATGGTTTCAACAGGAGGAAAGGTATAAAAAATAGTTGGTAAATGCATATTCCGTCTGAGAGCTCCAGTTGGGTGAAGAGATCATTAACGGGGATCATCAAACATTCTTTTGAGTTCGAATTAGTCCAGAAGGCCTTAGTTAATGAAGGTTTTGATGTCCAGATCTCCAGATGGGGTTATGTCTGGAATTCGTGTGTTATTACATTTAAGTCGACTGAAGAAATGATGGATGCATGGCTAGAGAAAAAGGATGAGTTATTTTTCTGGTTTGATAGGTTGGCACTTTTATTGAACGATGATGGTGTTCCAATGGCTTTTTGCCTTGTACATCTGTTTGGGGTTCCATTGTTATGTTGGCAAAATTCCTTTTTGGAACGAGTAGCAAGAAAGTGGGGATTGGTGGAAGAGATTCATGAAGATACAGTTATCAGAGCAGACCTATCGATGGTGAAGATTTTGGTTAGGGTGGCCAGCCCTTATGACGTCCCTGAGGAGATAACTATTGGATCCTATGGAAGATCGTTCAAAGTTAAGATTAAGCTGGGTTCGGTGCTTGAGTATTCTTCCGTTTCCTTTAACAAGTCGCCGGTGGGAGGTTCCGACGATAGACAATTTGGTGAGGAATTTTCTGGAGACAAGGTTGACAGTAGTCTGTCAGATAGCATGGAAAGTGCTGAACGTTCAGAAGAAAACAGCAGACAAAAGGTAGATATCTGGTTTGACCAAGGAGCTAACACGGGTTTGGTTGGAGTTGGTGAGGAAATTCAACTCCCAACGTTTAACAAAGTTGGGAAAGGCATTAATTGTGTGCTGACAGCGTGTCAGGATCTTGGGACTAACAATTTTGGTGAATACGCGGGTTTGGGATGTAGATTTTCAAATTTTTCGGCTGATGGGTCTATAGCCCAATCATCAGATAATGGGCAACTTGGTTCTCCACCTCTAAAAATTATTCCAGCTGGGCCTGGTGTTAAGCTGGATAAATTTGGGAAAATGGACCAGAAGCAGTTTCTGGTTGAATCTGCAAACTCAAAGGAAGATAAAAATGGAGGTCTGCCACTTTCTGGTTTGAGAAAGTGTTCTAGAGGATTGGAATCAAATTTAGAGGAAAAGCCGATTGACTACATTTTATGGTCTGGAAGTAAGATTTCCAGGGGAAGAACGCTTGATCGATCCAACTCTCCATTGACTACAAAGAGTGAACCGTTGGAAAAGAGAAGTATTAGCTTCAAAAGGGTCTACAAGAGATCCAGGGAGAGAAGACATTGGTTAGAGAAAGATGAAATTGTTGTTCCTCGAGAAGAGGAATCTCTAGAGAGGCTAAATGGGAAGATTTTGGATCCTAATTCAGTTCTGCCGGTCAGTGCAGTTGCAGAACCTAATTTGGAAGGCTGTATGGGGTCTACTTTGGAGAGACAGGTTGTTGACAGCAGTTTGGATAGTATGTGGGAAGGGTGGCACTTAGAAGGAGATAGTTATTCCTTCAACTCTAAGTCCTTTAATAGAAGAGCCAAAAGATTGTTGACCAGATTGGCATTGGATCAAGTTAGCATTGAAACAGTTTCTTCTTCAGATTTTGTTATTCTTTTGGAGGAAGCTATAGCTACTTGGGAAATCAGTAATAGATTGGGTGTGTCTTTCAAGGGTGGGAAATCAGCTTTTTTGGAGAAAATCATAAAGTTGGAGGAGGATTTGAGGCTGGTTTGATTTTCGGTGTTTATTGGGTTTTCTAATACTTATTTGAATCATGATGAAATTTCAATTAGCCATTATTACGTGGAACGTTAGGGGTTTGAGAAGGAAGGAAAAACACAGAGCTGTTCAAAATCTAGTTTTAAAGAGACGTCCTATTCTTCTTCTATTGCAAGAAACAAAAGTGGAGAAGGTTCAGAGACAATTTCTAAGGAGAAGTGGTTTGAATACTCTTCAAGGTTTTGCAGAATCTCCAGCAGTGGGTTCTTCTGGAGGGCTATTGAGTTGCTGGGATGAGTGCTCTTTTGAAGTTGACAACCTTATTATAAACAGAAGGTTTATTGCAGTTTTTGGAAAGTTTCGAACTTCACAGTTTAGATGTGGTTTTATTAATGTTTATGGGCCTAGTATTGAAGAAGAGAAAACAAGCTTCTTTGAAGAGTTAGCTGTTTTTATTTGTGGACTGAATATCCCTTTATGTGTGGGAGGTGATTTTAATGTGCATCTTTCTGAAGAAGAGAAGGTGGGGAGAGCTCCAAACAGAAGTTCAATAAGAATTTTCAGCCAATTTCTGCAACATACAGGGTTAATTGATTTACCCTTACATGGGGGCAGATTCACTTGGTGTAACAACCAGGATTTACCCACCTATGTTAGACTGGACAGGTTCCTCGTTGATGTTCATTTCCTAGAAGCATTTCCTGATGTTACACAATACTTGTTGCCAAGGTCAATGTCAGATCATAATGCTGTTTTTCTGGAGAATGAGGGGGCAGTTGGGGGAAGAAACCTTTCAAACTCTTTAATTATTTGATGGAAGAGGACGGTTTCCAGAATTTAGTTGAGTCTACTGTTAAAGAATGCAAGTCTGATCAGAGGAAAGCAGGAATTCTATCTATCCTGAAATCTACTAAACTGTCGATCAAACAATGGGCGGGGAAGAGAGACCATTTTCCTTCTGTAGAGATTACAGATTTAGAAAAGAGGATTCACTTGGAAGAGGTGAACTTGCAGCAGAGGCAAGGTACATATGTTTGGGACAGAGGATCAGATTTGAACAATATGAGATCAGAATTATGGAGGTTGTATAAGATTGAAGAACAAATATGGTTTCAAAAATCGAGAACTAGATGGGTGGAAGAAGGGGACCGCAATACAAGATTTTTTCATACTTGTGCGTTGATTAGGAGAAAGAGGAATTCCATGAATGCTTTGAATGTCAATGGAGAGATAACTCAAGATCCATCTGTCATCAAAGCTTGTGTCAAAGATCATTTTTTTGGAATTTACAACTCTAGTTCTACTTTGGAAGTAGAAGATATGAAGATGAATTTTTCAAAAATTTCAGTGGAGCAAAGTAATATTCTGGAAAAAGAATTCACGGAGGAAGAAATATGGGAGACTCTACAATCATGTGATAGCAACAAAGCTCCCGGCCCGTATGGTTTTAATATGGGCTTCTTCAAGAAATTTTGGGTTGTTCTTAAGGTTGATATTCTGAAATTCTTTCATAACTTTTATTTAGGGAAAGATTGGGAACATGGAGTAAATCATACTTTCATTACTCTTATCCCCAAGGTGGCCAATATTGGTGGATTAGATGACTATAGACCTATAAGCCTTGTAGGAGGTTTGTACAAGATCCTCTCAAAATGTCTTTCGAGGAGATTAAGGAATTGCATTTCTGATGTAATGAGCCCTATGCAGTTTGCTTTCATTCCAGGTCGTCAAATTCTGGATTGTTCTCTTATAGCCAATGAGGGATTGATTTTTGGAGGAAAAGGGACTCAAAGGATGTGTGTTTAAAGTGGATTTTAGAAGGGCATACGACACTGTGGATTGGTCTATTCTTTTTAAGGTTATGGAGAAAATGGGTTTCGGTTCTAAATGGAGAAGTTGGATAAAACAATGTGTTACTACTGCTTCTATTTCAGTTTTGATAAATAGGGTACCTTCTCAGGAATTTCCTATGGCAAGGGGTCTCCGCCAGGGCTGTTCTCTTTCGCCCTTGCTTTTTAACTTAGTTGGGGAACTCCTAAATGTCTTGCTCTTAAAGGCTGTCTCTGATGGATTGTTTTCTGGTCTGCATATTGGGAGGAATGAGACTGCTTTCAACTTATCTCATCTGCAATTTGCAGACGACCTAATTATTTTCTGTGGGGCTTCGAAAATGGAGATTTCAAATGTTAAAAGGGTCTTAAGAGTGTTTGAAGTTATGTCTGGTCTGCAGTTGAATCTTAAGAAAAGCAAGTTATTTGGTGTTAATACGGCTACAGAGGAGGTGGAGGAGTGGGCGTCGTCTATTGGCTGTGCAGTGGGGAAATTTCCTTCTGATTATCTAGGTCTGCCGCTTGGTGCAACACGGAATTCAACCTCTCTTTGGGATCCGGTTGTTTCAAAATTTAACAACAAACTAGCAGGTTGGAAAGCTGCCACCCTTTCCTTGGCAGGGAGATTAGTTTTGATTAAATCGGTTCTCTGTTCTCTTCCTACTTACTACTTGTCTATATTCAAAATTCCATCATCCGTAACTTCTAAACTCAACTCAATCATGTCTAAGTTCTTATGGGGAGATGGAGCGGAGAAAAATAAGATTCATTGGGTTAGTTGGCTTAACGTGTGCAAGCCAAAGGAGGCTGGTGGTTTAGGAGTGTTAAATATTAGCAATATGAACAGAGCACTATTGGGGAAATGGTCTTGGAGATTTGCTAATGACAAGGATGTTGTTTGGAGGAGAATGATCTGTTCAAAACACAATATTGATCCTTTTTCTTTATTGTTCAATAGCAAAATCCCAGCTCAAGCTTCTTGGATTTGGAGCTCGGTGGTGAATTCTTATTTTAAAGAAGACTCTTTTGGTTGTTATTTCCGCAGCATGTTCAGACTAGGAGTTGGGAATGGTCAATTTATTCAGTTTTGGCAGGACAAATGGGCAATGGACTGCCCTCTTAAGGTTTCTTTTCCGAGGTTGTTCGCAATCTCTACAAACCAGTTTGGAAAACTGATTGAATTTGGCGAGTTCAGTTCTTTGGGATGGATCTGGAATATTCAGTTGAGGAGAAGCTTAGCTGATTGGGAATTTGAACAGTGGGCTAACCTGATGGCTATCATTTCTAATTTTTGTCTGTCTAAAGAGGCAATCGATGGTCTGATTTGGAAAGGAAACGGAACTGGTGTCTATTCTGCTAATTCATGTGTGAAGACTTGTTCTTTGGCTCAGAAGGAGGATTATGTTTGGAAGAATTTTGTGTGGAAAGGTCTGGTGCCACCAAGAGTCGAGATATTCATGTGGCAGGTAGTTCTTCAAAAACTGCCAGTGAGGTCTGAACTGGTTAAGAGAGGGGTTACGAGTATAACAGATCTTTCTTGTCCTCTATGTAATTTGGAGGTTGAATCTTCTTCTCATTTATTTTTCTCGTGTTCAGTTGTGTGGTCACTTTGGAACAAATTTGTGCAGTATTGGAGTCTTTCTGTGGTTCTTCATACAAATGCGCAGAAGTTTCTTCAAGCTTGGGAAGATCTAAATCCTAGGTCTGCTATTTGGAAGTTCATTCCTGCCGTTGTTATTTGGACTGTTTGGAAAGTAAGAAATGATATTGTTTTTGATAGAGGGAAGTTTGACCATCTTAATCTATTTTTCCTAGCAAGAGTACGACTTGCATCTTGGTTCTCAGCTAAGTTTGCAGATTCTGTTATTTCAATGGATTCTCTAATCGGGGACCCTTCTCTTGGGGATTCATGCTTTCCTCTCAACAAATCGATTGTTACTACAATTCCTTGGTCCCCCCCTCCTAAGGGCTTTGTAAAATTGAATGTGGATGCAGCTACAAATTCTGATTGGAACAGCAGTGGAGTTGCGGGTATTCTAAGAGATGAGGAAGGTCTTATTCTAGGATCTTTTAAGGAGGCCACGGGTCCAGGTCCACCTATTATGATGGAGCTAAGGGCTATTCAGAAGGGCTTAATTTTCTTTGATTCAGTGAAAGGAGGTATTAATGGTCGTTTGTTGTTAGAATCAGACTGCAAATTGGCAGTGGATTGGGTTAAGAATGGAACTTTCTGCCCTCAGATTTTTGTCATTCTTGTAAGGAACATAACAATTAAGCTAAAAGAAGTTGAGGGTGTTATTAGATGGGTTGCTCGGACAGCCAATATTGAGGCTGATGGGTTGGCTAAATCCGCCATTGGCTAATTCCAGTGTGTAGGGGTATTTTATGTTGGGATTTTCAAATTGTTGTAAGGGGCTTATCTTCTTGTTGTAATCTTATGTATTTTCATTAATGAAGTTTAAGGCACTCTTTTCCTCCTTCCTCTGATGAAGGAACTCATTATAAGTTCCTTATTCAAGAAGGGGGTTTTTAATGAGGCCTACAATTCCTATCAAAAAAATAAAATAATTGTGGACCTAGACAAATAAATTGAATGCAGGTATCCTACAAACAGGATGATATAAAAGAATCCCATGTAATGTTCAGTTCATGCTACTCAACAAGTGACCATATTCTCTTAAAATCAGTAGCAGCATGAACTTCCTTGTTCCCAAGACCATCAATCAGATTGGAAGAAACAAAGAACATAAGAATTTACCGAATTCTGTGATGAATTTGACAGGATAGTATCAAGAATCTTTCCAGAAAGGTTTGATTGATTAGAAGAAGAAGAAGAAGAATCCCTTCCTGATGTGATCCACAAGCTAGCTTTCACAAATTCTTGTTGTTCATACTTGGCCCTGCAGGAAAATTTGAAATAAGTAATTACTATAACATCTAAGTGATGATAATCTATCAAATCTGCTATATGGAAACTAGGTTAAACGGTAGGCCACAATAAGGTCACTGCAGTTTATGACACTGGTTTTCTATCTTAACCCAGTAAAGTGTACCCACAAAAGGCTGGTAAATGAAAAATAGTTTTTGAACACATACAGCACCGGATATAAGTGAGAAAGAAATACTCAAATTGTGAGATTGTAAATTGTCTGAAATCTAACTTAATGAATCTACTCCGCTCATCATTACTAGCATTTGGACCAGGCTTTTTATAACCTTCAGTTATATAAGCCTCATAGATTGAATTAGCAGCAGAATTTCCACCAACTTCAATCATGGCCTCAATTTCTTCATCAGACCATTCATCCAATGTCACAGATAGAACCTGAAATCGTTGGAAAGTAAAAAAAAAAAAGCTACAAATAAACAAATGAAACTCTAAGCAAACCAAAAGACACTAAAATGAAGTTTGAAGTATCGCATATTATGATGTAAGATGAACCGTAAGCATGATATATATAGACATCAATGAGGTCATGACGATGATATAACATTAAAAGTAAAAAGAAAAGCATAGCGCTCTAAGTTAAGCCAAAAAATGGGAAATTTCATCCCAATTTACCACAGTGGAAAAATTCTATAAGTATAATGTCCAAGTTAAGCCCTTAATGGAAACTTTTGTTACTATATACCACTGTTAACAGATTCGACAAAGATAACATAAACATGTGAAAGAGTTCAGTTAAACATATGAAAACTTCAACTGTCACACACAAACCTCAGCTGATATGATTAATCCTCAAGATAATTAAATTTTAATCTTGGTTCATGAATGTTCTCCCGATAATCAACCAGACTAAGCCCAGGGATGCTTTCAAGAAATAAAAGTATGTGAACTAACAAAGCAGTTATCTCAAATAGGCTAGCAGTAGACTATTAGTTAGCATTTTAATAATTATATTTGTTTTTTTTCCCATTTATATCCTAAAGCATTTTTTCTATCAACTGTGTAAATTCACAGGCATGCTGCTGGTTCTATTATCAAGACACACCCATTACTCCATACTTGAATCATCTACTTTTACTGATTTATCAAATTTATTGCACCTTCAATGCTAAACCTCAGATAAATAAATTGCCTATGAGAAATTATACAACCAATTAACGCTGTATACAATAAATAGCCAACAAAAAACCCCTCAAACGTTTCCCAACCAGGAATCATTCCATGAGAAAAACTATACATTACATGCAAACATATTAATCACCTTGGAGATGTGTGGACCAAGGCTTCTGTGCACACCGCAACATTTCAAGCATAAAAAGACTCCAATATTTGCTGATCTGAAAATACAATTTTCAAGGGATTTTCTCAATCCTTTCTTGTGAACATATACACATACGCATGCATCAATTTGCCAAAGAGACATGTATTCATCAGGTGCTCTTATCTCCTATTCACAGGATAAGAAATGAATAGGCAAACTCTAAATATGCTTTAACATCAGAACTTACGCCCACTTTGGATCTCGAGACTGCAATCAGCACAAGTGCGGTTATCAGTTTGATTCAATAAGCTCCTCAATCTCACTTTAGCTGCACAAGAAATGCATTTTCTATGAAATTCAGTAAAATGTAAGGAATACCAAAGATGCATTAATATTAAAAAAAAGTGATTTTACCTATAAAGGTTAAATTTACAAAAATGGAGATTATCTGACATCTTATACTCAATGTAAATCCAAAAGGTGAACCATTAAGTTTTTAGTGTTTGACAGCATAAAACCAGGTTATAAGTGTTCAACTTTTGTGGCAAATCCAATTTCTTCAAGGTAGAAAATAAAAGAAATGAGTGGCATCAAGGATAGGAATTTTTCCCTTTATTCTCGAACATCATTGCATTTCTTAGGCCTTCATAAAAACAAGTTTTACCCTTTGCAGTAAATTAAATAAGTTGACAACTGAATTATACAAAGCCAAAGCCAAAAGATAGTTTCTTTAAGAGCATTACATTCTTTTCACCTTATTTTATTTGACTCGGGATGCACAGGCCAACCATAAAATATTTTGACCAAGACAGTAAGATCTCAAGCAATAACTTTGAGAAATGTGTACGCAAATGTCCCATACATGATGCATACCTACTAGTTAAAAATTTTGCATATTATTGTACATTCGCAAGTTTTGAAGGGAAGCTTAACCAAAAATTATTAACGTTTACTCAAAACTTCCCAAGCTATCTGATCCCTTAGACACTTGCTATTTTCAGGGAGAACATGAATATAATCCTATTTCAAATCATTCAATTGCATTGACTGAATACGAGCATCACGGATGGATGCAAGATTAGCATACCTGAGGTAGTCCTTTTTACTCCACTCATTTCTTTGCTACCAACCCACAATCATCCAACAAGGAAGCTTGAAAACTGAAGAAGAAAAAAATCAATCAGCTGAAAGTATTTGTTTTTTTTTTTTTGGGGGGGGGGCGTGTAATTTACTAAAATTTAAGACTATTCTCTGTTCCTATTGTGCTTTAAATAATCACTATTTTTTCCATTCACGGCCTCAAAATCAATTACTGCATTCTTAAGAGGAGATACCAGAGTAATATAATAACCATAAAATCAATTATTGTCGGACAAATAAAAACTTAAAAAATAAATAGAAAAAACTAAACGAATACTAAAACTACAAGGTGGGGGATGAGACAGAAGCCAATTAAAGTTTTTTTTACAAAAAAATTGCAATTTTTTCACTTTCCCATAAACAGATATAACACAATTGTTAATTTTGAATAAATCGGGCAAAAAATGCAAAGTGTTAAAATAATTACTTTATAATATGAGATTAAAAAGTTTGTGGATCATTGGCAGAAACCAATGAAAAAACAGAGAATGAAACGCAAGATCTGAAAGAGGAGTTTGGGGACTTACCACTTGTTGAAATAGAAAATCCAAAGAGAACCAGAGTCAGATTTAGGTAAGAGGGAGAAGTATAAGCTTTAGGGATTTTAGGTGACATTAAGAATGTCTCTTATATGTTATGGTTTTTGTTAGCTTATATTGGGAGTTGGGGGGGGGGGTATGAGTATGATCAAAACTTGAAGTGATGGAATATGACCGGCAGAGAAAAGGCCTTCATGCTATATTTTAAATATTGGACAATTATTACAATGAAATTAAATAATTTAAAAGGTATTAATTTGCGTGTGCAAAATTTAGTTTAATTTAAAAATAAATTTAAATTGTCTCTCCCTCTTTTTATCTTAATTTTTTTTAATATTTTTATGTCGTTTTCTTGTTTTTTTTTATTAGTTAGTGACGACACTAATCTTAATAGTTAATATTAATTGTCGACCACCAAGATTATTAGTTCTCTTGTTTTTATTTTCTTCTTTCTCGAGTCTTTTTACTTTTGAATAAGAATCTCTGTTTTTGTGACACGTTTTTCTCTGCTCTTGTGGCACGCATTTTCTCTGCTCTTGTGACACAATCCCTATGGTTTTGATACATTTTTCCCATACCTTTGCAGTCGTTTTTGTTCTCGCACAAAAAACATAACGACATTTATTTTTTAATTAGTTTGTCGGTGGTCACGTATAGTCAGATCCCCTCTTTTGGTAGAAAGTTGTTTATCAGAATTGTATAGCGAAGTAGCCTGCTGGATTATTTGGTTCGCTCTCCACTCCTTTATCACTCCGTAAACGTCCCATTTGACAGAGACAATGAGTTTTATGAAGGTTATTGAGTTTAGATTTTATCATCATTCTCGATGGAAGGTTTTATTTTTTCTCATATCTTTAAGTTCAATATTTTACTTTTGTATGAGTATTTTGACAATTATTGTCTCTAAATTTTTCTCTATGTCTCACTGTGTTGTAATTTTGATTCTTTCTGTTAATAATAAATTTCGGTTGCTATTTTAAAAAAAAAAAATTAAAAGGTTCCAATAAAATAAAGTGATTATGGAATTTGAAGTTTCCGACCTTTGACTTTAAATTTTGGTGTTTCATGAATTAATGTTGTTTCTTAACATATTCAAATATTTGTGTAATGTTATATATCTATACCTATACAGGAAAAAAGTTTATATATGTCTTAAAATTTTATTATGTTATTCATTAATTTATTTTGCAAAAACCTTTTATCACTTCGTCTATAATCATTTGATGATTTAATTTTTAACAAACAAAAGTATTTATATTAAATATTTACTCTATTTATATTTATACTAATTTTTTTTTTATAATCACTGGTATCTGATCTATTAATTTATTAATATTTATATTAATATTTTAATTTTTAAAGTAAAATAATAAAAAAATAAGAATTAAAATGATTATATATATATATACTTATTTTATATCTATATTGTTTTCGAGACGAACGAGTCGGACATCGGTAATTATAAAAAAATTGCAATGAGAGGTTAAAAATTGATGAAACTATTTTATTTGAGAAGCTTTGTTTCGTTTAATTGTGGCTCGGCACAACTTATTTAATTATTCTTCAGGATAAAGTATTCTGGGTGGTATTAAAACAATCATAAAATGTAAAGACTTTAAAGTTTATTGCACTAAATATGAAGCCTATCTCAATTATTCAATCCCAGAAAGGTACGCAGGCAGCTAAGCTTAAGCTAAATCAAGGTTTCCATGTGAACCCCATAAATAAATAATTGTCTTCAAACAGGGCATGAGCTTGGGTTAAAATCCTGGAAAGCAAAACTAATAAACTTCCACATGCCACTGTTTGTTCTTCTTCAGCTGTGAAAGCTTCTCATCCCAAATCTCTCTTCTCTGCTCCGCAACTCTCTTCAGCGTCTCTTGGATCCCGGGCATCATTCCCCTGAGCCCGCAGAAATATATATGGGCTCCCTCATCCAAGAGCTTGAAAATTTCATCACTGTATTCCTCCATCTTATCCTGAACATACATCTTGCCTCCACTCTTGTTCTTCTGCTCCCTGCTAAGAGCTCGATCATATCGGAACTGATCAGGGTACTCCTCTAGGTATTTGGTAAACTCATCATCATAAAGGAGACTGTCACTGTTGGCAACCCCAAGGAAAAGCCATGCAAGGCCACGGAACTTGAATGTAACATCTTCCATGAACATGCGGCGGAGGTAGCCCCTAAAGGGAGCTACACCAGTTCCGGTGGCTATCATTATGTGGTTGGCATTTGGGTTATCTTCAGGCAAAAGCATTACTTTGCCAGAGGGGCCTGCCAAAATATTATACTGTAGTTAATTTTAGAAAACTAGTATGATCCAACCACCAAATAACCTGTAAAATCTATAATTTAACCAATGCCAACAAGTGAAAAAGAACATGAATAGACAATCTTACCTAAGCAAAATTACTAAAATAAGAATCAGTATTTGATAGGACAATGGGAAAACAACATTAGTTGAAACAAATGAAGCGAATAATGCAAAATTGGCTGGAACATAAGCACTTCAGCAATCATATGGTTGGGTGTTACGATACAACTTACAAAGCTAGCAGTAGAGCAGAAACAGTATTTGTTTTCTGAAAAATAGCTTTCTGTAATGCAATTTCATTCATTCCAATTGATAAGAGTAGTGAGTGCTAGATGTCAAATGCATGGTAGGATATCTAGCCATGACTCTATATTAAATATTAGCATATAGAAAAAGGTATAGACGTTCCACTTTATTGAAGGATCGTACCAGTGATCTGAACTTTATCTCCAGGCTTGGAGTTGCATAGGAAATTGCTACAAATACCACTTTTTGAAGGATCCTCCTTTCCCGTCTCAGGGTCATAATAGACAGCACGGCGGACACACAAACTGGCTGTCTTGCCATCAAAAGAATCTCCATACCTGGTTGACGCAATGGAATACAGGCGAACATTGTGGCAAGAACCTGGTTTCTTTGGATTTTCGCCCTATGATACAAGAAAAAAATGAGAATTGGAACAAAGTAAATGGGAAACTTTAGAAGAGAAATCAATAAAAATAAAACAAGTTCTAAGAAAGCATATGACTTCATTCTATGAGAATGACAGGCACCAAAGCATACAACTGGACAAAAACAGTGAATTATAATTAGCCATGATAAACATTTCAATCCTCACATTCAAAAGTCAAATCCCTATGCTCCAAACATTATAGTTCATTCAAAAGCTAACATATTCTACTGCACCAAACTATCTGAAAACAACAATAATTACAAAACAGCAACGTATAGAGGTAACAAACTTACAGGAGGGATAACACCATAGCTCTGCCCTTCCCAGTATGGAACATTACCACCATGGTCAATCACAATATGGCAAGTCTCACCGGGGGCTTTTGGACCGACAAGTCTCTCAACAGAAACAATGGTAGCTGTGTAAGGTTCCTTGGGCTTGAATAAATTTAGTGGAGGCTCTTTAGCAGTTTCCAACATTGAAGGTAGAACTCCAACCTTGGATTTGCTGGCTTGTTGCACTGACATGCATATTATGTACTGATTGCTCTTCTGTGCATTTCGTGATTTCAGATCAAAAGATAAGTTGGAATTCCATGACTTGTTACCGAAGTTTAAAATGTTCCTCTGCAATAAAAGCCAAGTGCTTCAGTATCAAGAAATGATTAACTTACAGTGCAATGAAAAGTAAGCCTGAAATTTTATTCCAGAAAAATACTGCAATTCTAGCTCAGTTCTTGCACGGGCAGTATTAATAAGAAACAGCTTCACAAGAAAACTGCCGAATACAATGCTGCATTTGACAAGCATACACCACACTTTCGCTATTATCAACATTCAAAGATGGATACACACATGAAGAGCACACCTTTATAACAGGTGAACACTCTATAGTCTATACTATTAATTAAGCAAGAGAAAATTTGCGTTGCCAAATGTTCAGCACCCTTGTCTCCATAACCCACTCTATAGACATAAACTATATAGAAACTCAACCATCATACATTATTCTGACTCCAACGGTGCAATTTAAATTCGATATTCAAAAGAGTTTATCAACTTTTCGGATAGGAATTTAACTCTAACTTTTCGCACATCATATACTATGTTCTAACTCTAGTCTTTCAACTTTCCAATGATCTAAACACCCATTGATGAAACTAAACCAAAAATCGCCGATCTTATAGCACAATAATCAGGAGTAATAATTAGTGAGTACCTTAAATACAGATCTCCTTATAGAAATGTCGTTTCCAGTAGGAACAGCTACAGAAACCTGAAAAATAAACCCAAAATATTATTCTTGCAAAAAAACCCATTTCGATAAATTCGAGAACAGCTAATGAAACGATAACAATAACTTTATCCCTATAAAATGTATTGGGTGATCCTTTATTTTTTTTCACTTTATCCTATGAATCAAACAGAAAGGAAAACTAAAAAAGAAAAAAAGAAGAAAGACCTGGGATACAGTTGAATGAGCCATGAAGCAGAGATGAAAGAAAAAGACTTTCAGAGGAGAGCAAATTCAACGAGATCTTTGTTTTGATTTGCTTTTCACTTGTCTTCTCTTAAATTAGGATTTAAAGGATGGGACTGATGGTTTAGGAAGAAAAATTTGATCTTTTGGTTACTGCAAAAGACGCTTTCTCTTCTACTTTGCCTTCTCGAGTGGCTGCTTAGTTAAGCATATTATTAGGAATAATAATGATCTTTCCACGATTGGTTAAAAATAATTATTTAAAGAATCTAATATGAAATATATTTTTACTGTTTTTCTATGGCCGAATTGTTGAGATATTATTGTGAGAGAAAAAAATCCCAAGATAAGTTACATCGGAAATTATTTCTCTGTCTGTGTTTATTTAACAAATTTTATAAAAAGATATATAAAAAGACCTAATGATAATGATGAATTTTTTTAATAATATGATTACAAAAAGTAAAAATATTTAAAATTATAATATTTACGAATATTATTGTAAACTAAATAAATAATTTATATATTTTCATATAATATTGATACTAGTTACTTTGGATTATACAATGATTATATGGAAAATGTTAAAAATTTAATTAAAAGACTCGAACGACAATAGATCAGTAAATGAAACACAAAAGTGGATTAAGCTATTGAAAGACCCTGAGAATCGTTAATCAAAATCGAGCGTCTTGAGAACTATCAACGAACGTAAAATCGCGTATCAAAATCAATTTGATGGTTTATAATGGGGAAGATCAATAGGCCTACAAATAAACTCAATATTGATCAGGTGTGTCGTCGTCAAATCTAATATTAAAAAATAAAATATAAAGAACGATCAAAGGACAAAAAAAATCGATGATCGACAATTAATATCTAAATTAGTATCATTGTTAACTGAGCAAAGCAAAAATAAATAAAATTTATTTGATTTATATAATTTACAAAATAACATATATACTTGTATAACTTATAAAGCAGAATAAATTAAGTTAAACAAATTTAGAAATATATAAAAAAATTAATATAATTTTTTATTTACAACTTATTTATATTATAAGTTGAGGAGCCTCTAAAGTTGCCACTTTATAAGGCCTAAAATGGTGTTGACTAGTGAAGGTTTAATCTGTACATATGTAGTGTGAAATTTTAATAATTAAATAACATAATTAAAAGATGAATTTACAACACATCACTAATATATACATAGAAATATATCACTGGTTAAATTGTTTTAATTAAATAAATAATAAGATGATAAATTATATATTTAATACTTATACTATTATTTTTATTTTATTTTAATACATAAATTTTATTTTTCAGAACTATTAGCGACAGTGTTGATGTGACATAATAAGAAAGTTCTTTCTGTTTTTTAATTTTCGCGTCACCTTTTTATTTCTTCATTAATATTTTTCAATTGATTTTATTCAACCAATTAAATTTTGGCACATGTCATCAATTATGAGGATAAAATAAAAGAAATCATTCTCATTCTTAGCAGTAATTGTACCCAGGTCTCTTACATGAAATGCAAGACACGCAACCATTGAGTTAAGCTAGTATTTTGAGTTATTTCACCGAATTTTATATTTAACTTATGTAATAGTATCACTATAAAATCAATATTTTTCGATGATTATAAAATTTGAATATAAAACACTTTAAATTGGTGATCGAAAATTTAGCCACTCAATTATAATGTGAATCTATTTTATTATATTAAACTTAATACTTATTTATATCATTATTAAATTAAAGAATAACTTTTCACTTTATTTGGAAATAAAAAATAATTAAATAATTATTTATATTTATTTATAAAATTTATATTAAATCATTCTAAAAATTATATTTTTTAATATTATTAAAATATTTTTTTAATTTTTAAAAGCGTATTATTTATTTATTTTAAACAATATTAATTAATTATTTGAAATAATATTTAAATTATCTATTTAGTTTTAAATAATATTATACTGAATTAAAGTGATAGTTGGATACTAAACGTATAATTTACCTTAAATTTTAGATTATTAAAAACTAAATAGATAATTTTAAAATAATAATTTTAAAATAAATAATTAATATAATTTTAAAAAATAAATAAATATTTTATAATATTATAAATATACTTTTTTATATTGATTTCATATAAATTTTATAAAAATATAAAAATTATTTTTTAGGCAAAAGGGTAACTTTTGCCCATGTAGTAGATTCAATTTATCACTTTCGTACCTATCATGTTTTCGCATCAATTTAGTCCTTAAAGTTACTCAATTGCATCATTCTATACTCTGCCCTAACTTAAAATATTAAATTATAAAACCTAAACCATAAATCACAACCTCATAACCTCTAAACCATAATTCTTGAACCGTAAACTAGAACTTAGGGTTTATAATTTAAGATTTTAAGTCAGAGGTAGGATATAAAACGATGCAATTGAGCAACTTCGAATGCTAAATTGATACGAAAACACGATAGAGACGAAACTGATAAATTGAGTCTACTACGGAGACAAATGTGACCTTTAAGCCTATTTTTTATTTTAAAATAAAAAAAATATTCTTTTAATTTAATAATAATATAAATAAGTATTAAGTTCAATATAATAAATAAAAGATTCACATTATAGTTGAGCAGCTAAGTTTCGTTTATTAATTTAAAGTGTCATATATTTAAATTTTACCGTCATCAGAAAATATTGATTTTATTGTTAAACCGTTATATAAGATGAAAAATCTAAATAAAAACCACGTCCGATTAAGCAGGGACGGAAACGCATGTGTGGTGGGAGGGGCTATATTTTAGGTTCAATTCCTTATTTAGTCCCTTTTAATTTTAAAGTAAGATAAACGAATCCTTGATTCGTCTCAATTTTTTCGGTTCAATTGTATTTTAGGTCTTCTTAGCGTTGAGGGTAGGCAAATTAAGTATTGGTTCCTCAATATTTTGGTCAGATTACTTTGCAGGTCCTTTTTAGTTTTAGGTTAATCTAAAGTTGGATTAACACGTGCTTTTATTTTAGGTATACCGAGACCCGTTCATTGATAAGTGTGGTTTGTGACACATTACATAGTCTCAAAGTTTGGGGGTCTAACTTCGGGGAAAAAATCTATTAACCTCAAAAAATATTTTTCTTATTGTACACGTGAAGAAAATATATGTTTGGATATTTTTATTTTGTATGAAATAATCATGATATTATAAACTTTGATATTTTATAAATTTTTTTATTATAAAATAATTCAGGGGCTTATTTTAAAAAGTATGACAAAACCTCCATATATTTCGGGACGGACCTGGGTACACCTTCGGTTGATGGGTATTCAGCAAGGTGGAGTTGCTTTACCGTCAGATGCAGTTGAGGAGCTCGTCTTTGTAAATGCAAAGCAATACCATGGCATCTTGCGAAAGCTGAATCAGAAAACAAACTTGCCAAATCTAGGAAAGTATGTTAAATTTCAGTTTTCGTTCGTGGGGTCGGGTCGATTCAAATGTTTGCCTTTAGTTGTGATATTGAATCTTGTATTCCCCACTGCAGTGTTTGCATGCATCCAAAGAAATGATCAGAGGATAGATCACAGTCCAACGTCAATCTGAGATTGGACAAAACTGTGGAGGGAAGAAGCAATAAGCTGAGAAAACAGGTTTGACACCAGCGTCCGGCTACATCGTTCTGTCTAGCTCTGTATTTACAACTCAGCAGCCTGTATAGATTTCCATGTAATAGGCATTAGGCAGAGGAGCATTAGTAGTTATGCTGCACATCTTTTCCACAACTTGGATAATAATTTGGAGCTGGTTTAATGGATTTCATGTTATATGGCAATGGCATGGCCAAGGTAAATGGAATGCTTTTTGAGTTAAAGATGAAAATTTGCAAGAGAGGTTTATGCATTTACGCCGGAGTTGGGACAAACTGTTAGCACACATGTATAGTCAACATAAGAAGAAAATAATGACACCTGCTTTGGGCTGGTAATTTTGGCAGCATGACCAGGAGAAGCAAATCGTGTTATTTTACGTAAGGTTTCAGCTGCATTGGCATGCACCTCAGCAGAGTCCTGTAAAAAGACATTTGAACGTTTTTCAAGAACTTAACCACTATCAGTGCCATGAAAACCCTGAAGTAGAAGAAGGCAAGCTAATATTTTCTACCTAAAGGGCTCCTCACTTGGGAAAGGGTGGAAGGGATAGAAAGTGTCAAATCATTTGAAAAAATTGAGGGATATTAACCTAAAACAATGAAGGAGAAATGAAAGTAGGTAAATGCAGCAAAGCAAGTTACTGAAGAGTTGAATTTATCCACAATCATCTCCAATACATCTGTATCCTCTATCCATTGCATTGACTCATTATAGTTTGAGTACATATGCTCATCAGCACCAATAAGACGTATTGAAACCTGTTTAACAAGAAATGACTAGCATAAGCTAACAAAACCTTTCACAGTGTTAGGGAGTAGCAATCCAAGGTCAAAAGTTTAATTTATTCATAACAAAACAAACTTTATTTAACAACCAGATGCACAAATCCTTTAAATGAATAGAAATATAAAAAACTATAGTGAGATATTCATTTACACAAAATAACAACAAAGATAGACTAACACCAACCTCCATTACTGAAGTTATGCCAATCAGATCAACTAAACGCTTGACAAATTCCTGACGGCCCTGGACAAGATCATAAAGGCAACAAATTGGACAAATAAAACAGATGCATCTTTGAAGCCAATTCAAAAGAACAGCTATATTTGCTGTACACAGTATCACATCAAGTATAAGCATCCGCAATTTCAACACAGCTATAGAATAATTCTAGAAGAAAAAGTTTAAGAGTCCATTTCGTGCTACATTGACAAGCATGCAACGTCTTAGTCCAAGGGATTCAACCACGTAAAGAACCCCACATTCGTGTTATATTAAGAAGCAACAACATCTTAGTCCTTGTTACATTAACCTATTGAATTTATCTTAGTCCTTGCCAATAATAATCCCTCTTCATATAGGCCAGTATATTACTGTCGCACAAACTTCAAACTTCTTTAAGTATGGACAGCAACATCTTCTATTACACTACATCCTTAAAGCAAAACAGGCAAAGAAGACAAGGGGAAAAACATCAAACTTTACATCTTTAACTGCTCTATTAGAAACTAAAAAATGAAGTATAAGACTGCAGTTTATTTCACACAGTTTACATGGCTGAGTACATCAGTTTTATAGCTACAAATGGTTGAAACCGTCTGCTAACAGCTCATCTAACTAACTAACAGCTCAACAGCCTAAGGCTTTGCTTACATACATCCGAGAGCACCCTAATTATGTACACATTTTACACACCATGCACGTGATCTCTCAACATGCTCAAAGAAGATATGAACAGAAAATCAGAACAGAGACAAAACCACCTCCCAAAACAAGCGCACAACCAAATTTGATAGGTAGATGGACACAGAGAAAAGCATATAACAATGTCGTAATATTTCAAGGTCATTTGTTTAAAATTTTGAAACAGTCAATCTTAGAATACTATATTGGCAATATATAATATTAAACTAAAATAAAATTAGATTTTGTCAAAACCACAATGTTGGTGAATGAAAACATTTTATATAAAAAATATATTTGTAAAATTTATTCAACAAACAATTAGAGGTGAAATGGTAAAGGATATGTATATAATAATTCATTAGTCACATGTTTAATTCATAAATAGTAGTTTTTAGTTGTTTTATTTAAATATTTTATAGAGGTATTAAAAGGAAAGATACCTTACAATAATAATTTTAGAAATAATTTAGAAAAATGATTTTTCAGTCATTTGTTTAAATCGAATTGAGTATTGTTTACTTATAGTTGGTTAAATCTAACTTTTAAATCCTAAACCCAACATAATCACTTATTGTTATGGACCCAAAATGAACTAAATGTTGTTGATTATGTTGGGTTAATTAGTGGGGAAATTTAATATTTAGGGTTTAGGGTTATTGTTTCAAGTTCAGTTTGTTATGGTAGATTTTGAGAATGAATTGTAAATTTGGGGTTGGGCATGTAATTGAAGTATTTTGGAATTTGAAGTTTAGAATGTAATTGAAGCATTTTGGATTTTGGGGTTTATAATGTAATTTATGACTGTATTGCAAGTTTTAAAAGTTGGAAGACCTAAATGCAAGCGCCTGAAAAATTAAGTGACCATTTATATAATTTATCCTAACGGCAGTGAAACAGTCGTTACGCCGGGGACCATATTGCAAACAAACTAAATGTTTGGTGATTGTATTGCAAGTTTTAAAAATTGGAAGACCTAAATGCAAGTATCCAAAAAGTTCAGTGACCATTTATATACTTTACCCTTTTGTTATTAATAAATTTGAGAGGAACGGAGAGATTTCTTACGATTTGAACCCATGCATATCTTTCGCCGGACAATCAAATCGTATATCCTACACCGATCCAACTTTTTTCTATGGAACAAGCATCCATGTGACTCATTAAGCAAATCATTCGAAAACTAAACGTCGATGGATTTAACTTTAAATTTAGGGTAAATTATACCATTGTCCACTCAATTATGCAATCCTTTTACTTTTGCCATCTATCTTTCAATTTTGTCAAACAAACCACTTAACTATTTAAATGTTTCAGTCGGCCCACTAGCCGTTAATGGTTGATAGAAATACTGACGTGACAGTTAAAGAAATTGACATAATTATACATTTAGTCTTTAATATTTATATATTATATCAATTTGGTCCTAATTTAAATTTAATAAATTTAATCCTTTAATCATATTATGACATGTGTCACAACACGAATGGAAGGTATTTTTTAGTTTAATTATTTTATTTTCATCCAACCATATGGTGACACGTGTCACCATCAAATTGGACAAAAATTTGAAAGTAGAAGTGAAACCCCAAAGTAGGGGGGAATTAAGGGAATCAAACCTAAACAAGGATGGATAATAAGCCACTGCCCAACCCAGCAAGCTAGGACCACTAATCGGTTTCAAAATGCAACATGTATATAACATATTGTAACAAACGAGAAAAAAAAGTTAAAAAAAGAAGAAGAATTTTTATTTAAGTTAAAAAATAATGTAATGATTATATATATATATTATTGTTAATTATATCAAATAATTTATTTTTAAAATAATTTCATAAATATTCTAAAAAAAATAAGGGTAAAGTATAGTAATGGTCACTGAACTATTCTGAAGCTTGCATTTAGGTCCCTCAACTTTTAAAACTTGGAATACAGTCCTCCAACATTTAGTATGTTTGCATTATTTTCCCCGACGTAACCGTCCGTTTGACGCCGTTACACTGCCGTTAGAAGAAGATGATGTGGCAGTCCTCCAACATTTAGTCTGTTTGCAATATGATCACGAAACGTTTCAGGCGCTTGTGTTTAGGTCCCCAAACTTTTAAAACTTGCAACATAATCCTCAATTTCATTCTAAACCCCAAATTCCAAAATAATTCAATTACATTTTATACTCCAAATTTGAAAATACTTCAATTTAAGGTTTAGAATGTAATTGAAGTGTTTTGGAATTTTGAACATGAATTTGCTATTTGAAAGTGTTTACTTCAATATAAATTTAAGGTTTGTTGCATGCACATCTAATGGGTTGTCGCACATTGAACAAATTAAGTTAAATGGATTTTAAGATTTTCCAAATGATTTTCTAAGTATATTCGATATAACTATTCGAATATCAAAACATTACTCCAAATATTTCAAAAATCATTTTTAATCCTTACTTAAGTGTAAAATTAAGTTTTAATCATAAAACAATTTCAAAATAATTTTACAAAGTATTTCGAACCAATTCAAAGCCAAAATTTCCAGATTGCTCAGAGGGAACCGATTCCCCCCATAGGAGGAACCGATTCCCCCTGAATGGTTTGGCTCCGAGAATTCCAGTATGCTCGGAGGAAACGATTCCCCCCAAGGGGGTACTGATTCTCCCCTTGTACAACAGTCGAAATATTTGAATTTTACACTTAGGGAACCGATTCCCTATGAGGGGGAACCGATTCCCCCCACGCTCCAAGCTGTTTTATTAAATGTTTTCACACTAAAACGGCTATAATATCTTCTCTAATAATCCCCAACGTTCAGAAGTGATCCAAGGTGTATTTAAGCAAGCTTAGAAACCATTGATCAACAACAAGAAACATCAAGCAACTAGAATCAAGAGAGAATCAAAGAGAAAGCATCAAACCTCAAGTTTAAGCATTTCAAAGCCCATTTTCATTCAATATTCATTTTGCTTTCAAGAACACTTTTTGTGCTCAATTGTATTCATCTTTGAGTGTTCTTTTCTTTGTTCTAGAATTGTGCAAACATCTTACCTTGTGAGGTTTTCTTGTAAGTTTGCAAATTTGTAATCTTCTCTTTGAGAAAAGAGTGTTCTCAAGAGTAGGGGTATACTCTTGAGGGGATTGTAAGGTTATCTCTTTGGCCTCAAAAGAAAGAACAAATTAGTGAATTTGTTGGAAAATCCTTAGTGTGGATAGCTAAGGTAGTGGACGTAGACTTTGTTTGAGAAAGTCGAACCACTGTAAATTGCTGTGCAATTACTTTCAATTTTCTGCAAAAGCTTCCACAAAATTTTTATTGCCAAATCACCCCCCTCTTGGCCAATTTCGTCATTCGATTAACTCAACAATTGGCATCAGAGCCTAACTCATTTGAAGGTTTTATCGCCTTTTGAGTCGATTCGGGAAGAGTTATATCGATTATTAAAGTCATCAATGGCCTCCGCTTCAAACTTCGACTCCGGTCTCGATTCGATGCCCGTCAACAAGCCTCCTTTCTTCAATGGAGCTAACTACGCCTATTGGAAGAATAGAATGATGTACTTCATTCAAGCAAGTGACATGGGAGCATGGAATGCCGTAGAAGAAGGATACATTAAGCCTATCACTCATCCAAGGTTGTGGAGTGAAGGAGATACTAAAATGTTCCAGCTCAACTCCAAAGCCATCCATATTATCTTTTGTGCTCTTGGACCAGATGAATACGGAAGAGTTTCATCGTGTACAACCGCCAAAGAAATATGGGACAAGCTTCAAGTCACACATGAAGGTACCGATGAGGTAAAGAAATCAAAAATTAGTATTCTAACGCATAGCTATGAAAATTTCAGGATGAAACCAAATGAAGACATCAAAGCTATGACGGATAGATTTTCAACGATTGTCAATGGTCTCAAATCATATGGAGAGATCATCTCAAATGAAAAGCTTGTGAGGAAGTTAGTATACTCCCTCCCAAAATCATGGCAATCAAAGAAGACGGCAATCATCGAGTCTAAGGACCTATCGTCCTTAACTCTTGAAGAACTTATCGGTTCACTCCTTACTCATGAGATGATTCTTGAAGATGAGGTGGACCTTGATAAAGTTGAAGAGACACCAAAGGAGAAGGAGAAGAAGAAAAACATTGGCGTTGCTCTCAAATCCACAAAAGATGAGAGTGATTCTAATGATGATGATGATGACGAGGAAATGGCATTGTTTGCCAAACGGTTCAGAAAAATGATGAGACCTTACCAAGGAAGAAAATTCAAACGAAACGAAGGCCTCAAAAATGAACCAAAAGAGAAGGACCCAATCATTTGCTATGAATGCAAAAAGCCGGGGCATGTCAAATATGATTGCCCATAATTGAAGAAAAAGGGTCAATCAAAGAATAAGCACAAGGCTCATGTGGCTACATGGAGCGATGAAGAAGGTTCCGATGAAGAGGAACAAGAAGTAGCAAACTTGTGCTTGATGGCATTTGGGGAAGATTCTAAGGTAACCTCTAACTCATCCGATTTTGATGATTTATCTTATGATGAGTTATTTGAGGAGTACAATGGGTTGGCTTCGGATTATGAGAAATTGTTTTTAAAATATAAAAATGATGTTTCAAAATTGAAAAATGAAAACAAACTCATATCCAAAACCAACAACGATCTTGAAAGTAAAATCAAAAATTTGCAAATCAAACTAGAAGAGTTTGAAAAGAAAAATTTAGATTTGCAAAATTTACTTTCAAAGATCAATGATGATCATCAAAAGAAAATTGATGATCTTAAAAGTTCTTTTGATAAAGTTGGAACAAAACATTTTGAAAAATGTGGAAATTCAAAATCCAACTTTGTTAGAAAAAGTTTTAGAAACTACAATCATAGAGGTCCCCAAAGAACATCTAATGGAAAAATCATTAGAAGTGTGTGGGTTCCTAAAGAACTCATTACTACTAAAGATAAAAATATCCTACACAAATGGATACCTAAGGGGACTAGGATTTTGGAAACTAATGAATATGGACCCAAAAGAATTTGGGTACCAAAAATCAAAAATTAATCTATGTTTGTAGGGAAAGGAGCATTGCTACAAGGCACGGGAAACAAATTCAAACTCATGGTACCTTGATAGTGGATGCTCAAGACATATGACCGGAGACAAAAGCCGGTTCATTGAGCTTAACGCCAAAAATGGAGGAGAAGTGACTTTTGGAGACAATTCAAAAGGTTACATTGAAGGTATTGGTACAATAGGTAATACCTCTTCCATACAAATTAAGAATGTTTTATATGTGAATGGATTAAAGCATAATCTATTGAGTATTAGTCAATTATGCGATAAAGGATTCAATGTCTTATTTGAAATTAATGGTTGTAAAGTCATTGACATTGCATCTAATCGGATTATGCTTGTTGGTCATAGAATAGGAAATATTTACATGGTGCATTTAGATTCTATTGATATGACTAATTTATGCCTAGTTGCTAAGGATGAGCATGATAGTTGGTTATGGCATAGGAGACTAGGTCATGCTAGTATGAGTGTTTTGCAACGGTTAATTCAAGGAGACTTAGTAAGAGGGTTGCCCAAGCTTAAATTTGATAATGATAAAATCTGTGATGCTTGTGCTAAAGGAAAATAAAAACGAGTTTCTTTTAAATCTATTAATGATGTATCAACTAGTAGAGTATTACAATTGATTCATTTAGATCTTTTTGGGCCAACTAGAACTACTAGCTTGGGAGGAAAACAATATGCATTTGTCTTGGTAGATGACTATTCTAGATACACTTGGGTTCTATTCTTAAGTACTAAAGATGAAGCATTAGAAAATTTCATCACATTTTCAAAAATAATCCAAAATGAAAAAGGTTACTCTATCACTAGTGTTAGAAGTGATCATGGAACTGAATTTGAAAATCTTGGATTTATTGAGTTTTGTAATTCTAATGGTATTAGCCACAATTTTTCAGCACCTAGAACCCCTCAACAAAATGGAGTTGTTGAGAGGAAAATCGAACTTTAGAAGAAATGGCTAGAACCATGCTTTGTGAAAATAATTTGCCAAAATATTTTTGGGCGGAAGCCACAAATACCGCTTGTTATGTTGTAAATCGAGTACTGATTAGGCCAATTTTTAAGAAAACTCCATATGAAATTCTCAAAAATAAAAAGCCTAACATTAGCTATTTTCATCCTTTTGGATGTAAATGTTTTGTTTTAAACAACGGTAAAGAAAATCTTGGTAAATTTGATGCTAAAAGTGATGAAGGAATTTTTCTGGGTTATTCCTTAAATTCTAAAGCTTATCGTGTATTTAATAAAAGAACTTTAGTTATAGAAGAGTCTATACATGTTGTTTTCGATGATAATCCCCTTCCGAGGAAGGATTCTTCTGTTAATGATGATGTAGGTATTGTACAAGCAAATGACGTTAGACATGACGTTGGAGAATCATCATCAAAGGAAGAAACAAAAGATGAGGAAACTCATGATCCCCTCGAGAATCCAACCATTGAAGAAAGGGAAGTATCTTTTCCAAGAGAGTACAACTATGTCAAGGATGGTGAAATTATAGGTGATCCATCAAAAGGGGTAACTACTCGATCTTCTCTTAGAAATATCTGTAATTATGTTGCATTTATTTCATGCATAGAGCCCAAGAACATCAAAGAAGCATTAAAAGATGAACATTGGATTATGGCTATGCAAGAAGAATTAAATCAATTTGAGAGAAGTAAAGTATGAACATTAGTTGAAAGGCCTAGTAATAAATCTACTGTAGGTACTAGATGGGTTTTTAGAAATAAACTTGATGAAAGTGGTAATATAGTGAGGAACAAGGCTAGACTTGTTGCTCAAGGCTATACTCAAGAAGAAGGCATAAACTATGATGAAACATACGCTCCCGTAGCTAGGATGGAAGCAATTAGAATGTTATTAGCATTTGCATGTTTCAATGAATTTAAATTATATCAAATGGATGTTAAAAGTGCATTTTTAAATGGTTTTATAAAAGAAGAAGTGTACGTGGAACAACCTCCAGGTTTTGAAGATTCAAATTTTCCGGATCATGTTTTAAAATTGACAAAAGCTCTTTATGGTTTAAAACAAGCTCCTAGAGCTTGGTATGAAATATTGTCAAATTTTTTAATTGAAAAAGGTTTTTTAAAAGGAAAGGTTGACACTACATTGTTTTTAAAGAGAAAAGGTAAAGATTTATTAGTAGTTCAAATTTATGTTGATGATATAATATTTGGTTCTACTAATGATGTTCTTTGTCAAGAATTTTCTAAGCTAATGCAAAGTGAGTTTGAGATGAGCATGATGGGGGAGCTCTCATTTTTCTTGGGACTCCAAATCAAGCAAAGAAAAGATGGCATCTTCATTAATCAAGCTAAGTACGTCAAAGATATGCTCAAGAAGTTTGGACTGGAAAATGGGAAACCTCATGACACTCCAATGAGCTCTTCAACAAAGCTTGACTTAGATGAAGGAGGTAAATGTGTAGATGTTAAATTATATAGGTCAATGATTGGCTCTTTGCTTTATCTAACTGCAAGCAGACCGGACATTATGTTTAGTGTTTGCTTATGTGCTAGATTTCAATCATGTCCTAAGGAATCACATTTACTAGCTGTTAAGAGAATCTTTAGATACCTTAAGGACACTCCTAGTTTAGGACTTTGGTATCCTAGAGACTCTAGCTTTAACTTGCATGCTTTTTCTGATGCGGATTATGGAGGATGCAATTTAGATAGGAAAAGCACCTCCGGTACTTGCCAATTCCTTGGAAATATGCTGATTTCTTGGTTTTCAAAGAAACAAAATTGTGTTGCATTATCTACCACTGAAGCCGAATACATTTCAGCTGGTAGTTGCTGTGCACAAGTTTTATGGATGAAACAACAACTTTTTTATTATGGAATTGAAGTAGGTACCATTCCTATCAAGTGTGACAATACTAGTGCTATTTGTCTCACTAAAAATCCCATCCAACACTCTAGAACCAAACACATTGAAATAAGACATCACTTCATTAGAGACCATGTCACTAAGGAAGATGTAGTTCTAGAATTTGTTAATACTTTGCACCAATTAGTGGATATCTTTACAAAACCCTTAGACAAGGAAAGATTTTGGACACTTAGGAGAGAATTAGGTTTGACCAACCTATCTTCACTTAGTGTGTAAAATAATTTTAGCACTTTTAATAAATCTTGAAAAATGCTTATAATAATAATTTTTGATTGCATTCTTGCTATTAGTTAGGGGGAGTTTGTGATTCTTAGTGAAAATTAATTTTATGTTAAAAATTAATTAAAGATTAATTTAATTGTTTGAACATAATTAATTTTTGATATATGAGTTGCCAATACCACTAGAAAAGATTAATTTAGCATTTTGTGCTTAAAAAATCGGATTTTAGCATTTTGGTGCAGAGGGAATCGATCCCCCCCTGAGGGAACCGATTCCCCCTTTGAAGGGGAACCGATTCCCCCCACAGGGGAATCGATACCCCCCTGGGGTTCTGTTAAAATCGGCAGAACACCCCCAAAATCCCAAAACCCTCTTCTCTTCCTCTCTTCCGCCGTTCTTCACCTCCTACACCCTCAAATCTCCATTTTTGTCTCAAATCGACGATATTAATCGGAATTTACTTCATATATCATCTTCTAAACCTGTTGAAATCATTAAAGTCGTGCAAACAACATCTAAATCCCCTCAATCTTCATCTTTCAAGGTAATTTTTCTAAACTCTTTATTTCATTATTTTTTAACATAGGATTAGTTTTAATTAGTTCTAGATTGAAATAGTGATCGGGCATTGATTATTTAGTGATTAGAAACTAGATGTTACAACTAATTTCATCAAAAACACAAGAATTTTTCAAATTTTTTTAATTTTCGAAATAAAAAAAATGTTATTTTTCAAATTATTGTGTTTTGATTAAATTATGTTGTTATTATGAAAACTATACATATATTGTTTCTCAAAACCATATTTTTCAAAAGTTTCTCAAAAACTTTGCCCATTAGGATTGATTTAGAGAACCTTGAAATATTGAGGACTCAATTGAGTTTTGGGATTAATTGAGTTGCATACATTTGTTTTAAAATTGCAGGTTATTCTATCTATTCCGATTTCCTTCACCATGTCAAATCCTAAACGTCCTAGGTCTTCATCTAGTCGTTCTAGTCGTCAACCAAATCCACCTCCAAATCCTCCTTCTATTCCAATTTCTAATCCCAATCCCACTGATCCTAACTTGACTATTCAAAATTCGTGTTTTAATCATCCTGGGTCTAGAAATCACCGATTTTGGTATTATCAATATTTCGATTCTTACAAAATCCGGGAAGAACGTATTCCTTCTCGTCAAGCTATGTTAGCTATCGATTTTAAATATCTTCCCATTTTACAAGAATGGAAATTTGATAAACTATTTGATCTTGAACCCATCGTTTACCATCAACTTGTTCGTATATTCTACTCTAATGCCGTATGTGTTAAAAACCAAGCTGAAACCGAAACCATAGGAATTCGTTCCTACCTCCTAGGACAATTCTTATATATTGACCCGGCATATATAGCCAATACATTTGGATTAGATAATGATGGTATTTCGAATGAAAAACAAATTTTAGGTTCTCGTTATAAAAGAAGAGATAGTGCGAGTGTCTTAGACCTACATGAGCGTTTTCTTCATCTAATGATTTCTTGGTGGTTTCGACCATCCGGAGGTCTTTATTCTACTCTTAGAGCTTTGGATCTTTGGTGGTTACATTGTTTCGAAAACCGTATTAAAATTAACCTACCTCAGATTATTTTTGCTGAAATTGTTGAAACCGTAAATCTTGTTCCTAACAAGAAACACTGTTCATCTCTAGTTTACGGTTGCTTTTTGAGTAATCTGTTTTCCAAAGCTGGGCTTAGAGTCGGTCTAGATGTCGTTTTTCCTCTTAAGAAACAAATAAATCTCCTTTCCTTAACGAGAGCGGGATGGGTAAAGAACAAAGAAACCTGTGAATGGGTTCGATCTTCTACTCCGGGAGCTAGTTCTTCACAAGCTCCACCCGAAGCTGACGAAGATCCCGAGCTTGAGCAATTAATGCAAGATATCGATGAAGCCGAAGATGAGCCTGATCAGCCCGAAG
The DNA here is from genome assembly GCF_006381635.1 of Hibiscus syriacus. Classification (NCBI taxonomy): domain Eukaryota; kingdom Viridiplantae; phylum Streptophyta; class Magnoliopsida; order Malvales; family Malvaceae; genus Hibiscus; species Hibiscus syriacus. Next base: position 791,354 of record NW_024063494.1, read on the forward strand.
AGCAGCCCGAGGAGCAAGCACAACAAACGCATCAAATGCCTCCATATTTTCAATCCTTTATGGAGACATTCGATTTCCGATACGCTACCATGGACTCGCGCTTTTCCTCTATAGAGTCTCATTTATCCACAATGGGAGCTCAACAATTAGAGATTCTTCGGGAGATGCGTGCAAACAATGAATCAACCAACGCTCGTATCAATGAACTCACACACGAGATGGCCGCTATGCGAGCCCGTTTTCCTCCTACCGATCCGGATGTTTGATTATGTGTTTAGTTTTAAAACTTTGAACAAAAAGAATATTGTTTCAACATTTTGGATATTTTGGATTGTTTGATTTTGTGGATTGTTGGATTTTGGATTTATGAATGGTGTGAACTTATATGTTTGGTGTTTTATTCATTTTTGCATCATTTACATCATCATTAGCAATATGAGCAATTTTGCCATATCACATTATTTATGAATATTGATTTATAAAACTAATGGCTAATCTCTCTTTTGATTGTGATCTTAGCAGCTAAAGCTTATAATTAATAAATCAATTGGATAAATGATTTCAAAACCTTGTTTTACAATGTCTTTTTGATTTAACAAAAAGGGGGAGAAGAAAAGGTGTTAAATGTTTTTACATAACAAATTGAAGAAGTGTTAAAGTAAGGGGGAGTAATTTTAATTTCAAAACTTGATTTCAAAAATCTTAAAATTACTAAAATGTTTTGTTATATCAAAAAGGGGGAGATTGTTGAAACATTTTGATATTTCGATATAACAAATTAAGTTAAATGGATTTTAAGATTTTCCAAATGATTTTCTAAGTATATTCGATATAACTATTCGAATATCAAAACATTACTCCAAATATTTCAAAAATCATTTATAATCCTTACTTAAGTGTAAAATTAAGTTTTAATCATAAAACAATTTCAAAATAATTTTACAAAGTATTTCGAACCAATTCAAAGCCAAAATTTCCAGATTGCTCAGAGGGAACCGATTCCCCCCATAGGAGGAACCGATTCCCCCTGAATGGTTTGGCTCCGAGAATTCCAGTATGCTCGGAGGAAACGATTCCCCCCAAGGGGGTACCGATTCCCCCCTTGTACAACGGTCGAAATATTTGAATTTTACACTTAGGGAACCGATTCCCTATGAGGGGGAACCGATTCCCCCCACGCTCCAAGCTGTTTTATTAAATGTTTTCACACTAAAACGGCTATAATATCTTCTCTAATAATCCCCAACATTCAGAAGTGATCCAAGGTGTATTTAAGCAAGCTTAGAAACCATTGATCAACAACAAGAAACATCAAGCAACTAGAATCAAGAGAGAATCAAAGAGAAAGCATCAAACCTCAAGTTTGAGCATTTCAAAGCCCATTTTCATTCAATATTCATTTTGCTTTCAAGAACACTTTTTGTGCTCAATTGTATTCATCTTTGAGTGTTCTTTTCTTTGTTCTAGAATTGTGCAAACATCTTACCTTGTGAGGTTTTCTTGTAAGTTTGCAAATTTGTAATCTTCTCTTTGAGAAAAGAGTGTTCTCAAGAGTAGGGGTATACTCTTGAGGGGATTGTAAGGTTATCTCTTTGGCCTCAAAAGAAAGAACAAATTAGTGAATTTGTTGGAAAATCCTTAGTGTGGATAGCTAAGGTAGTGGACGTAGACTTTGTTTGAGAAAGTCGAACCACTGTAAATTGCTGTGCAATTACTTTCAATTTTCTGCAAAAGCTTCCACAAAATTTTTATTGCCAATTCACCCCCCTCTTGGCCAATTTCGTCATTCGATTAACTCAACAAGTAACAAGATCAATTTGTCTTGTTCGTAGCTACCGCACTTTGGTATGACAATCCAATAGGTTTGCATGGAACTTGAGCATGCACATCCAACGACTGCGAAAATAATAAAGAGTTTTAGTTCATAGGACTACAACATACAACCAAGCAATAACTAAAATAAAACAAGAATATCAATTAATAACTCATTCAAAAGGAGGACTTAATAAATAAAGGGAAAGAGGTTCGGTCATAGTCACTCCAAAAGCTAAGGCGTCAAATGGGTTGTTTAAGATAGACATTAGATGCCAAATACAATATTATCAGTTGCAAATGCATTAATGACCTACCCTTTTAACATATAATTGCTTCTAATGCTCCATGTTTAATGTTCCTCAATAGCCAAACATGATAAAAATCTAAAGCAGATAACGGAACTAAAATCATAGGACCCCATAATTCTTGTAAATTCATGGCATGCCAGCAATAAAAGACATTGTAAAACATAGAGGGCACTGCAACAAACATATATATGCCAAAAATGAAGGTGCAAATGTGCAATGAACGAGCAACATATCAAGTAGTTGCTCCAAATATACTACCCTGTCATGATGTCTTTCGAGTTACGTGCATGCAGGATTGTCTGCTAAAACTATAATTCAATACAGATTCAACTGTAAAATTTCCAAAACATGTAAAAAAATCCAATTCGTTCATGATATATCAGTCCCATAATCAACATAAACTTATTAAAAAGAATACAAGTTCATAGGACACCAAAAACCACATGTTCGATCAATACAATTCCCAGTAAACTAGTACCAGCAGTCTCTCGGATTAAGCCTGACGATTTCACCATGTCGATACTCACAACCAATTCCATGATTTAAAGAAAAACCAAACAAGAAGATTAAAAAAATTTAGCTTAGGATCCTCTTTCACTTATATTTTGATGGACTGAATATCTTCCATAAGAAGTACTAAAAGTTTTTATTAAGAAGAAAGAAATAAAATTAGATGGTTTTGGTTCAAAACTAACACTAAATATCCAGATCCTTGACATGCAATTCAAGAAACATAAAAATTTCAACAAAAAACACACAATGCGAGCTGAAAATGGGAAAGCGCAAAAGAGGAAAAGCTTACTTCCGGATAACCTAAAAGAGAAAATAAATACCTTCTTGCAAGTGAGGGGAGAGGCTAAGAAACAAACGCAACCGATGTTGCGTTTCAGCAATTCTTCCTCCATTTTTTCTTTGTAAATAAAAAGCTGAAGGACATAGCACTGCTTGGCTTTACAATTTTACATGGCGGAAAACTGAAGAACAAAAACCAAACGAGAGTGCATGTGAGCGAAAGAGACTGAGAGGTGAATGTGCTGTTTGGGATTTCATTATATTTGATCATATGTTGAAAAATATTTAACCACAAGGATTAAACAAAGAAATTATTATATGTCATTTATACAAAATAATTTCAATTGTTGTTGGCGACTTTCAACAATGATACTTAGTTCATCTCAGTAGTATTTGTCAGCTCCTCATTTCTAACCCCATTTTTTTCTCACAAGCATTTCATCGAACATCTATGCTTCACCTGAGATGACATGTATCTAACATTACACCTTGAATCGTTGATGGTCCCGATAGTCCCTTGATCGAGTATTCTCTCAATGAACCCTTATTCAAGTCAACACCTCTACAAAATTCAAAGTTAGATCAGAATTTCCCATGCATCTCCGACTAAAAAGTTATGCTGAACATGAGAAGAGATAAGCAAAAAAGAAAATTCGAGATCGAAAATGAATTTGGAGTTTAGAATGAAATTGAGGATTGTGTTGCAAGTTTTAAAAGTCGATGGACCTAAATGCAAGCGCCTGAAAAGTTCAGTGACCATATTGCAAACGTACTAACGGCAGTGTAACGACGTCAAACGACCAGTTACGTCGGGGACCACATTGCAAACAGACTAAATGTTAGAGGACTGTATTGCAAGTTTTAAAAGTTGGGAGACTTAAATACAAGTTTCAAAAAAGTTCAGTGACCATTATTATACTTTACCCTAAAAATAAATTAATTTATATACATGTAATTATTAGTAAGTTAGTACTTAAATTACAAAAATAAATTTAATGATTATATATTATATATATAAATGTGTTTATGTATATTGTTGTTGTTAACTTGATCAAAAAAGTGTATATATTTATTAAAAAAATAAATTGAATTATATATATATATATGTGAGATTATTACTTCTTTTTTAACTTTTTTTTTCTCATTCATTACAATATCTTATATATTATATTTTACATTTTGAAACCAAGCAAGTGCTCCTAGCATTTTAGTGGTTTAGGCGTTGGTTTATTATCCATTCGTGTTGTAACACGTGGCACAATATGATTAGAAAATTAAATTTATTAAATTACATTTAAATTAAAACTAAATTGATAAAATATATAAACATTAAAGACTAAATGTATAGTTATGCTAATTTCTTTAACTGTCACGTCATCATTTTCGTCAATCATTAATGGTTAGTGGCTTAATTGAACATATTTAAATAGTTAAATAATTTGATTGACAAAATTAAAAGATCGATGACAAAAGTAAAATGACTATATAATTGAGTGGTCAATGGTTTAATTTAACCTTAAATTTATCTTTTAATCCTAAAGTACACTTTCGAACCAAAAGACAAAACTCAAATACAACATTCATGACACTGGGTTTACGATTAAACCCTACAATGATACAGAAACATTAGCAATCCAAAATTTGAGTATCCACAACAGCTAAGGTTACTCGTTTCTATCCTGCTCCATCTTATCCCTAGTAATCAATAACTCCCAAGACCACCCCTAAATTACATAATCTGATCTAGCTTTATCGACAGCAATCTTACATATCCGAAGCAACTTCGATTAAACTACGAGAATAGATGGCATGTTTGTCGATTGTGAATAGATGGCATGTTTGTCGATTGTGTCCACCTCCTTGGCACTTGCTGCAATGCATTAGCCGCTTAGAGGGTCCTTTATGTGTGTTTCTTTTCCTTTTCCTCTTGGAAGGATCAGAGACATGACGGAGAGCAGGCGGCCGTACTTCAATTGTGGAGGATTTCTTTTGCACAGCCATATCTGGCATTGCAACTGGGTTTATAGAGTTTGAATATGTTGACCGGAAAGCATCGGTTGTGAAGTAGTCGGAGCAATAATCATATAAACTCCTTCCCAATTGCTGTAGGACAGAAATTGCATGGCAACACGGAAAACCATTCAGTTGCCATTCCCTGCAGCTACAATCCCAGAGATCAATGTTCACTACAGATATTGCACCCAAACTGTCACAGACTTCGAAAGTGCTACCGAGTGACACTAGCACTTGAAGCATGTTAGCTTTCAGAATATGTTGTTCTAATTTGAATTCCAGCGCAGGAGTTAATTTTGTCAACCACTGGCTTGAATCTGACTTTTGGGAACTCATCAATTCCATCATCTTACAGCAGATGGTCTCAATCAACTTAGCAATTGGTATAATTGGAAGTTTAGTTACCCAACTATAAAATGTCTCTGCAATATTTGAAGAAAAATGTCCATATCGTGAACCTTGAAAAAGAGCATTTGACCAGTGTTCAGGTCCACTTTGCAAGATCCACTCACAAGCCTCTGGTGAAATATTTCTGATATTCTCAATAGATTTTCTGAATCCATTAAGTGTAGTTGCGCGAGCAGCATCATAGAAATGCGTGATAATTAATTGAAGAACTTCTTCAGTACATGAGCCACTGAAATCCCCTTTTAATCCCTCTATCAGACGATAGAGACAATAACCATGGTGAGAATTCTTAAAGATCATCGAAATAGGCTTTAAATACCCAACCTGTCTATCTGCCACAAACGTTATTGGTTGGAATATTGAAAGTGCAGATTTCAATTGCAACAAAAACCAATGCCAATTATCATCATTGACAACATCAACTACAGCAAAAGCAACAGGGAAAATGCCCTCATTTCCGTCCAAAGCTGTAGCAGTCAGCAGCTCAGACTGATATTCTGATTTTATGGTCACAATGTCAAGGAAAAGGAGGGGGCGGCAGCCATTCCTGAAGCCATGTAATGAAGCTTGCAATGCAACAAATAGAAGATGGAAGCTTAAGTCCTCTCTGGTGACTAGTGTTGCTATGCTACCAGGATTGTTCTCGAAGATCTGCTTAAATAGACTAGGTAATTGATTGTAACCCTCGTCATATGGAACTTGAGGCTTTTCTTTGGCAGACTCTAGTCCTCTCCACACCTGTGCATATCTTGCTTTGAATCCATAATCCTGAAGAATTTCATTAATAATTTCCCTTGGTTTAGCATTTGGTGAATCTCGTAATTTTTCCCTTACCAGAAAATGGACCAATGTACTAGAGACCTTGGGATGCCGAGATGAACCTTTTCCTGCTCCGCATGTATGAGTTTCACTCATCTTTTTAATCCGAAACAACTTCGTGGTAGATAACCTTGCAGCTTGGATGGTCCAATGACAACCTTCAGCTTTACAATTTGCAATTTTACTCTTAGGCCTGTTAGTCTTAAATGTATATTCAAATCCATGAGCCATGGAGAACTTGTCCAAAGCAACACGAAAATCGTGAGCATTATTAAACTGTTGCCCCGGACCAGTTAAGCAATTCTCCCATGATTTAACAAGTTTCTGAAGTGCACTAGCATTGGGAGCTTCAGGAGTAAAGTTATTTGGAATGTCAATATCTCTCGCAAGAGAAGCCAACGAATCAAGCTGCTCAGTGTCTCCAGAAACAGAAGCAGCATGAGTAAAACTAGGAGTCACAGGATCATCCATCAATCCGGACCTGCAAAGCATCCACCAAAATCACATAAGATTTTAAAGGTGATACGGGAGTACAAGATTAATCAACCATAGGGTTGGACTTTCTTCCTAATGATGTTATCTTGAAGATGAATTTAGTTATAGCCACAAGTCCACAAGGCATCTTATTTGTTCCAGGTAGGAACCACTATAATTCCTCATTACCTAAGCATTGAAAAGTGAATACTACCTACTGGGTGACATAGTCAACTGGTCACTTGTTTGATCCTCATTTGTTAAGACATAAACATCCACAGTTGCTGAGTTTCCGTGAAAATCCAGCAAGTGTTGCAGGTCTATGTCGTTAGAAACTGTGATAAGCGTCTTATTGTTGTGTGGAAGAAAGTACTTAATGGTCAAGGAATCAGGATCATAATTCCACATCTCTGCCAGTTCTGCTTTCAGCTCGTCATATTTGCTTTCAGTGTTTATACTAACAGCATGAGCTTCTCCACCACAATATGACAAGGAACCATCATCACTTAATGTAAATTTTCCCCCCGACTGAGAAATTACAATAAGCTTTCCCTTAGCCATCCCTTTGCAAAGACTCTTTGAAAATATCCTTTCCCTGCGCCCAAAACAAAAGGTAATAAGCAACACTGTAAGAAACTAGTCTTTTCAATGAGGATCAAGGGGTCTCTAACAATATATAAATCTGCCACCAAAGATAATAATTGACAAACTTATATTTCGTCACCTGTTTTCATTATTAATCTTGTGACCTATATTACTCCAATTCTTCATTTCCTTGAAGAATCATGTCTGACACATATTCAGGCATGGATATGGGTGCACGATCCTTCAAATATATTGAAAAACTTAGAAAAAAATGACAATATCCGTGTCAGGCACATATCTATATCCTACCCTCACCCCCAAACACAACTTTTGATTCATATGTGGTGACAAGAATTTTAACGATTGTCACTGTCAGACACAAACAAAATATAATTGTCACTAAAAAATCCTGCTAACTAGCCACTACCATTAGAGAGTTCAGAATTGAGAACAAGGCCAAAGTTTTATTTGTTGAGACATTTGAGAAACAAATCAATTCAGCCATCGAGTACCCTGGCTGATAAAAGACAGAATAAGAACAGCAGTTTCATATCTCAGTGCTGAAAGAACGAATTACCAAGATTTACTACAAATTGATATGAGACAAATTACTACTAAACAATTTACATAGTATGAACACCTTTTACAAATAAAATTTCACTATTACGTTTATTATTTTCAAAAGTCCATAAAAACAGTATTATGAAATTGCTATCCACCGCGATAGAGAAGATTCACACACACGTAGCGGTGTCTCGAGGTTTCAGATACTAGCGTTGTTGCATTTTGGTTCTGATACAGTTTTTCCATTTCAAATCAAAAACCCAATCCCGACCGAAAAAAGAACCATACCCAAACAGAACAATCAAAACCCAACAAATTTATGCTTCAATCAAGACGATGGAAAAAGAGGGAAAATAAAGAAAGATAACTCAGTCGCCAAACCTTAAGAGCGGAAACCTAAGTTGTTTGGAAAAGAACGCCGCTGGAGTAGTCAATTGAAACAAGAGAAAATGGGGGAATCCGTGATTCTTCATTTTCTGTAAAGGCTAAAATTTAAAGGTAAACTATAGGTATAACCACTTGATTATTGCAACTTTTTACTTTGACCACCTATTTTTAAAATTTTATTAATCAAACCATTTAATTATTTAAATGTTATCAATCATACTACCTAAAAATTATATGTTTACACAGTCAATCAAATTACTCCTGATTATTTTTATTAGAATATTTCATTTATTTTATTTTTTAATAAAAAAATAACGCGTATCACAATTTGATTGAAATAAAACATAATTAAAGAATATATAAGACGCGAAATATGAAACTCGAAACACAAAGGGAAGATTCCACGTACCTCAAACATGGGGGCAAATCCAATTGACAGTTATGAATTATAACATTTGTTTTATATTTCAACAATTACGTTAGTTATACGTACATGATTTATACTTCTCTCTGTGATTATCAATTTCCTTAAACCAAAAGGCAAAAGTCACCTTTACAATTATCAAGACATCAGCTTATTTTTCTTTTTTTCATAAGGGATTAACGGGGGAATGATTTATACGTTAGTTGAAGACGCATCTTCCATGGAAAAAAAATGAAATCGCATAGTAATTTATGCGTTTTTCTCTTGAGACTGTAGAAAACATTCTAATTTAAGAAATAATTTGATGAGAGTGAGGAATTTTTTTTCCAACGCCCTATAAGCGAGGAAGTTGGATTGGTAGTGAGATTACACTATCTCCTATGATATGATCATATTCATTACATCATCAGGTGTACCAATAAGGTATATAGGCTTTAGGGGAGGATTTAGGCATATCTCCTTATTCCATCAAACACTTTGTTGTTGTCTCATTTAATATTTTTAAATTTCACTTACCAATCATGTCTCATCAAATTATCTGTGTTGTACAATCAAAATATTCACGTGTTTCTCATTCTCCTTTATTATCTTTATGACATCCTCACTGTTTGTTTCAAGTTGAACTTTCCCAGCTACACTCGCCCAAGCTGCTTTTAATCCCTCGTACAAACTCCATAGTTAGGCATGTAAGCAGTAAACAAAACTGTTGTAAGTAGTTAGTAAAACTACTGTTAAAGTGGTTTGTCACACACCTTGTACATTCTCACGTATAGCAATTCCACTTTTTATGGATATGGGTATGGCATGAAATTTGGGTGGGTTTTTATGGGCAAACCACACTATAAATGTGAGACATAGCCAAGGTCCTAAACATAAAAAATATTTATTCCAAAGCATTCCATTTGAGAGCATTTGGAAATCTATTCCATCTAATGATGTTTGTTTTGAGTGCTTAGAAGATCTTTGGCGGCTATAGTTTTTGTGTAGCCAAGTTTAAAGTGCTCAAAGGTGGTTCACGGTGGTTTGACGTATTTAACGGTGATATATTCAAATCCCGAATTTCGGCATACATTGTACGCAATAACTTGAGGTATTTACAAAGATCTTTTTTCCGCTGCATTTATGCTCGATGTATAAATGCATGTCTAACATTTGGTATCAAGAGCGTGGTTAAATATCTATCTTGCTTATTTTTTAAAATTTTATATGTTTCTCAACTTTTTTATTCCATGATTTCTAAAGTTTGAGAAAATTTTCGTTGTAAACTTATTGCTGAACTCATTGGATTTTATTACAGAGATATTTTTAAAATTAAACATGTTTATAATAATGTAAAATTTTAAAAATATAATTTAAAAATATTATATGAATTTTATATGCCTAAATTATGATTAAATGTATGTAAATCGTATGGTTATTAATAATATATATTTTAGGTGCATGAAACTTTAGTATTATTGCATAAAGTATTTAGTAATAAATTATTATATTATATGTCTAGTGATTTAAATAATTTTATTTAATTATAGAATTAACCACAACAACTTAAATAAATTTATTTATTATGGTAATGAGACTATAGACTAGCCACAACATCTTTAGTTAAATAAAATTACTAAAGTTAAAAATCACATAAATAAAGCTTATGTATTAAATCCTATTAATTAATTTACTAAGGTAAAATTATTATATGCCTTACATAGTTACCCACGAGAATTATGAAAGTGAATTTAATAATAATCAAAGGGGATAGAAAATAATTCTATCATAAGATGAGTCTAATTGAATTAAAAAAAGAGAAAATAATCTCAGTGACCAAAAATCCCATATAATATACGATTTTAACCAACTTTTTCCGGATTTGCCAAAATGACCAACAAAATCGCAATGCGATCGCTAATTCGCAACGCGATCTCCATTATCGCAAATTCGCGTTGCATTTCGCGTTGCGATAGTTGGAAATCGCGTTGCGATGGTATACAGTGTCGTTGCGATTTTCCCAATTCGCTGTGCGAATAAGTAAATCGCAACGCGAATTGGGAAAATCGCAATGCGATACTGACTATCGCAATGCGATACTTACTATCGCAATGCGATAATACAAAATCGCAACGAGATATTGACTTTCGCAACGCGATTCTGACTTTCGCAACGCGATTTACATAGCGCCATTCGTATTAACGCGTATTTTTTTCAAATTCCAAACACGAATTATTTCTTAATAAATCGGAAACTGAATCGTCCACAGTAATCGCAACTCATAACCTCAAACCCAAAATCACAACACTCAGTCCCATCTCCATCTCAGACTCTCTACGGCGAAATCCGTCCCCATCTCCGAAGATTTCCGTCCCCATCGCCGGCGAAATCCCTCACAACCATTCACAGTCAAAAATCCCTCACAATCATTCAGAAATGGAAAATCAACCTCCGAGTGTTAGTTTTTTTTTTTTTTTTTTGAATATTTTGCATTATTTTAGGTTTTTCATATTGAGATTGATGATAAGTTTACTGGTAATTTCAATAATAGATTAACCATTTCACTTAGATTTCTTATTAAATTCATTTGATTGCTGCCAATACTGCTAAACTGTTTAGCCTGTGAAGTTAGTATTTGTCTTTGTTTTGTCTTTTGGTTGAAGTAATGCAGAAGAAGAATAGTTTCGAGAATGAAATTTGCAACGCGGAAATAACTATCGCAACGAGAGAATCGCAACGCGAACTAAAAAACGCAACGCGAAACAAAAATCGCTTTGCGATTTTCATTTCGCGTTGCGATTTTTATTTCGCGGTTGCGATTTTCATTTCGCGTTGTGATTGTCTGGTCGCGATAGTCATTTCGCGTTGCGATTCTCTCGTTGCGATTCTCTCGTTGCGATAGTCATTTCCGCGTTGCGATTCTCATTATCTCGTTGCGATTTTCATTTCAACCAAAAGACAAAAACAGTGTTGCAAATTTTAGTTTCAAGAATAAACTACTATTTATGTTTATTGTTTTGTTTTTGGTATATCTTGACAGTGTAGTTTTTGGTATATCTAACTTGGTATGTTTATTGTTTTTTTGTAGAAATTTTTTTCGGCTTCATTGACATTAAGGAATAAAGTTAGCATAGCCACTACAATTGCTTCGAAGCTTTCACCTGCACAAAGAAAATTGTTTGAAGAAACCTGCTTCGGGCCATGGCTGAGAGTACAGCATCCGGGTGGAGATGCTAGTTTGACCCATTTGTGGCTTCAGACCATGACTAGCGATCTACCCGACCGTATACAACGTGGTGAGGAAGAGATATGGTTTCATTTTCCACCGGCGTATACTTGTTTTGGGCGGAAGGAGTTCTGCTTAATCACTGGTCTACGATTCGGACACGATGATGTAGGCCGGTACACTCGTCATATCACCCGCCCATCATGGTTATCCAGGGTTTTTCCTGATGAGTCAATAGAGAAGCCGAACTTACACGTCGACGACATGAAGAAATTGTTTAATAAGAAATATGGTTTTACTCGGATGAATGACGTCGATGTTGTCCGAGTATGTCTTCTACTACTTTTGTATGCCGGCTTTTTAGGCAGAGAGGCCAGACAACCTATTCCTCAGGAGCTAATATTATTGGTAGAGGACCTAAATGCATGGAATCTGTTTCCGTGGGGTTCGTATATATGGAAAGCTACCTGGACTAAGTTGTCGTCTGCCTTTGATGACCGCAAAAGTTTGCGGGGCGATGGGTCGAAATACACTTTGTCAGGCTTTGTTTGGGCCTTTAAGGTAAGAATTTCTATATAATGTTTTCAAAATTATAATTAATTATTTAACAATTACTAATGTTTGTTATTATATTGTTTGTAGATTTGGATATTCGAGGCCTTTCCCGCCATGAAGACATATGCAATAAAAACTTCAAATGATATTCCCAGGGCTATTTCCTGGAAGAGGAAACGTCTGTTGGATTGGGAAGACTTAATACCATATACGACAATAAATAATGTAAGTTAACACAAATACTATCATATATAAACAAGTTATTAATAGTAGACGTTTAACTTTGTTTGAGTTTTTATATTTTTAGGAGGCCAACATTCCATTAATGAGACTGACACCCATGGAGGCTGAGCTTGTCACTGATTGGTGGCAAGCTAGTCAGCGTTTTCTTGATGGCACGAATGATGAGCAGCCTCCACTTCCTCCACTTCGAGAGCCATCACCTCACCTAGAGCCATCACCTGATCGACCCGACTATACACCTCTACAACGAGAGCCATCACCTATCCCGTCACATCATCGAGCCTCTTCTCCACCATCACCTCATGATAGGCGACTGGCAAAGATGCCACGACTTCTATCTCACTATTCTCCACCTCCATGGGATGAGTCAAGGGAGTTACGTGATGAGGTCAATGCCTTGCATGAGGAGATCGGTACTCTACTTGATAACGATGGTGCATGGCGTGTGGAGGTGTCTACTTTACGTGGTGAGGTTGCCGCTCTATGTGAGATGGTAGTATCGTTGCAGAATGAGGTTCATACTCTACGCAACGAGGTAAGTTTAAGATTTTCCATATTTAACTTGATGATAAATTTACTCGTAATTTCACTTAAATTAACCATTTCACTTAGATTGCTTAGTAAATTTATTCGGTTGCTGCCAAAACTGCTAAACTTTTTACTTTAACACTGTGAAGTTAGTATTTGTCTTTGTTTTGTCTTTTGGTTGAAAGTTTAAAATATATTTATCTTTGTTTTCACTGTTTAAATATCATGTCTGTTTATTTACTTATATTTGTATTTAATTATTTAGCAGACCGATAAGGTGGATGCTTTACGTCGGGTTTTTCTTGCACGACAGAGTTCACGCATCAGACGGCGTGCACGTGCTATTAAGTCTCCGTATACCCCAATAGTGCGAAGACACCGCAAGAAGAAGCTCGACTCGCCTGTCATCCCTCAAGAGTCCACTCCTATCGTTGAAGAGGCCCCTATCATTCCTCGAGAGTCCCCTCCCACCGTTCAAGAGGCCACTGTCATCGTTGAAGAGGTCCCTCCCACCATTCAAGAGCCTGATTCATATGGCGTCATATGTAGGATTCTTGAGAAACCCTCTGACGTGCCGGACATGATGGATTCAAGTTGGCTCTCGTATGAGTTACCGGCCAGTACCATACCGGTATCTGAAGAGGAGAGGAAACAACTACCGGACACAATTCTGGATAACACCCTTTGGGCTAAGACCGTAGTTGATTTTTATCTACATGAGCGAAGCCAGGGGTGTTTCACTGACATATGCAAGCTCAATGATGATATCTATTTGTTGCTTGATCAGTCTTGGTGGGGCGTATTATTAGGGGTCGAAGACAATGGCTATTTCGATGGAGGGGTAAGTCTTATATTTTTCTTATATTTTCATTTGATTATTTTTTTGTAAATTTATGTAAGTTACTAATATATGTCTTTTTTGTAAAACAGCATATCGATGCATGGGTGTCACGTCTTCTAATAATTAGGAAACTTAAGGAAAATAAAAGAAATACACGATATACAATTATGCTGACGTCTTTTAACGCCGTTCACTTGAAGAATCAACGAGATGAATCATTTGCGTTGGGCAATGGACAAGCTAAACTTTATCCTGCATGGTGGGAGGTCGATAAGGTTAGTGTTTATTTTAGATTGAGTTTAAAGGTATTTAAGTGCGCAAATGAATGAATTATTACTTATGATTGCAGGTGTTTATCCCTGTTTTAGAACGTAACCATTGACTTCTCGTCGAGCTTCAGATCCCATCCCTTAAGGCAATAATATATGACAACATGATAAATTACATATCATTGGCTGATTTAAGAGATATTATTAAGGGATGGAGCTCTTATTTGGCTAAATTCTTGGATGCGATAAATTATTGGACTCGTTCTGGAAACAAGAAGCCAAAGAAGCTCAATATTACAGTTAGCAGAGACGAGACCGCACCACAACAAATGAAAGGACCCAGAGGGGATTGTGGTCCTCTCGTATGCTTGGCGTTGGACCGTTTGATCACAGGAAGTATAAAGTATCTACCTCCCACCGATATAGATAGAGCTGTAGTAGGCTTGTGGTTTCGACATTATATGGCTAGATCGATATATACGAGACGCTGCCTACCTGCATCCGCGTTATAAAAATGTCCATAAACAATTGGTATGTTTATAGGCTTGTGGTTTGAAAATGTTTGGTTAAGTACCTAGAATTCAATAATTTGCTGTTTGTAGGTTTTAGATGTGTAGAAAGTGTTGTTTGAGCAAATGTTTGGTTTATGCAGGTTAATCTTAGAAGTGAGCTGCGTGAAAATGATGTATGGCTGCAAAAGTTGATTCAATAGTAGAAGTGTTATTTTCTCTAATAATTATTGCTTATTTTTTGATTGTTTAATTGATTTGTAAAAGGTGATTTGTAAAAGTTGATTTGTTTAATTGATGTTAACATAATTCTTATTTGTGCTTGTTTAATT
Source organism: Hibiscus syriacus (assembly GCF_006381635.1). Taxonomy (NCBI): domain Eukaryota; kingdom Viridiplantae; phylum Streptophyta; class Magnoliopsida; order Malvales; family Malvaceae; genus Hibiscus; species Hibiscus syriacus. The sequence goes on from NW_024063494.1 coordinate 806,425, forward strand.
GATTGAAATGTAATGGTTGATTTTGTTGATTTCAATCTGCATTATGTTGAAGGCAAAAAGTACTATCGCAATGCGAAATTAGCGTTGCGATTTTCATTTCGCATTGCGATTCTCTCGTTGCGATTTTCATTTCGCATTGCGATAGTAATTTCCGCGTTGCGATAGATATTAAGATGATTGCCTATTAAGTGATAACAACTGAACAGATCATAGCAATTTTCAAACTCAAGTTACTAATACATGCCTAACTGAAAATGTTAAAAGTTCACACATAAAATCTACATAATACAACGTTTGCATTTAAAAATCACCTAAGTTAACAGTCCCAAAAGGTGAGGAAAAACTTGGGTTCTTGAACATGTATGTTTATCAATAAAAGTCCTAACTTGAAACATTGCGCAATCTTTTATCCTCTTTGCAATCATACGCCACGTACAGTTTTTGTCAATCGTATACCTTGTTTCGAAACGATCTTTGCTTGATTTGTTAACTTTTAGTTGATAGCCATCTTCCACACATTTCGTATACAAAGCTATCTTCAAGTCTTCCTTTGTATCAAAACAATCATCTTTCTTGATACGAATAACTTTTGTGTAACAATCAACTGCTTTCTTTGCCAACTCTTCTTCCGGTAGCTGAAGTAATTCTGGCATATTCCAGTTATACTCCCGTGGCATTTTCTTTTCTTCGGGGACTTTTTCTTCTCCTTTTTCTTCTTTAGGATTATATGAATTACAGAATGGATGTTCAACATGTTCATTCACAGTCGTAACTTCCTCCTCATTATCATCAACAACATCTTCCTCGGCAACGGGTGTTTCATCATCAAAATTCGGGTATTGACCAATATCAAAATCATTACACGCAGGGTCTGTTTCTTCTTATGAAACATCATCAAAATCCGTGTATTAACCAATATCAAAGTTCGGGTATTGACCAAGATCAAATTTCGAATACTGACTAGTACTCACAATTTTTTCTCTTGGCTCATCATCGTCTAATTGGTCAATACGAAAACCGGAATTTGGTGCTGAAAGTTGATTTGGATTTGGATTAGAGAAAGGCTGTGGGTTTTGAGACCCACTTAGTTGATTGCTACCCGCTACTGACCCAACAATACTACTTCTACGTTCAACAACATACAATGTAACATCATCACTTGAAACATTAATGTAAGCAATGAATCGTTCAACATCTTCATTGTCGGTTAATAAATAAACTTTACCATTTCTCTGATAAGATAGCCTAAATCCACTTAGGGGCTCTAAATTCAATTTCTTTGAAACACATTATATTAGGGTTTCATAAGTTAACTTCTTTAATGACAGTTTTAGTTGAAGATTCATGGGTAAAGGCATATATTGTAAAACACCATGAACATTCTGCCATGACCCTCCAAAATACAAATCTATCCAAACATGATCAACAATAGATGATTTCATGGTTGTAACTAAACAAACGAGATACGAAACTAAGACCTGTTGCCGGATGGGGAAGGATGTCGTTGGATATAGGAACGGATGTCGCCGGAGAGAGTGATAGATGGAGATGGAATGAGTTGCGATTTAGGGATTTAGGTTATGAGTTGTTGCTGCTGCGTAGATATATAAACAAAAAATTTGGCTTGCGAAACTAAAACCTGTTGCGAACTTTGAAACCCGCATTGTGATTCTGTATTATCTCGTTGCGAAAGTCAGAATCGCGTTGCGAAAGGCAATCATTTGACCATCGTAATGCGAAATGCAAATCGCAACGATAGAATCGCAATGCGAAATGAAAAAGGCAACGAGGATTAACATGCATAAACTTTTAACAATTATTGAATTCTAGGTACTTAACCAAACATTTTCAAACCAAAAGGAGTATATATGTTAACAAAACTTGCATTATGTGTATTTTATGTGTGCACTTTTAACATTTTCAGTTAGGCATGTATTAGTAACTTGAGTTTGAACATTGCTATGATCTGTTCAGTTGTTATCACTTATTAGACATTCATTTGACTATCGCAACGCGAAAATGGCTATCGCAACGCGAAAATGGCTATCGCATTGCGATTTTCTCGTTGCGATAGCCATTTCGCGTTGCGATAGTCTGTTTTGCCTTCAACATAAAGCAGATTGAAAATCAACAAATCAACTATTACATTTCAACACAAATTATGTACACATCAATTAAACAAATCAACATTTACAAATCATCTTTTACAAATCAATTAAACAATCAAAAAATAATAATAATTCTTATTTCTTCATCAATTATTGAATCAATGAAACCACAACTTTGTGACCCCGTACATCCATTTCACGCAGCTCACTTAAGGATTAACCTGCAGCAACCAAACATTTGCTCAAACAAGACTTCCTACACATCTAAAACCTACAAACAGCAAATTATTAAATTCTAGGTACTTAACCAAACATTTTCAAACCAAAAGAAGTATATATGTTAACAAAACTTGCATTTGACTTACAAATTAACAATGGACACTTTCATAACGCGGATGCAGGTAGGCAGCGTCTCGAATATATTGCTCTAGCCATATAATGCCGAAACCACAAGCCTACTGCAGCTCTATCTCTATCGGTGGGAGGTAAAAACTCTGTGCTTCCCGTCGTCAAACGCGCCAAGCAAAGGCATACGAGAGGACCACAATCCCCTCTGGCTCCCGGCGATTGCTGTGGCACGGTCTCGTCTCTGACAACTGTGACATTGAACTTCTTTGGCTTCTTGTGTCCAGAATGACTCCAATACTTAATCACATCCAAGAATTTAGCCAAATGAGAGCTCCATCCCTTGAAAATATCTCTCAAATCAGACAGTGATATGTAATTGATCATGTTGTCATACACTATTATCTTCAGGGATGGGAGCTGAAGTTGGACGAGAAGCCAGTGACGACGTTCCAAAACAGGGATAAACACATGCGATCATAAGAAATAATTCATTTATTTGCGCACTTATTTATGAACACCTTTAAAAAATTTAAAAAATAAACACTAACCTTATCGACCTCCCACCATGCAGGATAAAGTTTAGCTTGTCCATTGCCCAACAAAAATGATTCATCTCGTTGATTCTTCAAGTGAACTGCGTGAAAAGCCGTCGGCATTATTGTATATAGCGAATTTTTTTTATTTTTCCTAAGCTTCCTTATTATTAGTAGACGTGACACCCACGCATCGATATGCTGTTTTACAAAAAAAATACATATATTAGTGAATTACATTAATTTTTAAACAAATTAATCAAAATCATATATAAGACAAATATAAGACTTACCTCCCCATCCAAATAGCCACTGTCTTCAACCCCTAATAGCACACCCCACCAAGACCGATCAAGCAACAAAAACATTTCATCGTTGAGTTTGCTGATGTCAGTGTAACACCCTTGGCTCCGCTCATGTAGATAAAAATCAACTGCGGTCTTAGCCCAAAGGGTATTATCCACAATTGTTTCCGGTAGTTTTCTCCTCTCCACTTCAGATACCGGAAGGGTACTAGCCGGTAACTCATATGAGAGCCAACTCTCATCTATCATGTCCGAAACCGGTGGGGGTTTCTCAATACTTCGATATATTACCCCATGTGAATCGGGCTCTGGAATGGTGGGAGGGACCTCTTCAACGATGACAGTGGCCTCTTGAACGGTGGGGGGAATCTTGAGGGAGAATAGGGGCCTCTTGAACGATTGGAGGGGACTCTTGAGGGATGACTGGTGAGTTGGGCTTCTTCTTGCGGAGTCTTCGCACCATTGGGGTGAACGGAGACGTAATAGCACGTCCACGCCGTCTGATGCGTGAACTCCGTCGTGCAAGGAAAACCCGACGTAAAGCATCCACCTTATCGGGCCGCTAAAAAAAATTAATACATAAATCAGTAAATAAACAGACATGATATTAAACAAAGACAAATATGTTTCAAACTAGCATTGTATTCACCCAAGTCATTATTCTATCATAGTTCATAAAATGCTCAGATAACATTCCAGAAGTAAGCACTTATATAAACATTTAAAAGGACAACATATATAAACATTCCAGAAGAAGAATAGTTTACTTTCGCAACACGAAACTTAAAATCGCAACGCGAAAATGACTATCGCAACGCAAAAATGGCTATCGCAATGCGAAATGAAAATCACAACGACAAAATCGCAACGCGAAATGAAATCGCATTGCGATTTTGTCGTTGCGATTTTCATTTCGCATTGCGATAGCCATTTCCGCGTTGCGATAGCCATTTCCGCGTTGCGATAGTCATTTTCGTGTTGCGAAAGTAAACTATTCTTCTTCTGCAAATTGAAACTTGAATGGATTGCATTACTTCAACCAAAAGACAAAAACAAAACCAAAAACAAATACTAACAAAAACAGTTTAGCAGTATTGGCAGCAACCGAATGAATTACGAGTATGAAAAATCTTAAACTTACCTCGTTGCGTAGAGTATGAACCTCATTCTGCAACGATGCTACCATCTCACGTAGAGCGGCTACCTCACCGCGTAATGTAGACACCTCAACACGCCATGCACCATCGTCTTTGCGTAAAGTACCGACCTCCTCACGCAAGGCATTGACCTCATCACGTAACTCCCCTAACTCATCCCGTTGAGGTGGAGGTGGAGAACAGGGAGATAAACGTCGTGGCATCTTTACCGGTCGCCTATCTTGCGGTGATGGTGGAGAAGAGGCTCGATGATGTGACAGAATAGGTGATGGCTGTCGTTGTGGAGGTGTATAGCCAGGTCGATCAGATGATGGCTCTGGGTGAAGTGATAGCTCTGGGCGAGGTGATGGCTCCCGAAGTGGAGGCTGCTCATCAACCGTTCCATCAAAAAAATGCTTACTAGCTTGCCACCAATCAGTGGCAAGCTCAGCTTCCGTGGGTGTCAGCCTCTGTAGAGGAGTGTTGGCCTCCTAACAATATAAAAGCTCAAACAAAGTTAAACGTGTACTAGTAATAACTTGTTTATAAACATATGGTAGTATTTATGTTAACTTACATGATTTATTATCGTATACCGTAGTAAATCTTCCCATTGCAAGGTTCGTTTCCTCTTCCAGGAAATAGCCCTGGGAATATTATTTGAAGTTTTTATTGCATATGTCTTCATGGCGGGAAAGGCCTCAAATATCCAAATCTACAAACAATATAATAACAAACATTAGTAATTGTTAAATAATTACTTATAATTTTGGAAACATTATATAAAAATTCTTACCTTAAAGGCTCAAATAAAGCCTGTCAATGTGTATTTGGAACCATCGCCATGCAAACTTTTTCGATCATACAAGGCAGACGATAACTTATTCCATGTAGCTTTCCATAAATACGAGCCCCACAGAAATAAGTTCCACGCATTTAGGTCTTCTACCAATTTGATTAGATCATTTGGAATAGGTTGCCTGGCCTCTCTGCCTAAAAAGCTGGCATGCAAAAGAATTAGAAGGCATACTCGGACAACGTCGACATCATCCATCCGAGTAAAACCATCTTTCTTATTCAATAATATCGTCAGGTCTTCCACATGTTGATTCGGCCTCTTCAGCTCAGGAAAAACCCGGGATAACCATGATGGGCGGGTAATGTGTCTAGTGTACCGACCTACATCATCGTGTCTGAAGCGTAGACTGGTGATTAAGCAAAACTCCTCCCGCCCAAAACACGTATACGCCGGTGGAAAATCAAACCATATCTCTTCATCACGACGTTGTATAGTATCTGGTAGATCCCTAGTCATGGTTTGAAGAAATAGGTGTGTCAACATCGCATCTCCACCAGGATGTTGTACTTTCAGCCATGGCCCGAAACAAGTATCCTCAAACATTTTTCTTTGTGCAGGTGAAAGCTTCGACGCAATTGTTTTGGCCAGGCTGACTTTATTTCTTAAGGTTAATTGAGCCGAATAAAATTTCTACAAAAACAATAAACATACTAAGTTAGATATACCAAAAACTACACTGTGAAGATATACCAAAAACAATAATAAACATAAAGAGTAGTAGTTTATTCTTCAAACTTAAATTTGCAACACTGTGAATTTATTATTTGTCTTTGTTTTTTGGTTGAAGTAATGCAATTCATTCAAGTTTCAATTTGCAGAAGAAGAATAGTTTCTGAAAATGAAAATCGCAACACGAAAATGACTATCGCAACGAGAGAATCGCAACGCGAAACTAAAATCGCGTTGCGATTCTCGGTTGATTTAATAAGCAATCTAAGTGAAATGGTTAATCTATTATTGAAATTACCAGTAAACTTATCATCAATTTCAATATGAAAAACCTAATAATAATGCAAAAATTTCAAAAAAGAAAATAATTAAAAAAACCAACCCTCGTTGGTTGATTTGGTTGATTTTCCATTTCTGATTGTGAGGGTGGCTCTGAGAGATGGAGATAGACGGATTTCGCCGGAGATGGGGACGGATTTCGTCGGAGATGGGTGAGAGAGTGAGAGATGGAGATGGGACTGAGTTGTGATTTTAGGTTTTAGGTTATGAGTTGCGATTACGGGATATACTGTGGACGGTTCAGTGTTCCAATATATTAATATTCGTGTTTGGAATTTAAAAATAAAATACTTGGCCAGGATACTAATGGCACTTTGAAAATCGCATTGCGATTATGTATTATCGCGTTGCGAAAGTCAGAATCGCGTTGCGAAAGTCAGTATCGCGTTGCGAAAGTAAGTATCTCGTTGCGATTTTGTATTATCGCATTGCGATAGTCAGTATCGCATTGCGATTTTCCCAATTCGCGTTGCGATTTACTTATTCGCATTGCGATTTTCCCAATTCGCGTTGCGATTTACTTATTCGCATTGCGAATTGGGAAAATCGCAACGACACTGTAGACCATCGCAACGCGATTTTCAACTATCGCATTGCGAAAATGCAACGCGAATTTGCGATAATGGAGATCGCTTTGCGAATTAGCGATCGCATTGCGATTTTGTTGGTCATTTTGGCAAATCCGGAAAAAGTTGGTTAAAATCGTATATTATATGGGATTTTTGGTCACTGAGGTTATTTTCTCTTAAAAAAAATTATGTTACTAGATTTATTGTTTACATAATTTGCATTGATAAATTATGATTTATGTTTGCCTCAAAATTTTTATTAAACATGTATGTTCATTATTTCTTGCAGTTTTACAACCTATGAATATGTTTGATAATCGAGTAAATATCCCTGAATTAACCAGTGAAAACTTTAAGATCTAGAAGGAGAGTATTATTCTTTAATTGGGGTGTTTGGATATTGACTATGTCATAAGCAAATATGAGCCACAAATCACTGAAACCAACACTCAAATTGATCTTGCTCTATATGAAAAGTGGGAACGATCTAATCGCCTTGACATTATGTTTATTAAGAGCAAGGTTACTGTTGATGTTCGATACTTAATTTGAGCATTATGAGAATGTACAAGAACTATTAATGGCTATTGAAAAGCAATTCAAAACTTCTAAAAAATCCTTAATTAACACACTAATTATTAGGTTCACGTCCATAAAGCTCATTACTATGAAATGCGTACGTGATCACATCAATAAGATGTTTAGTAGCTCGATTTAAAGCATTAGAGGTTGAAATGTCTGACTCTTTCCTGGTGCACTTTTTACTGAACACTCTTTCACCTCAGTATGGGCCATTTAAGATCTCCTTTAACACACATAATGATAAGTGGTCTATTGATGAACTTTTGACCATGTGTGATCAAGAGGAGGGTAGACTCATACTAGATACGGGAGAGAGTAGGCTGACAATTACTCATAGAATGAGATCAATCCAAACTAAGCCAAAGGGAAAGGTTAAAATCAAACCTCAAACTAACATTAAAAAAGAGTCCAGTGTTTCTTTTGTAAAAAGAATAAACTCCTAAAGAAGGACTGTATCAAGTTTAAGATCTGGCTTGAGAAGAAAGGTAAATAAATCTTACTTGTTTGCTTTGAGTCAAATATGATTGATGTTAGTTATAACACATGGTGGATTGATTCTGGTTCTACAATTCATGTATCAAATTCCTTACCGGGATTAAGGAACTTGAGGGAATCAGTGGGAGCTGAGCGATATATCTATTCAGGAAATATGGTGCAATCGCATGTGGAGGCTATCGGGACCGGCGAATCAGTGTTTAGTAGTGACTTTATTTTAATTTTAGAAAAGACATTTTATATTCCAAGTTTTTCTAGAAATTTAATTTCTATTTCAAAACTTGCACCATTGGGTTATTGTTTTAATTTTTCAAACAATGAATTCAATTTATTTTATAAATCATAACTTGTTCGAAATGGAATTTTATCTGATGGTCTTTACTTTTTAAATTTACAAAATGATGCCACTCATAACGTTATGCACATTCAAACTGATTCTAAACATTGTGTTATAAATAAAGATTCTTCTATTTTGTAGCACGAGAGATTGAAAAATATATTCATTGAAAGGATACAGAGAATAGTAAATAATGGTGTACTTAGTACCTTAGATTTTTCTGATTTTGATACTTGTATAGACTGCATTAAGGGTAAGCAGACTAACATATAAAAAAAGTGTCAAGAGGAGTTCGACCATATTAGAAATCATTCATTCTGATATATGTTACCCAAATATGGATATACAAGGTCAGAAATACTTCATCACTTTTATAGATGATTACTCACGATACATTTATCTCTACATGCTTCATCACAAGAGTGAAGTATTAGAAGCTTTAAGGTTTTCAAGGTTGAAGTAGAGAAACAATATGGTAAGCAAATTAAGATTGAGAGAATTGATAGAGGTGAATATTATGGTAGATATACTAAAGATGAACAAGTACTTGATCCATTTGCGAAGCTTTTTTCAATATAATGTTATAGTTGCCCAATACACTATGCCAGGATCACCTGGTCAAAATGATATTGCGAAAAGAAGAAACCGAACTTTAATAGACATGGTATGAAGTATGCTTATTATCTCTAAGCTACCTAAGTCTTTATAGGTTGAAGCTCTCAAAACTGTTGTGTATATATTAAATTGAGTTATAACCAAGGTTGTCCCAAAGACACCTTTTGGGCTGTTTAAAGGTTGAAAAACGAGTTTGCGATATATACTCATATGAGGATGCCTATCTGAAATGAGAATTTATAACCCACAAGAAAAGAAATTGGATCTGAGGACCATTAGTGGTTATTTTGTTAGATATTCTGAAAGGTCCAAAAGATACAAATTTTATTATTCTTCACATATCACTATAAATGTGGAATCAAGAAATGGAAAATTTTGTGAGTATGAATCAATCAATGAGAGTGATGTGCCTCAAGACTCAATTCATGTAGATCAACTTTCCACTTCAAGTGAGAGATTAGTTATCTTACATAACACTCCTCACGTACAGCTGGGTGTTGAACAACCAATCAATGAAATTTCACAAACTGTTAAAAATATTATAGTAGATCAAGTTGTTCATGAAACTCTAGAAATTATTAAACAACAAGTTGAACAACATGATCCACAAGAAAATGTTGATTCAACATTGAAATCAACATTGAGGGGATCTACTAGAGAAAGGAAATCAATAATTTCTAGTGACTACAGTGTGTATCTACAAGAGTCTGACTTTAATGTTGGAGATAAAAATGATTTTGAGTCATTTCCATAAGCCATGAGCTGTAATTGATTGAAATTGTGTTACAATGCTATGGAAGATGAGATGAACTCCATGGAGAGCAATGATGTTTGGGATCTTGTATCGTTGCCCGATGGTATAAAAGCTATTTAATGTAAATGAGTCTTTAAAACAAAAAGAGACTCAATGGACAACGTTGAAAGATATAAAGCAAGACTCGTTACGAAAATATTCACTCAACGAGAAGGAATTTATTACATTGAGACTTTTAGTCTAGGATATAAGAAAGATTCTTTACGCATGTTAGCATTAGTAGCTCATTTTGACATTGAGTTACAACAAATGGATGTGAAAATTGCATTTCTCAACGATAACCTAGAGGAAAAGGTACACATGAAACAATCTGAAGAGATTCTCCTCTAACCATGATGAATAATTGGTATGCAGTTTGAAAAAGTTAATATATGGACTGAAACATGTCTCCCGACAGTGGTATTTAAAATTCCATGAAGTTATATCTTCATTTGGTTTTGTTGAGAACATCATGGATCAATGTATATACAAGAAGATCAGTGGGAGTAAAATTTGTTTCCTTATTCTATATGTGGATGACATTTTACTTGAAACAAATGACAGGGGTGTGCTACATGAGGTAAAATAATTTATTTCTAAAAATTAGGTCTATCTCAGGAAACATATATCAACAAAATTTTAGAAAAATTTCAGGTGAAAGATTGTTCACCTAACGTTTCTCCTATCGTGAAAGGCGATAAGTTTTATTTGAACCAATGCCCAAAGAACGATTTTGAGAGGGAGCAAATGAAAAATATTCCATATGTTTATGTTGTTGGAAGGTTGATGCATGCTCAAATCTGTACAAGACCTGATATTGAATTTGTGTTTGGAATGTTAGGAAGATATCAAAGTAATCTGGATATTGACCACTGGAAAGATGTAAAGAAAGTTTTGAGGTACCTAAAAGGGACAAATAACTACATGCTTACGTACAAACAATCAGATAGTTTATAGGTGATTGGTTATTGTAGACTTTGTTGGTTGTGTTGATTCACATAGATCAACATCAGGGTACATATTTATGTTTGCTAGTGGAGTTATATATGTGTCAAGTAAACCTTACCTGCTACTTCCACTATTAAGGTTAAGTTTATTTTGTGTTTCACATGGTGTATCGTTACAGAGTTGTATTTATAGGCTTAGACTTGTGGACTCAGTTTCTAGGCCATTACTGTATATTATGACAATTATGTTGCTGCCTTTATAGTTAAGAATAACAAAAGTGGAAGTCAAAGTAAACACATCAACATTAAGTATTTGGCCATAATAGAACGTGTTAAAGAAAATAAAGTGGTAATTATGCACATTAACACTGAGCAAATATTAGTTGATCCTCTAACTAAATTTAAGGATCATAAATTTAACTAAAGGGTCATAAATTTAACACTGAGCAAATATTAACTAAAGGCATGCCACCACATAAATTTAAGGATCATGTTGTCACTATGAGGCTTGTTTCCACTTTGTAATTTTTCGTTGTAAGAACGATTTTAATGAAACTCTATTAAGTTTGATATTTCTCATTTTGTTTTGTTCACATTAATTTTAATTATTTCGAGAAATATCACTAAAGTTTGGAGCTAGAATACACATTGAGTTTATTCATTAAGAAATTTGGCTAAGTGTTGAGACATGATACATTGTGATACATAGAATATATTACTCAAATATAAGAGAAAATATCGCTATGGTTCGTGCATTATGTTTTGACTTTATGTACACAACAATATGAACCAAGTGAGAGAATGTAACCATTAAACAAAACTGTTGTAAGCAGTTGATAAAATTGTTGTTAAAGTGGTTCATCACACGCCTTGCAAATTCCTACATTTGGCAATTCCACTTTTATGGAATTTGGGTGGTTTTTGATGGCCAAACCACACTATAATATATGAGACATAACCAAGGTCCTTAAGTATGAAAAACATTCATTCCAAAGCATTCTATTTGAGAGCATTTGAAAATCTATTCCATCTAATGAGGTTTTAAGTGCTTAGAAGATTCTTAGCGGTTATATCTTTTGTGCAGTCAAGTTCGAAGTGCTCGAATGTGGTTCGTGGTGGTTAACGGTGGTCGACGATGGTCTAGCGGTAGTCCGACGTATTTGACAGTGGTGCATTCAAATCCCCGATTTTAACATACAATGTAGGCAATGGCTGGAGCTATTTATAACGATCCATTTTTCATTGTATTTATGCTCGATGTATGAATGCATGTCTAACACAACCTCGAGCTCTGGGCACGTTCTTATTCTCTTCGCAAAACCTCTTAACCACTTCCCATTACAATCGCATATAGCTCCTCCACAAATTATTTCTCCCGATTATTTATTTCTTGCTCTGTAGTGTTAACCTTTATCCACGGTTCTATCGGTGCTTGCTAAGTTGTGCTCTCTTCCTCTTGGGTTCTAACATTTCTTCTTCGGATAGAGGATCTACTGCAGGTTATTTCCTCTGTCAGTCTTTTCTGACTCTTAAAATTAGCTGACCTTATTCCCATATGTAATGGGGTAAAGGAGAGGTAGGTTAGTAGGCTGCCCCAACACCAGGTTGAGAGCAGCTTCCGTGAACGACCACAAGGTTAAAAGCCTTGTAGGTTATTTTTCCTTTTAATTGTATTTTTGGTAGAATTATTTTTAAATGAATACATTTTATATGTAAATATCATTTTAAATAGTGATAAAGTATACTCATGTGGAAATTTATTTCGTGTTTATCTTTATTTTATTGTCTATATATAGAATAGTGGAATACCCATGTGCATATACAATATAAGAAATATATAATTATATTATCATGATAATTTTAAACGTGTAATTAGTTTCAAATTTGTATAAATTATGAATTTATAAAAAAATTGTATAAATTATATCATTGATTTGTGTATGCTGTTCATATTTACGTTGTAATAATTTATTAAATTTTTTTTGAACAATTTCCATTTTTCCTCGAAATATTGAACAAATTCAAATGTATAACTTGATTTTAAATTTATTAAATTCTGATTAAATAATATGAATGGTACGTTTTAAATAACATGAGACTTTAGGAACAAAATTCTTGGATAAACATGTTTTCTCACTAAACTATAAATGAAATTTTGTTTTGGTCATCAAATTGTTAACAAAATTTTATTTTATTCATACTTTTTAGTAAATCGGTTATTAATATCCTATTTTTTATTTTAAAACAGTTACGGGTCATTTAATGAAGATATTGTTACAATAATAGTTTTAATTTTTAAAATTTATAGATTTTTATTATTTTAGTCCCAATTAAAAAGTAATTTAACAAATTTAATCATAAATATTTATATATAATTTTAATTTCATTCTCATCTCAATCATAAATAATTTAAAAAATTTAACCATTTAATGAGATGGTATCATATGTCATCATATTTTTATTAAAAATCAAAGAAAATATAGATGAATGGGAGGAAATCGAGCTTGAGACCTAATTCAAAGGTGTATTTATGACATAGTTGACGAAAATAATATTTAAATTAAACTATAATTAACAAAAGTAATTAGTGTTACCTACCTTAAGTCCGAAGTTTGGTCATCAAATTCATTCATATTTCCCTCAATTTTCATATATTAAATTGATAAAATTTTAAAATTTTAAAATTATTATCATATGAGGTCACATTGTTAACTTTACTAAAATTTAGTAGAAATTTAACGGTCGGTGTAGTAAAAGAGAAAATAACCTCAGTGACCAAAAATCCCAGATAATATACGATTTTGACTAATTTTTTTTTGGATTTGCGAAAATAACCAACAAAATCGCAATGCGATCTTTAATTCGCATTGCGATCTCCACTATCGCAAATTCGCGTTGCATTTCGCGTTGCGATTTTCCATTTCGCGTTGCGATAGTCTACAATGTCGTTGCGATTTTCCAAATTTCAAGTTGCGATTTTCCATTTCGCGTTGCGATAGTCTACAATGTCGTTGCGATTTTTCAAATTCGTTGCGATAGTCTACAGTTGTCGTTGCGATTTTCCAAATTCGTTGTGATAGTTAAAAAAAAGATTTTGTTTCTTAAGAATTTTCTCTAAAAAGATAGTATCCGCGCGGACGTGTCGAAGACACGTATGGCCACGACCACGACCACGACCACGACCCGAGACGAGACGGACGGCGGTGGCGCGCGAGAGTCCTCCTTGTTCTCTATCACTCAACAAGGAAGTGTGAAAGCCAAGCCTTAAATACCATTCCCAATAGTGTTTCCAATACTATGTGGGATTTGAGCATTACCAACACTTGTTCCCAATACTATGTGGGATTGAGCCTTAAATAGTGATATTATTTTTGAATGTTTTGCTTAAAATTGCAATAATCGCTATTGATTGTAGATTGACTTTTAATTATGACATATTTAATCGTATAATACTAATGCAATTGGTTGCTGATTCAGTTGTTTTAAGGTGCATGATTGTTAATTGTTTCCTGAATAATCACATTGTATTGGAAACAAGTGTTGGTAATGCTCAATCCCACATAGTATTGGAAACACTATTGAGAATAGTATTTAAGGCTTGGCTTTCCCACTTCCTTGTTGAGTGATAGAGAACAAGGGGGACTCTCGCGCGCCGCCGCCGCCGTCCCGTCTCGTGTCGTGTCGTGGTCGTGGTCGTGGTAATACGTGTCTTCGACACGTCCGCGCAGATACTATCTTTTTAGAGAAAGTTCTTAAGAAACAATATCTTTTTTTAACTATCACAACGAATTTGGAAAATCGCAACGCTAACTGGAAAATCGCAACGCGAACTGGAAAATCGCAACGCGATTTTCAACTATCGCAACGCAAACTGAAAAATCGCAACGTGATTTTCAACTATCGCAACGCGAAATGGAAAATCGCAACGCGAAATGGAAAATCGCAACTCGATTTTCAACTATCGCAACGCGAAATGGAAAATCGCAACTCGATTTTCAACTATCGCAACGCGATTTTCAATTATCGCAACGCGAAATGCAACGCGAATTTGCGATAGTGGAGATCGCAATGCGAATTAGAGATCGCATTGCGATTTTGTTGGTCATTTTCGCAAATCCAAAAAAAGTTGGTCAAAATCGTATATTATCTGGGATTTTTGGTCACTGAGGTTATTTTCTCGTAGTAAAATCCTAACATCAGTGGCTAAAATAAAAATAAAGATAGTTTGATGATAAAAACAGAAATATGGTAATAATTAGGTAACCAAATGTGTTGTTTAAGCAAAAATCTAATACCTCGAAATAATTGAAAGCCAAAAGAACCCTATATTCTGACGTCCTAAACCGAAACCTAACGATTTTCCGACAAACAACAGCACAAATTGCTTTCTCTTTACATTCGTGGAATCGATAGTATAATGGTAATTCAACGGAAGTGAACACTGAACAGACTACTTCATCGTCTGCACCAGTTTTCCCGAGCCACAGCCTCTCTTCCATATAGATTCCCATTCCAATTCAAAGCAACAATCCCTCCAGCGGCATGCTTTCATCACTTGTCAAACACACTGCCCTCCGCTTCCGTAGAACCCCCGTCGGGATGACGTCGTCCTGGTCGTTTTGGCGCCAAAAATGGGACGGAACGGAGGAGTACGACCACATTAAGGCTGAAGTGAACTGCCCCCGGTGCTCCAGTCAGATGCCCGTGCTTTTCTCTAATCGCCCACTCTCCATCACGGTTAGGGAGCCAGGTCTTTTCCAGGCTCTCAATCTCTGCCGTAACTGTAAGACCGCCTTCTATTTCCGGCCGTTTAAGCTGGTTCCCTTGCAGGGGAGCTTCGTGGAGTTGGGGAGGGTCAGAGGAGATGCCGAGGGGATTTCGAGGAAAGAGTCTGGACAGATTCGGAAACTGAATGATGATTGTGATGCCAACAAAGATGACGACGATTCGGGGAAGTTAGAGAGGAAATTACCAACCCCCAAGGAGATTTGTGGGAGGCTGGATGAATTTGTCATCGGCCAACAAAAGGCAAAGAAGGTGGTTCCTTCTACCTTTGGTGCCTGTTTTGAATTGAATTCAATGACTATTTGGTTGAGTATTTTCAGAATTTGAACAAATAAAGGTTAACTATGCTTCAACTCAGGGGACATAACTACATTGTTTGTTTTAATTCATGAATACGGGTAATGATGATTTTCCATCTTAAAAAGGTTTTCCAAGGATTCCTTCTACGTGTTTATTAGAATGGAAGAGAGGAAAACGGAGGGAAGGAAAGAAAGTGGATTTTTGTTTTTCACTACATATGATTAGTACAACATATGGATAATGGAAAGAAGGAAGCAAGCAAATCTTAAAATCCTAAATAAAATCACTATTATTTTGTTGAATGTTTGATTTGCATCCTCTTTCCTCAAATTTTTCGATGGTTTGATTTTTGAAGGAGAAGGAAACAGCAAATCATAACACATCTATTCCAACACTAACGAGGAAAAAGAAAGTCACCTTTATCCCCCCCCCTCCTGGTTCCTGCTATTCCCTAAACTTCCTCCCAAGTTGAAACCCTTACTTCACATTCATCAAATTTGTTTGGCCTGCAATTATTATTATTATAACCCTTTTTATGAGAAATGTTAGGGGGAAAAATACCATTGTTAAGTTTTCCAACAGCAGTTATCATTCATAATTTCATTGTTTTTTTTAATGAGACCTCCTATTCCTATAAAAAAAATAATTTCATTGTTTTATTGAAGGTCTACTCATGTAACAGGTGCTATCCGTGGCAGTTTACAACCACTATAAAAGGATATACCATTCCTTGGAGAAAAAAGAGTTAGTGCTCTCTGGTCTTTTTGTTTAATCAGTTTATTACTCAATGAGTCCTCAATTAGTTGTTTATATAATTTCTTCTATAACAGATTGTTGGTCTGTTTGATGTTACTTTTTTAGACTGAATATTTGCCTCACAATGCTAGAGCATCTGAATTGGGTGACAATGATGAACAAGGCGTGAATGATTTTGTTGAGCTGGATAAGAGCAATGTACTGTTAATAGGTCCCACTGGTTCAGGTATGGTCATATTTTCCGAATAACTTCTTGTTGATTCTATTGTTTTTTTCCTTTTTTAATTTTGAAACCTTGATTATGAGGACAGGAAAAACATTGCTTGCCAAGACACTAGCACGCATTGTGAATGTACCATTTGTCATTGCTGATGCAACAAATTTAACACAGGCAAGTAGATCCTCAGCTCAGATCTGAATTCAACATTCTTTACCATTTGCCATTTCCAAGACACTTGCACACATTGTGATGTATGCATTGCATTTTCCAAATAAAAAATTTTCATGTTCAAAACATAGAATTAGTAATCATATGCATGCTCATATTGTTTGCAGTTGGTAGAGGCACTAGGAAAGAGTGATGTACTCATTAGCCAATCTTTGTTTCAAATATATTGTTAATGACTGAATGATTTCTAAAAATAGTTAGTCCTAGAGGACATTTTTAATTTCAGCAAAGAGCATAATTAACAATAATGTTTATACATTCGGTAGCATGGGCAACGTTGACAGCTTTGCATCATTGAAGTGTGAATATAGGAATTGAAAACGAACTACTGGTCAAAATATTTTTCTTGCTATGAAATTGCTTCTCTATATTGTAATGAGAAACCAATTTCTTAAATGTACTGTTTTTTCTATCTTCTTGATCTTTTGCACTCTAAAAGGGGAAGCGATGATAAAAGTTGACATAAAAGGTAGCATGATTGTAGATCTTTTTGGACTACTTATGCTCATGTTCTGAAGTGCAATGAAACGGTGCTGGTTTTGTTTCTCGTTTAGTATGGATAGGAATATATTTTTGCTGCTACTGAGCTTGAGGTCTGCTAACAATTTGGCCTTTTATTCTCCAGGCAGGTTATGTTGGAGAAGACGTAGAATCAATATTGTACAAGCTACTTGTGGTATGTCATAGTTTACATAGACTCATACATAGAAAATATGACACTCCTCTATCTTTCGTCTCCCTTATGTTTTTCTTTCTTCTGTTAGTTCTGATTTTTTATATTAAATAATTGAAGGTGATGTACGTGGAAAAAACTGATTTAGGCAAAATTGTAGAAGACATAGAATCAATATTGTATAAGCTACCTGTGGTATGTTTCACCATTATAAATTGGAATGTTGTCTTCCCGTAGTATGTCCTAGTTTACATATACTCACTCATACACAGAAAATATGATACTCCACTATCCTTCATCTCCCTTATGTTTTGCTTTCAACTGTTATTTCTGTTTTTATATTATAAATATCTGAAGGGAGCAAAATTGACTTACCTTAGTAATGTTTCTTCCCCTTCATCTTTATTGCCTCTTTTTTGTAATCTTGAAGCATGAGACTGTACTTTAGCTCTTAAGCTTCTGAAATTTTATGCCTTATCTTTGCATATCCTGTCGTATCTTATATCAAGTGGTACAATTTGTTTGGTATTATCTTGGCGTATAGGAAGCAAAGTTTGATGTTGAAGCAGCTCAGCATGGGATTGTATATATTGATGAAGTCGATAAGATAACTAAGAAGGTATTTTGAATTGCTAATAAACCATGCATATTGATGCTGGTTATTCATTTTGATAGCTTATATTGTTTTTCCTTCAGGCCGAGAGTTCAAATATTGGGAGGGATGTATCTGGAGAGGGTGTTCAACAAGCATTGCTAAAAATGCTGGAAGGAACAGTGAGTGAACTATTTTGCTAATTGGTATTTTCCTTTAACATATTATATGTTATTACTTACTATAATTGAAATCAGTTTAGGATCCCATTATACTGTCACTAATTTGCCTTATACATAGATTTTGAAAACAGTTTTGGATCTCCTTATACTGTGACCAAAGCAATGATCCCTTATTCCCGGTATATAGAAAAGGAATCCCCTATTTTCACCACCTGAGATGATGAATATTTTGTTGTCAGATAGTGAATGTTCCCATGCCTGATAAAGGAGCTCGTAGGAACCCTCACGGTGATAGCTTTCAGGTATACTCCACTCTCTCTCTCTCTCTCTCTCACTCACACACAGAATATTTCAAAAACTTTGTCCGTACTTAAATAAGAAAACTGCCACAAACCCTAATTAGCTAGTTATCATACATTAGCCAGTTTGTTTTAGGTTGAATGCCTAACAGTGGTATGGTAGTATTATCAAGAAGCTAGGAAGTTTTATCCCTTGATCGGTAGCTTTCTACTGACTTCTTTTTTGCCGTAAACCAAAGCACAAATTTGCAAACACACACACACACTCGTATAGGGATAGGATCCTATTACATAGTGTAAATCTCTTTTAGTTTTATACAGCTCTCTTTCCTTCTCCAAGTTACATACCTTGAATTTTGATTCCAAAATTCACTCAAACAAAGGGTTTCAAAATTTTAATTTCTAGATTAAAGGAAATAAGTGTTTAGTAAAACATTGCTTCTTTCATTCATGCATTGTATTTTGCCAAATGAAAATGAATGATTTAATAAGTTTTTAATCACTGCATTTAAAATAAAAAATCATAATCCAAATTTAATTTCCCAAACAGAAACTAATTGTTCCGGAGAAAGGTATTCCGCATTCAATTTACTGATTTCATCTAATTTAAATGACTATCATTTGATTTAATATGTAATGATATGGGATTCTCTTCAGCTAATTATTATTAGCTGGAAGGAACACATGAGGATAACATATAATAAGAATCCGGAATTATTAAATCTTTTACTTCAGTTTTAGTGTATTGATATGTTAAGTTGTTAACCTCGTAATGTTGCAGATAAATACAAAAGATATACTTTTCATATGTGGTGGGGCATTTAATGATTTGGAGAAAACCATTTCAGAGAGGTAACACTATCATTCAATGCCTTAATACTCATGCCCATTGTTTGTTGAACTTTTATTTTATCTGTGGTTTTCTTTTCTCAGACGGCAAGATTCTTCTATTGGCTTTGGAGCACCTGTCCGTGAAAATATGAGGACCAATCCCGTGATTACTGCTGCAGTTACATCATCATTGTTGGAATCTGTGAGAATCAAAACTCAATATGGCTAAAATGCAACTAAATATCTTTTCACTATATTGGAAAGCTAACCTCATTCTTGGTTATGAATCCGGAGGTCGAAAGTGATGATCTTATTGCATATGGATTGATTCCTGAATTTGTTGGCCGCTTTCCTATTTTAGTTGGTTTGTCTGCTTTGGATGAGGACCAACTTGTTGAGGTGCGTTCCATTTTGTGCTCAGTATGAATTTTGTTCTAGGACCTTGGACATGTATATTGCTCTGGAAAGGGTATTCTACCTGTGATATTAAATTATATAATTGTTGAGTGATGTTTAGAAATTCAAAATAAACTAAATGGATTCGCTAAATTTGGTGAACATATACTATATAGGGTAACATTAAAGAGTTCCCTGAAGACACTTCCCAAAGAAGAAAAAAGGCTCTATTCCGGACCCTTTTGATCCTTGTTTAGTGTCTTTCTTTCTCACCAACTGATTTCTATCTTCATTTTCCCCACCAACCCTTCCATTGTCCTTTCATTCCTTTTTCTGTGAAATGGGAAGGTCAAAATGGTAGGTTTGGGCAGTAGTAGTAAAAGAGAGGAGAGAGCCAAAAGTGGGTGCCACATGGACAGCTCCATCGAGCTCCCTCATCTAGAGAACGTTGTAGGGATGGATTTCTCTGTTTCAGACATATTTGTTAGGATGATTGACAGAATGTAACTGTTTGTTCATTAACAGGTCCTCATGAAACCAAAGAATGCTCTTGGTAAGCAGTACAAGAAAATGTTTAACATGAGTGGCGTAAGCTTTCTATCCTTTTCTACTGTTGGTCAAGAAACTTTTTAACCTTTTTCTCTCTTTTCTGTTGCTTTTTTAGGTGTTCCAGAAAATGATTCAAGCATTTCATTTGTTGTACCTTTGTATTAATTGTTTCAGTTTAGCTTCTCAGGTCAAATTGTACTTCACTGAAAATGCACTGAGGTTGATTTCAAAGAAGGCAATGGCTAAGAACACCGGTGCTCGTGGTTTAAGAGCCATACTAGAAAACATTCTTACAGAAGCTATGTTTGAGGTATATACAGAATGTTTTTGTACTTTGTCATTATAACTTGATTGCAAACTAGTTCCTGTTAGTGCTTTTTCCTACGCTGGTTTTTCCAAAAGCCATTATACAAGATGGCAGGCTTTCTTTCACCAGAAGACAAGATGTCTGCTCATGGACATTATATTATATTCTACATAGAAAACATAGTTTTTAGTTGCAGAGAATTGATGTTTACCTTTTCTTTTCTAGAAGTGACATTTTTGAAGAAGTCTATTCATTTTATGCCCGGTATATTCCATACATTTTGGACAGATTCCAAACACCAAGATGGAATCTCACAGGATCAATGCGGTTCTGGTTGATGAAGAAGCTGTTGGGTCAGTGGATGAAACAGGATGTGGAGCAAAAATTCTTTATGCTGACAATGAAATGGATCGGTTTCTTGCTAAAGAAAAACATTGAACAACTTTGAGGTAACTTCTAATGCACCTCTTTGTAGTTGATTTTGAACCTCAAGCATCTTTTTACTATTGTTTGCCTTGTCCTTGAGAATCGGTGGAAGTGTTGAAACACTTAGAACTCCCATTAGGAAAGCAGGTCACAAAAAGAAAAGAATAGTCTCAGCATGTGAATTTAAAAAAGCGCAAATTTCAGAAATTAAAACCTGTCAGGATTCATATGAGGTCGGTCCCTCAGAACATTGAAAATCTTTAATGTATTTACACTAATGGGAATTAAAACTATGTTGATGCCAACTTCGTGAAAAATCAATTATTTATCTCCTTTCAGTCCGTCCTCCATCCCCTTTTTTCCACTGCTGCGAAAATCTCAAATCTCTCCTAAATAGTAGCCTTGGACATTGGATAGGTCCAGGGTATCCAGGAAATACATACACAAATCTGCATTGCATATGGACTCTGATAACAGGGTGACAGTGAAGCCTGTTAGAATTATGTTTTCTTAAGCTGAAAGGTTTTCGGCCTTCATTTATCCGAAACAGATACGCTACAGAAGGACGTAAGGAAAGAGGAGGTAATAAAAAATTAGAAATCATAGTATGCTCTAAAGCAGTAACAGAAGTTTGTGCCTATGATGTAGTTTTATTTAATAATAAAGAAATAGAGTAAGCTAGCTTTTATGGATGATTATTCTAATTGAAACATGTAATAGTTTCTTTTACATTTTAAAATGGTATGACAGAGTGCTTGAAGATGTTGATCAAGTTTGGTTGGCAGGGGAGAGAATGGAGGTCAAAGACACCCAAGTTTTGGTAAAGTTGGGATTCACTCAACATGACAGTGGCAGTCCAGAGTTTGTGAATGCTTTTGTCGTAAAAATGTGTATATATACTTTAGGCTTAGATCGAAGTGCTAAAGCTGAACTGACTCATTAGGAAGAGGCCTCGAACTCACTTATTACCCAAAAATAAAATAAAAACAGTGATGATAATAATATTAACGGTAATAAAATTCTTGCCACTTGTTTTTTTTTGTGTGTGTACGCGTATACATTTAGCCTTATCATTACTAAATGAATAGTGTGATTGAACATTTGTTTGAAAGGGTGATTAGGACCTTGCGTGAGATGAATAAATTGACAATGCACATCTTCCTCGTTTCACTCTCATCACTCTCTTTTTAAATTGTGTTGGCCTTGCTCTTTGATTAGCTAATGGACATATTAGAATTAACCAGCTGCTTATTACTTATCCATGGATAATAATGGTAATAAAATACAAGTATATAATTAACTATTTGTGCTTTCTGATTAATAAATTACATTATTGATTTATATAAAATTAAAATGAATATGATATTAAAATATGAATACATCAAAATTTATATAAATTAAATTAATAATTTGTCAATCAAAATTTTATTAATATATATTTTAAAAATAATTATAATGCGTTAAGTAGCTAGCTAGCAATTTACAATGGCCTCAAAACTTAAAATCTTAAAGTAATGTATTTATCTGTTGGAGGTATAAATTATTCAGGTTGCATTTTGACAACCGACCACAATATTTATCACTTGTAATCCGTGTGTTACCTAAATTCAATTTATTGAAAGCCTTAGAATAGCTAAATGTATTGTATTCCTATTAGAATGAACAACTTCAAGTTTTGAGGAAATTTGTATCTTAAAATTGTCTAGCTTCTTTTGTTTGTACTGTATATCAGTAAATCAGAAGCTTATAAATTTTGTTGAAATTGAATCACATGTTATGGTAAACAATAAGTTTACAAGTTTGAAAAAAATTAATTAGTTGACATGGCTGGTTAGACCATCCCAATCAATAATGATGCGAAGATTATTGAGATTTGCATAAATCTAAAGAACATGAAGTTCATGTGTTATTTGTTCTCAAAAGGAATTTAGAACATTACTAGTCAAAGTTGAGATTTAATGTCTTGCATATCTGATTGAAATATGACTCATTTATTCACAAAGTGATTTTTTTATATGATTTCAATAGATGCATCTACGAGATAAATTACATATACATTATCAACTTGAATCGAAAAAACACGAACCAAATTTTAACCCGAGCCGAAAGCAACCTGAATCGAATTTAACCCGAACCAAAAGCAACCCGAATTGAAACTAACCCGAACCAAAAGTAACCAGAAACGAATTTTAATATGAATTGAAAGAAACCCGAACTGAAAGAAACATGAACTGAATTTAACCTGACCCGAAAGCAACTTAAACAAAAATTAATTTGAACCGAAAGTAACCCAAATCGAAAGCAAACCGACTTTAATTTACCCAATTTGATTTGAACGGAACATTGCCCTATTTTTTACTTAATAAATGAGTAAAAATGGACGAGTGATTTATTGTTATTATATATATTTTAACAATGTGATGGATAGTAAAATAATATATTTTTTATTCTTTTTTTAATTATACTCCTAGTTAGCCACCAACTTTGGAAATAGTTTAATGAATATCAATATCACCTTTGATAATAGTTTAATGATTTAATATTAATTTTTAGTTTAAAAAATTATATTCATATTTGATTCGATAATTTTTAAAAACAATGAAAAAAATTTTGAATAAAGAATTATAAAATAAATTTACTACCTAGTATTTTGTTTTATATGATTAACATTAATTGTCATCATTTAGATAATATACTCAATACTGTATATTTTAATTAACTTTAAAAGAAAAAAATTCACTTTTTTATAAACACAAATTAACATGAAACACAAATCTCAAATAAATAATTCTCATTTAAAGAATAAAAAATGATATGTAGTTACTACTCTTGCACATCAAACTCAATTACATTTTCTCAATAAAACTTTCTTAACAAAACTTAAAAGATCAATAAAATAGTTTAAACGAATCAAATTCAACCCTCTTAAATCTTAAAATATCACTAGACACAAATACTATATGCATCAATTGTTGAATTAAATCCAATCCACATCAGAACCGACAAACTCATCTTCCTTTGTAGCTACATAAATTAAAAGAAGTTATTAATTTGTTTACCAAAATAAAAAATGAAATAGATTAATAATAATAATAAAAAGATGATGTGGTAAACAAAATTTACTATAAGAAATTGAAATAAATCTAAAAGGAAATAAAAACTTACATTCATAACCGAATAACCAACTACGGGATGTTATCAAAGCTTCCACACTTTCAGGTATATAAGAACTTTTTCACTTATTCAAAATTCGACCTCCTATACTAAAAGTTGATTCTGAAGTAACAGTTGTAAGAGGTACAGTAAAAAAATCCCTAGCAAGATGAGAAAGTTGTCCATATCGATGCTCATTTTCTTTCCAAAAATTAAGGATGTCAAGTTCTGTTTTTGTATCAATTTTGGGGTCATATAAGTAAACATCTATTTGTGTCTTGGCACAATAAGAAAACATGGTCTCTTTCTTTTCATAATCTTGTAAAAATATAAAAAAATAATATAACTTGTATTATATAAATTATAAAAAAAGATAGTAAAAATGAAATATATTAAATGAAAAATAGAAAATAAAAAAAGTTAAAAATATAAGAAATTTACTGCAAAAAGGTCGAATTTGCGCTTGTGATGTGTAGATGACATGCTCAAAGTATCTGAGTTTGAGCTCGATTCTAAGGACGATTCATGTGAGATGTGTGTTTCTGAAACATATTCTTTAAAAATCATCTCTAACTTAAATCTTACATCACAGATTTTTAAAATGACATATGTTTCATCCTCAAATAATTTTTCATAACAATAATAGAGAAAATACAACTTACAACGAGGATCAAGAATCACCGCAAAGGTAAACAACGTGCCATAGTCATCCTCACTCGAGTTGAACCAATACTTATCAAACTTTTTCTTCATTTCTATTGCCATTGTTTTCAAAACTACATCATTACTTATTGTCAACTTTCTTAAAAGTATAAATTTTTTTCAAACATTCCCAAAGTATAAATTCGCAGTACAATAATCATTTCCTGAAAATAACTCAGTTATATCAAAGAATGGTTCTAAAATATCTTGAATTTTTTCAAGCATTTCCCATTCTTCGGTGTTTGGACAGTGACAAAAAGAAGAATCAACAACAATCATTTGTTTAAAAGCTTCACGATATAAAATAGCTCTATCAAGCATCATGTATGTAGAGTTCCATCTTGTAAGAACATCAAGCCACAATACTTTAGTTTCTTTTATCTTGACTAATTTCACACTACGTAAAAAAGCATTTTTTCTTGTTTATGACCATTTGATATACTTCACACATTCTCTTATCTTGACAACAATATGTTCAATGACCTTAAGTCCATCTTTAATAATGAGATTCAACACATGTGCAACACATCGAACATGAAAGTAAGCCCCTCGAGCATTAAAAGTTTCCTTCAAGTGATCCTGCATTTTATCATTACTAGAAGCATTATCAAGTGTAATGGATAAAATCTTATAGTCAATACCCCAATCCTGAAGTAAGTCTAGAAAAATACTATACATAGTACTTCCAGTATGCGGTGAGTCAGTATGACAAAAGTTTAAAACTTTATTATTTAACTTCCAATTGACATCCACATAATGAGCGGTTAAACATAAATATCCCCCTGTTTGACAAGATGTCCACATATCACACGTCAAAGAAATACGATTAAATATATTACGAAGAGTTTCTTTTAAGTTTTCTTTCAAACTTTTATGTAACTTCAAGCCATTTGTTTTTGCAGTATTTCTACATATGCTTCTAACTTGATTGTTCAAATGTGCATGAATTTTCTATTACCTTCATGTTCAACCCAAGAAAAAGCATATTCATGCTTTATAATTGCTTTAGCTACCAACTCTTAATAGATTTTTTGGTCATAAACATTACCTTCTAGTCTCTATGTTCTCAAACTTTTATATTGTTTACATTTTCAAAGTGTTTTTGCATATTGGAGGTTACATAATGTGAGTTACAAATAAAGGAAACAATCTTACAATGTTTGCAAAGTGCCCACTCTTTTCCATCTTTAGTTTTTGTGGAATTAATAACGAGAAAATGTTTTCAAAACTCACTTCGTCTCTTAGGAAAATATTGTGATTCTGCTACAACATTATTAGTATCACTTGGAACCTCACATGCATTAACATTAGATTCCATTACTACAAAAGCAAAGAAAAATATTATTAGTATTAAGTTGGACCTTATATGCACATCAAAGACACATAATGAATCACACAAATATATTAAAAAAAGTGTAATAAATACACACATAATTTTATTAATAATATAGAACCAAAAAAATATGAATAGAAATTTTTTAAATAAATAATGTACTACGATATATAAATATACCTACAGTCGCGTAGAGTAATCTTTTTTCAAATAAGAATTTTTCTTGACTGACGAATAAGATATTCGAATTAGCGTGAACGAGACATACAATAAGATAAAAGTTATTGATGTTACCACTTTTATTACTAAAAACTCTTGCACTTAAATTTTTTAATAATAATTATAGTAGAAAATAATATTAATTTTTAGAATAATAATAATGATCGTAACAGATTTTAGTAATGAATTAATAGTGTTAATTGTAAATAATAATGGAAATAATAAAGTGATATGATATTAAAATAACTAACTAAAAAAATTAAATTAAAGTGAATCTTGAAAAAAAAGTGAAATATGATGTATTTGGAAATTGGAAGTTATCAGTTACGGCAATAAGCAATACAAGGACAAGGTGCTCGCGCAATAAGGTAGGAGGAGTTGGGCACTAGGTGAAGAAGCACTTGCATGTGAGAGTTGAAGCAGATTCAGAGACACCTGCATGTGACAATTGGAGTTGACAAGAGTTGAGCGACGATTGAAACTAACAAGATTGAGCGATGACAGAGGGAATTCTTGAATTTTGAATTTCTTGAGTTAAAGAAAAACATCATACTTATATATATATATAGTATTTATAAATAATATATAAAAGAAATTCTATATAAATAAAATTATATTTTAACCTAAATAGTGAGGTCTTTTTATTATTTTGAATATATATAAGGAAGATTATTTTAATTTAATTGATAAAAGTTATTTTGAATAATAAATTAATTTAAATAAAATTGGTAATATATTAAAAATATTAGATTTATAATAAAAAATAGAAAGTTTAAGAAGAATATAAAAATAAGAATCTAATCGTAAGATTAAAAACAATAATGAATAAAGTTTACTTATCTTACTTGTAATATAAAACGACTAAAACAAAGGAGATAATATTAGATTCATAATAAAAATAATAGAAAACAATTAAAACAAAGTAGATAATATTATATTCATAATAAAAATAATATAAAGTTTACTTATGTTACGATTAAAACTTAACAAATAAAATTATTTATTGTTTTTTTAAAATTTAATAAAATATTAAATTTATAATTGGTAATAAAATTTTTAATAAAAAATTATTTATTTATCAAATAGTTTTCATTATAAACTTTTCATACGAGTTTAATATAAAAATTTGATAACAAATTCTAACACATAATTTGTAACCCCCTAGACCCGGCCTATGCGTTTCGACTAAGTCTAGTGGATCACATTATGATTATTAAAGACATTTTCCGAAATCGTTATTCCATCAATATAAAATCACATTATAAATAACATGAAATTATAAACAAATTATACTATCAAAATCCAACTCGTAAATATAGTACCAATAAATAATAATTTAATTTAAAACATGTCTTCAAATTCAAAATCACAATAAACCGAGCAGTAATAGCAAAATAGTCATCATTATAAAATCTGATATTTAAAATAAGGTCAATGTCACCAAAATAAAGTCAACTTGCAAGATAAAAACATTACAATCTGATTTACTTCAAGAGATATGTTGATCCTCCAAGTGCTCGAACCGAGGTATCTAACCAACAATATCTGAAAGGGGGAAAACATTTTCAAAAGGTGAGCTAGACTCAGTGTGTCCCAACATTTCCATAAAATGTCAATAGGTACAAATCATAGTCCAGTAATCTCACAAATTCGTAAAAGAGTTTAACTTTTGAAAATCATAGTTTAAACCCTTTACTGGTACACCATCAGTAGTTCCCAAAATTATTTTCCATATAGCTTACTTTATGCACATAGCAAAAAGAAAGCCGACTTAAGGATAGGCTCTGAAGCTTGTATCCTTAAGCCCAAGTCAATAAGTCCATATAGCTTACCCTAAGCACACAGCAAAGGAAAGCCGACCTAATGAAACATCTTGGGGCCCTCAAGAGTCACATTAGGCCCAGTTAGCTTGATCAGAGCTATTCCATCGTAATTCAATTCCAAAATTCAATTGCACCGTGACATAAATTCCATAAATCCAAAAACATGGTAATCATATACCATTTCAAAACAAAAATTAGATAGCAGCCATATTCCATAAATTGTCACATTAAATTGGTGCATCCATAAAACAATAACCAATGAATTCGGTGTACCACATATTAAAACCAATAAAACAGTTCAATAATAAGTAGGGAACACACCTCGACAATAGATTCAAATAGTAAATCTACTGATTGCTTGTAACATCCCCAAAAGTCGGATCAGTGACTAAAATGTAAATTTTGGAAACTGTGTGCTCAATTTTGAAATAAGTTAAAAGTATTGGGATTCAAGTAAAGAATTTTGATGATGGATTGAATAGCATAGATGGATAATTAAAGGGGCAATTTAGTCTTTTCAGCTTAAAGGATATTTTGTATTTCCTTTAAATACAGGTGATATACGTGGGTTTTGGGAGAGTTCTGGAAGCCTTCTTCTTGCTCTCTTCTTCTTCTTCTCGTAGCTCCAGCTTAAAGGTAAGTTTGATTTTTAACTGTTAATTTCTGGAATTTATAAGTTGGTTTTGAATCTTTGGGGGTTATATAAGCTTAAGGAAAGCTTATATAAACTTAAAACATCAAGAAGGGAGAATTAGAAAGGAATTTCTATTAAAAGATTAGAAATGAAATTTTGATATAGAAAGGTTTTTGAAATTCTAAGGATGAATTTGACTTGTCAAGGGTTAAATTAAGAAGTATGAAGTGTTAGAATTGGAATTAGAACACATTGAAAATTTGGTATGATTTTTGAATCTCATATGGAAGATAGGATTTTGAGGTTTAAGATGAAATAAATGAATATAGATTGGTTTAAGTATGTGTACTAGAGTTAAGAATGAAAAGGGGATGATATATGAAGTGTTTAAGTGGAAATGAAGTAATTTTCGGGTTGAAAATATGATTTCTGGGCAAGGGGAATCGGTACCCATTCAAGGGGAACCGATACCCCTTCAAACGACAAAATTTCCAGAATGTCATGAGGGAATCGATACCCCCTCAGTAGGGAACCGATTCCCCCTAAAGGAAAAATGGGAATATTGGTTTAATAAGTTCGTTTAAGTTGCTAGTATCTAATTAAAAGGTGTAGGTATCTAATGATTACCTCGAAATGTACATTTATGTAGATTCTACACATAAAGAAATTCCGGAACGTTTGGCAAGTAAGATCGATCAAGGGAAAGATAAGAGATTGGAATTGACTAGTGAGGCCAGGTGAGTGCATATTCAATAGTATACGATGTGCGATGGGAATAAGACTTGCGATGAGTCTATTTCCTAAAGTGTTACACATGAATTCATGATTAAAGGCATGAATGGAATATGCATGTATGTATGCTTGATTATATGGATTGATCTGTTCTTTTATGTGTTAGATGATAAAGTATAAGTAATTACATAAGAAAGGTTATGAATTATATGAGATATAAACTATGTGATCATAGTAAAATATAATTATTACTATATGATAAGTGAAATAAGCTGGATAATATTGATCTATAGGATGAAGTGAGAATAGTACACTAACTAGGAGATTTGAACATAAATGATAAGATGAACATATAAGATAAGCTAGATGGGAAAGATTCATATGTTTAAATAAAACTATAACACATGGGTTGTATGATAGAAAATTATGAAGTTATATGAGAAGATTATAGGAGTTATATGAAATTGAATTAAGTAAACAGATTAGATCATATAGAGAAATAATAGAAGTGAGATATGTTTATAAGTCTGCCCTAGATGAATATGAATACGAAATATAAGAGTGCTATATGATTTATATTAGGATAATCTTGAGGATATATATATATAGATATGAAATGAAATGAAATGAGTTATATGAATACACAATTATGTGATGAAATGGTGGATTACCTGAACATGTGAATATATATATATATATGTCTAAGAGAAGGCATAAGATTAAGATATAAGAAATGTGACTATAAGTGTATGTGCTCTAAGTGATATGACTTATAGGTATTTCTATTATAATGTTACATGATATGTTATGTATGTTAAAGGAATTATGTGATGGTATAAGAATTGATATGAAATATATATGTGAAAACAAGTATATGTTATGAGACAAAACCTATGATTATAAGCTACGTGAAAGTGTTCCTATCTGTTATATGAAGTATATGATCATATGTGAACAAGATATGATGAGTATGTGTACATGAATAAATGTGGTTGGGTGAGAAATGATAGAAATTATATGAAAACATGTATAGGTGAATTAGCTTTATAATTAGGTAACTATAGGAAATCATAACTATGAATTATGTGATGTGAAAGTAATCTATGTGATTATATGTTATATGAATACAAGAACATGAGATATGTGACATGTGAATTATATGGAAATGATCTACGTGTAAGTGAACTACGTGACTATGTGATAATATGAAAAGAAGCTATGTGATAAGTGATATGTGAAAGTGAATTACAAGTTATGTGAATATTTGAAATGAAATAAATGATAACACCCATGTTATGTGTCATGAGAGCTACGTGTATAGTTGGCATGCCAAGAGTCGAGGGTCTACGCGGTTCTTCGAGACATATGTATATTCTTTGGAACATGTGTGAAGTCTAGAAAGACACATACTTGATCCCTAGCATATGTATATGATTCTTAAATAATTCTATGTGGTCCTTATGGACATTATTATATGGCACTACGGTGCAATTCTACGCGGTTCTTCGGGACATATGTATATTCTTTGGAACATGTGTGAAGTCTGGAAAGACACATACTTGATCCCTAGCATATGTATATGATTCTTAAAGAATTCTACGTGGTTCTTATGGACATCATTATATGGCACTACGGTGCAATTCTACGGGGCACTTCGGTGCATTTATACGAGTTGTGGTGACAGCATAGTGCACAACCTCTATAGACTCACATATCGATAGTTCTCACATATGTACATGGGCTAATCCAGAGATATGAACAAATATAAGTTAGTGGTATGATAAATGCTATAGAAATGATATGATGTTGTGTGTGTATAGTGTTTGATTGAAAAAGTATGTGATTATATGATAAACTGTTAATGATGAATTATGTGTATATATGTATTTACTGCAATTAATCTGATATGATTTTATACGATATGAAAAATGCATGGAATTGCTATAACATGATAGAACAGAACATGCATGTATCAATATATGTTTTAAAGTGCATTATAAGTTGTTATGCCTCACTAAGTCTTCGACTTAGCGTGTGATTGTTTCACACGTAGGTTTCGAGAAGAGTAAGGAGTGATGCGGAGCAAGACAGGTCAGTTTTCCTTACCAAAAGATCAGATCAGAAATATTTGACAAAGTATGTATTTGGTTATGTATAAAGTGTTGGCATGTAATAAGTCATTAAATACGAGCACTCTGATAAAGTCTTTATTTTGATTTAAATAAAGTTTTAAATTTCCCGGGATTTTTCTTAAGAGTCAAGGTTTGAAAAGTCAATGTGACACTTCAGACTTGTATCCGGGTCGGATACGGGTTGGGGGTGTTACATTTAATGGTATCAGAGCTATGGTTTAGCCGATTCTCGGCATAAACCGAAGTCCAAAATGTCATAAAAGGTGTACATGCCAACATAGATTAAAAAATTTCTGATCTGATAGTGTAAGGAATACGTTGTCTTGCTAATAAAATAAGAATAGTTTAATACAGTAGAAATCCGATCGTGATAATTTCGAAGTAAGTGAAAGGTGATATTCCTGATTGTGATAGCTATTCACTTGCCCTGGCCAGGCAGGATGAAGAGCGGACACCTCAGGAAATGCCTAGTAAGATCAAAAGTTGATTTCAGAAAGCTGAAATCATATCTGAATAATGATAGAAAATTTTCATTGTTTGGAATCGGAAAAACGATGTAGAGTAGTTTTGCTATTATGTGAATAAGATAGAAGATGGTGAACGGGTGTCACCATAAGAATGTTAAAAAGATCTAATGACGTGATGATTACGTATAGAAGAACTCAAGGATAAGTGCATCAGTGACAAGCGTATAAGATGTATAAGTTAGAGCTTATGAGTTTGAAACGAAGTGATAATATTACGCATAAACAAGAGTATGTTTATGATAAGGGTTTGCAGTTAAGATGGAAAGAGTTAGCATTGGCTAACTAGAGTATGTGATAAAAATGTACTGGAATTATAAGATTATAAGATATTGTCAGGATATGATAACCAGATCTGCAATGGATCTGGATACAGTTGCATAATTGGATCATAGTAATGTGGTATAGTAAAGGAAAAGGAAGTAAGAATTTGTATATTTAAATAAAGCTGAGGATTGATAAGAAGAGTTTGAGAATATGTATATCGATGATCAGATTATAAGACACAGGAAGTCAGAATGTTGAGTTTGAGCAAAAGAAATTTCAGGATATATGAGAATAGAGGTGAAATTGATAAGTTGAGTAAGTGAATTTTTAAGATAATTTCGATTTGAAAGGATGTATGTGTTTGGTTGATTAGAGTTTGTACCCTAGATTGAACATATATTATTGACTAGCTGTCAGAGTAAAAGTGATAGAGTTATAAGATTGAAGGAAAAGATAAAGTTGAGTTAATTGATTATGATGTGAATTTGAATATGGTTGTATATTCTGAGCAGATAGCTATGATGTAGAAACTGAGATAAGTATTTGCATGGAACCTTCAGAAAGAAAAATACAAGTATAAGAATGATAAAGAATGAAGTTATGTATAAGAAATGAGTTATTAAAGTAATGAGGATGCAATGAAGATTGGTACATAAAGATGAGTATAAGTAATAAGACAAGAGTATGTGAACATGAAAGGAAATATATGATTTATGTATAAGGAATAAGGAATAAAGAAATGAAAGGGATTGATTTAAAGGATCAGATACGATAAATATGGAAGTACAGAGGACAATTTTGATATAGAAATAAGACAAGTGTGCAAGGTGATGTGAAAATATTGTTTGACTCCTTAAAGTATATGTTTAATCACATTGAAGAAGATTTAAAGTTGTGTTTTGGTCAAATGATGACGAAATACAAGTTTGGTATGGTTATAAGGTAATTAAAGATTGATAAAGAATTTGATTGATTAAGGATTTTGAGTGATAAGAACTGATGCTATTGGTTATATGATAAGTAACATGATAAGGATGTATAAAGGAAAAAGATAGTTGGAAACTTAAGGATTGAAAAGTAAGTTTCTTATGATGACAAGAAAGAATAAGTCAGGGAAGCAACATAAGAACATTAGAAGATATGTTCTTACAAAGATGTTCAGTGAAAATTCGAGGGCGAATTTTCTTATAAGGAGGGGAGATTTGTAACATCCCCAAAAGCCGGATCAGTGACTAAAATGTAAATTTTGGAAACTGTGTGCTCAATTTTGAAATAAGTTAAAAGTGTTGGGATTTAAGTAAAGAATTTTGATGATGGATTGAATAGCATAGATGGATAATTAAAGGGGCAATTTAGTCTTTTCAGCTTAAAGGATATTTTGTATTTCCTTTAAATACAGGTGATATACGTGGGTTTTGGGAGAGTTCTGGAAGCCTTCTTCTTGCTCTCTTCTTCTTCTTCTCGTAGCTCCAGCTTAAAGGTAAGTTTGATTTTTTAACTGTTAATTTCTGAAATTTATAAGTTGGTTTTGAATCTTTGGGGGTTATATAAGCTTAAGGAAAGCTTATATAAACTTAAAACATCAAGAAGGGAGAATTAGAAAGGAATTTCTATTAAAAGATTAGAAATGAAATTTTGATATAGAAAGGTTTTTGAAATTCTAAGGATGAATTTGACTTGTTAAGGGTTAAATTAAGAAGTATGAAGTGTTAGAATTGGAATTAGAACACATTGAAAATTTGGTATGATTTTTGAATCTCATATGGAAGATAGGATTTTGAGGTTTAAGATGAAATAAATGAATATAGATTGGTTTAAGTATGTGTACTAGAGTTAAGAATGAAAAGGGGATGATATATGAAGTGTTTAAGTGGAAATGAAGTAATTTTCGGGTTGAAAATATGATTTCTGGGCAAGGGGAATCGGTACCCATTCAAGGGGAACCGATACCCCTTCAAACGACAAAATTTCCAGAATGTCATGAGGGAATCGATACCCCCTCAGTAGGGAACCGATTCCCCCTAAAGGAAAAATGGGAATATTGGTTTAATAAGTTCGTTTAAGTTGCTAGTATCTAATTAAAAGGTGTAGGTATCTAATGATTACCTTGAAATGTACATTTATGTAGATTCTACGCATAAAGAAATTCCGGAACGTTTGGAAAGTAAGATCGATCAAGGGAAAGATAAGAGATTGGAATTGACTAGTGAGGCCAGTGCATATTCAATAGTATACGATGTGCGATAGGAATAAGACTTGCGATGAGTCTATTTCCTAAAGTGTTACACATGAATTCATGATTAAAGGCATGAGTGGAATATGCATGTATGTATGTTTGATTATATGGATTGATCTGTTCTTTTATGTGTTAGATGATAAAGTATAAGTAATTACATAAGAAAGGTTATGAATTATATGAGATATAAACTATATGATCATAGTAAAATATAATTATTACTATATGATAAGTGAAATAAGCTGGATAATATTGATCTATAGGATGAAGTGAGAATAGTACACTAACTAGGAGATTTGAACATAAATGATAAGATGAACATATAAGATAATCTAGATGGGAAAGATTCATATGTTTAAATAAAACTATAACACATGGGTTGTATGATAGAAAATTATGAAGTTATATGAGAAGATTATAGGAGTTATATGAAATTGAATTAAGTAAACAGATTAGATCATATATAGAGAAATAATAGAAGTGAGATATGTTTATAAGTCTGCCCTAGATGAATATGAATACGAAATATAAGAGTGTTATATGATTTATATTAGGATAATCTTGAGGATATATATATATAGATATGAAATGAAATGAAATGAGTATATGAATACACAATTATGTGATGAAATGGTGGATTACCTGAACATGTGAATATATATATATATATATATATATGTCTAAGAGAAGGCATAAGATTAAGATATAAGCAATGTGACTATAAGTGTATGTGCTCTAAGTGATATGACTTATAGGTATTTCTATTATAATGTTACATGATATGTTATGTATGTTAAAGGAATTATGTGATGGTATAAGAATTGATATGAAATATATATGTGAAAACAAGTATATGTTATGAGACAAAACCTATGATTATAAGCTACGTGAAAGTGTTCCTATATGTTATATGAAGTATATGATCATATGTGAACAAGATATGATGAGTATGTGTACATGAATAAATGTGGTTGGGTGAGAAATGATAGAAATTATATGAAAACATGTATAGGTGAATTAGCTTTATAATTAGGTAACTATAGGAAATCATAACTATGAATTATGTGATGTGAAAGTAATCTATGTGATTATATGTTATATACAAGAACATGAGATATGTGACATGTGAATTATATGGAAATGATCTACGTGTAAGTGAACTACGTGACTATGTGATAATATGAAAAGAAGCTATGTGATAAGTGATATGTGAAAGTGAATTACAAGTTATGTGAATATTTGAAATGAAATAAATGATAACGCCCATGTTATGTGTCATGAGAGCTAGGGGTATAGTTGGCATGCCAAGAGTCGAGGGTCTACGCGGTTCTTCGAGACATATGTATATTCTTTGGAACATGTGTGAAGTCTAGAAAGACACATACTTGATCCCTAGCATATGTATATGATTCTTAAAGAATTCTATGTGGTCCTTATGGACATTATTATATGGCACTACGGTGCAATTCTACGCGGTTCTTCGGGACATATGTATATTCTTTGGAACATGTGTGAAGTCTGGAAAGACACATACTTGATCCCTAGCATATGTATATGATTCTTAAAGAATTCTACGTGGTTCTTATGGACATCATTATATGGCACTACGGTGCAATTCTACGGGGCACTTCGGTGCATTTATACGAGCTATGGTGACAGCATAGTGCACAACCTCTATAGACTCACATATCGATAGTTCTCACATATGTACATGGGCTAATCCAGAGATATGAACAAATATAAGTTAGTGGTATGATAAATGCTATAGAAATGATATGATGTTGTGTGTGTATAGTGTTTGATTGAAAAAGTATGTGATTATATGATAAATTGTTAATGATGAATTATGTGTATGTATGTATTTACTGCAATTAATCTGATATGATTTTATACGATATGAAAAATGCATGGAATTGCTATAACATGATAGAACAGAACATGCATGTATCAATATATGTTTTAAAGTGCATTATAAGTTGTTATGCCTCACTAAGTCTTCGACTTAGCGTGTGATTGTTTCACACGTAGGTTTCGAGAAGAGTAAGGAGTGATGCGGAGCAAGACATGTCAGTTTTCCTTACCAAAAGATCAGATCAGAAATATTTGACAAAGTATGTATTTGGTTATGTATAAAGTGTTGGCATGTAATAAGTCATTAAATACGAGCACTCTGATAAAGTCTTTATTTTGATTTAAATAAAGTTTTAAATTTCCCGGGATTTTTCTTAAGAGTCAAGGTTTGAAAAGTCAATGTGACACTTCGGACTCGTATCCGGGTCGGATACGGGTTGGGGGTGTTACATTGCTGGTTTCACCACGCTCTGCTACAGGTTTCGAACGGGTGAATACTGGCACACGTGGTTTAACTGATCTAGAAGAGCTGGGTCGAGCTATCGAACGATCCGGAGAGTCTCTTGTACCTTCAAACAATAATATTTATCAGTCCCAAATCCTATTTAATTGTTCAAAGCTAAACTTCTTAAGTATATAAGCATTTGTCGGGTTTGACTATCAATTTGAGGTATTTCGAGTCTGAATTTGGCCAAACGGATTGCGGAATCGGAATCAGTGCGTCGAAAAACATAAAGTATGACTTTTCGAAAATTCAAATTCTTGGTCAAAGTTAAAGTCAACCACTTTGACCGTCGATTCGTAGACTTTTGGGTTCGAATTTGACAAAACGGACCACGGAAACGGATTCGGCACATTGAAAACTATCAGGATAGGTATACTCGGAAAAGATTAACGATCGTTTAATAGCCGGTCAAAGCCGATCAAAGTTTTGGTCAAAGGAGGTCAACAAACTGTTGAACATTTTACACAAATAGCACACTTTTTAAAATATTTACCAAAATAGCACCCATTTCTAATTAATTATCATAATAGCACAAAACCGAATTATTTACCAGAATAGCACCAAAACTGAATTATTTATCAGAATAGCACCAAAACTGAATTATTTACCAGAATAACACCGGTCAACAGTCAACGGGTCGGGTCAACGGGTCGGGTCGTGACCGGTCAAACTCTTAAGAAAACCGATTGAACCGGTCACTCACTCGCCCTACGACGACGCGTGTGGCGCGTGAGGTGTCCTCCGGGGCTCTAAAAATTACGGAAAAATTTCTAAAAATTATTTTGAGCGTTTTCGAGATACTTACAAAGCTCGGTTCAAATTTTTGAACGTCGGAGAGCTCGAATTCATCAAATCGGGAAGTTTGACCGGTTCACCTCCACACGCGTCGCCTCCGCCGAAGAAAAAGGGGAACACCGGTGGACTCGGAACGGCACAAGGAACATGATGGTGCGGGAGGTGTCGTAAACGGAGCAACGATCAACGGTGAATTTAAGATTTTATCGGCGATAGAGCTAACAAAACCGTCGCTACTTTGACTGGAAATTCCCGACGTTTGGCCGCGTTTCGCTTCAATTAATTTGAAGGGTTTGTTCCTCGCTCGATGATGAACACAACGGTTATTTCAAAACAACGATCGGAATTCGGACGACGTCAGAATCGAGTTTGGAAGTTGTGTGCGTGAGGAAGGATTTGTGAAATTGATTTCTGTTTTTCAAAACATAAATCACGCCTATAACAATTGCCTGCCGACACTCCAAAGTTAAATTCAGGGCTTGGTCCTTGAATTTTTTTTAACTTTAAAACAAGCTCTAAGTTTTAAAATCTTTCAATTCAGTCCCAAATTTTCGCCAAATTTTCACAATTAAACCCTCAAATTTCAATTAAATATTATTTTGAAAATCGGGTTGTTACATAATTTTTTGATAACAAATTCTAACACTTATTATAGGATCGTATTTGTATCTAACCGATCCGAACTGAAAATTAACCGATCCGATAATTACCTGACTCGATACGCTACCCGATCTGATTTACCGTATACCCGAAATCAAACGATCCGATATTGATCCGAACTGAAAATTAACCGATCCGATAATTACCTGACTCGATACCCTACCCGATCTGATTTACCGTATACCCGAACTAGATCCGATCAAAATTAAACTGAATTTAATATAGACCCAAAATTACCGATATGAATAACCCGTTTGTCACCTCTATTTAAAAGTAAATAAAATTTATGATTTATATATTAAAATATTAATAGTGAATTATATAAAATATATTTTCATTCTAACTATATTTTTTATTTGTATTTTTTATATTTTAGTTTAGTTTAAATTAATATAGTTCATATATAAATGTAAATATAATTTAATGCTATATTTTTAATTTACAACATAATGTCTGTAATAAATATTTTATCTTTTTAAATTTATTTTTTAATAGAAATCTCAAAAAAATTAAATTTTAATATGTATTTTTGTACGACTTTTAAAAATTTGTTTCTATAATACTTTTAAAATTCAATTTTCAAAAACTATACCAAACGGCCAAACATGTTCAAATTTATCCTCGTTTATATCACTAATTCTTTTATATTTTTAAAAAAAAATGTATAAAACAGATATTTTATCTACTTAAAAACATTTCACGACAACAATTCCGAACATTCAATCTTTAAACAGAGCAACCCAAAATTAATTTTCAGAATCACTCTTAAAAAGTACTTTCTAAAAGCATTACCGAACCGGAAACAGCCAGTATCAGATGATTTCCCGATGGATCAACTAATCCAGAATTGCGGTTGTTCGATTAACCTGTCATTTGTTACGAAACCAAACACCATGTATTCAACATAATCTTTCATTAACTTCATTAACAAATGTCAGCTGCATTTCTGGTTGTGCAACAAAGGATTGTGTTAAAAACC
The DNA here is from genome assembly GCF_006381635.1 of Hibiscus syriacus. Taxonomy (NCBI): domain Eukaryota; kingdom Viridiplantae; phylum Streptophyta; class Magnoliopsida; order Malvales; family Malvaceae; genus Hibiscus; species Hibiscus syriacus. Next base: position 846,149 of record NW_024063494.1, read on the forward strand.
TAGCTATGTGCATGGGCTCAGCAATTCATCAACCTACTAACCAAACTACGTCATACCATTGGTCTTGCTGCCATAGACAGTCGATGGTAATGATGTTTGGCCTTTATTCATCGGTAACAGCGAGTGTACTTTTGAGCAATAGCAACAAAACAAAATTTTTCAAAGAAACTAAGAAAACATATATTTCAGACCTTACTATTCAGCGTGAAATAATAAGTTCAGTTTGTTCTTAGTACTGCAGAAAACACAATGTCCTTCAGAAATACACCATCGATTTATCAATTCGACGGTCACGGAGGAGAGACGCCAATTAAACAATTCAAAAAACAAGAGAACACCTTGCCAGAAAGAAAACTCATGATCAAACTTTAGGGATGACTTTGTTGGGAGAGACAACCCCCGCCCTTGAAGGATTAGTCTTCATATACCCAAAACGAATATAGAGGATATCTTGGTTCCACCAAATAAATAAATAAATGAGTCATGATAAAATTCGAATGGTGAACTGAAGACTATTTTTAACATCTCAATTCTTCATAAGAAATATAATAGTATGTATGTATGTACACTAAATGCGAATTGAGCCAATATAAAAAGTATGATGCATATTCAGCATCCTCTGCCATATAAAGTTGATCTCGAGAGCTTGGACACAGAATTTTGGGAAGCCTCAGCAAACTCAGCGGGTGGCACAGGGTGAACTGGGATATTCTGAGCTATTTGCAGATTAGTGTCAAGAGATGCCTCCGATGGTAGTGTACCAGATGCAGCAGGCCTGAAGTTCATATTTGGTAATGAAGGTGCCTTGATAGGGTAAACTTCGGTAACTTCTTCAGTGTTCTCATCCAGATATACAACATCCTGCATGGTGAGTTGGTGGTATTCAACAACTTCCCTTAGGAAGTGATTCTCACGTGCATAAATGGATTTCTCATGAGCCAGTCGTGCCTTCTCTGCCAACAGTGTCTCAAATTGAAGACGAATCTGAAAACGGAAATATTTCTTTATCAAAATTCTGGAATGGTTTACATGTCGAAAACTTAATTACTTCCCTCATCACTTTCAATCCACACTGGAAATTAAAATGAACTTTATGTTACAAGTGGAATAAAAGAATAAAATGTCAGGTCAGCTCAGCTAGAAAATCTGATCATGTTTTTACATAATTTGAGTGCTTAACTTTGGGCTGCATAATGAGCCACTCATGCTGGTGATGGTGTTCTTTTTCATAGAAGGGATTCTGCCTACATGGATAATGAGGCACATCAGGACATTATGTAACATTGTAAACAAAATGAAGCTCTGATTAGGCTATCTTTCACTTCTGTTCCTATTATACATTCCCTTCATCCAGTGGGAGGTAGAAAATGCTACATGCATCAGCTCCAATCATTTGAGACATCTTATTATTACAGAAAATTAAGTGTGGTTTTAACAGCAGTTTTTCTTTATATTGGTTCAAAAAATGGTACAAGTTTAACAGTAGAAGGAATATTATGATATTATGTACAGTTAATTTCTTACAAATTTTTAATCAAATTAGTAGTAAGATGTTAAAAATGCAGGTTGAATAATGTGCGGGTAATTGGTCCTTCCAAGGAGTAAATATGAACCCTATTGCAAACAAAAAAGGCACCCAGATCCTTCAGATGAGTAAAATATAATAAAAGATAAAATGATGAAACTGCATACCAAGTCATCATCATCTGTGTTATCTCCTCTTTCATGATTCTCGCGAAGGATTTTATTTTCTTCCTCCAGCTGAGCACATCTCTCCTTGGCAAAAGCCAAATCAGCTTTGACAGTGTTTAGCTCTCGGAGAAGAAGCTTTGCCTTGGCAGCCATAGCCATAGCAACCTGTTAAAATGTTAAAGAGAAAATCATGCATCCAATTTCGTACGAAAGTTATAACATAAAAAATTAAAATAATGAAGAAAAGATCTATGCAATTTGTTTCACATCACCTATAAAACAACCTGTCTTCCACATGATGAATACTATTTGATTTTATATTGTCATGCTCCTAAATATATGCCATTGATCTTATAAACAGCTTTTCAGAAAAGGTTTCAAGACATCGTTAACAGAGAGTTACATCAAAAATAAGAAATAAAGAAGAAAAACAATCTTATATTTTTTGAATGTTCAAAACAATTGTCACTTCTATATTGCTAAACGAAAATCTGAAATGAGGCCTCTAGAGCAAGAAAACCACAGGTTATGAATTGCACACAGCAAAATATATCCAACGTATGAACCAGTGACACAAAGTGGCCACCTTACGTCGCGAGATGCCTTCAATTGGATTTCTGTATCAGCTTGCACAGATGTTCGTTCTTGGTGCTGCATTTGTTGTTGCTTAGAAGCCTGATTTGGTGCCATAGAACCACTAGGCTTTTTCCTGATATGCTTGCGGGTCTCTTGAATGATACCTACCGTCCTATTCTCCACAACAGAAGACCCTCCTGAATGCAAATTGAAGAAGAATGAATAACTATAGGTTTGTAATGATTTCACGAAGTACGAGAGAGGCATGATAGTGGTATGACAAATAGATTGACATGTGGTAAACATTTGGCTAGCAAAAAAATTATAAGCAGAATGGAATAGTTTAAATAAATCTAAAGTGTCCATTCTTTTTTCATTTTTTCCCTTTCTAATTATCAACAAACAAATTATAAAATCAAGCTAACTGATACTAGAAACATTTGTATATTTATTACCAGCAAAAAGTAAGGGAAATGAAGAAATGAACGAGTAAAGAAGCATATCCATCTATGCTGGCACACTTGAACAAGTGATTATATCAGGAAAAAAGAAAATCCAAAGAAAAATAAAGAACTTGGAATGGAAAAGGAAATGAAGTGTATCATGAAGCCGCAGCTGCTTATTAGTATATAGTAATGTGTTGACCAAGAGCGCAATGTTGGACTCTGACCTTCTCAGGGGTTGGCCCTTGATGCATCTCAGATTTAGATTGTCCGCCTGACTCAAATTGGTGGTGCTCAGGATCGTCATCTAAAAAGGCTTTAGCTTTCCTAGCGAGAGAACCCCAAAACCCTTGCTTGGATTCATCTAAATTTCTCAATGAGGCATATTGATGAGATTGGGAGTCCTGGAGTCAAAAACGAGATAGAAAAGTTCGGATTTTTAGGAGGAAAAAGACTAATCAGCACACAGAGGAAAAAAACGTAGATCGAACAGAAGGGTTAAAAGAACCTTGGATGTGACGGTGGGAGTGGAGAGAGGAGCAGATGAGGAATGAAGGGAACCATAGCCGTAAGCAGCGGAGAGAGAAGAATCTTTGCGGGCGGAAGATGCCCTTATGGCTTTGGCTGTATCCACTTCAACGCTTATCAAATCATCCGCTGATGGTGAAGAAGGCAACATTTCCTGCTGTTGCTGCCTCCTTCTGTAAGCCATTTCCTTCCTAATCCTTGTTCCTATTTATTTGCTCAATCCATCTACCTTTACTACACGTTTTCGTTCCTGCTAGCTTCAATCTCTCCAGTCCCAAATCTATCTTTCCATTCCCAATGCCTATAGGCCAAAACGAATTTTCTTTTCCTGTTTCCCTTTGATAAGAAATTAAACTGCAGGTTTAAATGATGCAGACATCCCTATAGCCATGCATCAACGCAGATGCTGATGAGCTTGCGAAACTAGGAGCAAGGAGTCCATGGCATTTTTGGTCTTCTTTTTTATACCTGTCTTGTAACTTTGTATCATTTTGTTCTTTTGTTTCAAGACATCCTGAATATTAAAAAGGTTCAGTAACCAAGTAAAAAAAAGGTTTAGTAACTAAAACTGACGAGGACGTCAGGCCGGGTCATTCAAGTAAGGTAATTTTTAACACACGTTTGGTTCACGGAATATAAGATTATCAGTAAGAATAAAAGATTATCAGAGAATAAGATTATAGGAAATGTTGTATTTTGTGTTTGGTTGGTTTAGCAAGAACATAAGATTACCGTGTTTGGTTAAATGAATAAAAGATTATTGGAATGTATATTTGATCAAACTGTCCTTATTATATATTTATTTTTTTAACAAGTTGAAAAATATTTATATATTTTCTTTAAAAAATTTAAATTCATAAAATTTATATATTTTTTACAAAATTGAAAATATAATAAGGTTTAGTGAAATTGTAAAATTTTATTTTAACCCTTGGACTTCATATAAAATTTTAATTATAGATTTTTTTTTTGTAAATCTAAAATAGTTTAAAGATAAATTTGTAATTTAACCTTCGTAGAATTTTTATTATTCAATGATAGAATAAAGATATTTTTGAAAGAAAAAAAAAATTAAAGGCATTTTAGTCCAAAACATCGGTAATCCAACAATACCTGAGGAAAGGGAGATAATGACATTCCCGGTAATATACTCAAAAAAATTTACTATTAGTAATGTAAGATTAACAGGGGAATATGGATTTTATTCTCATGGGAATCTCACATTCCCCTAACCAAACACACCCTTAGACTCGACGATATAATATTTTAAGTATTAACTTGACAATATAATATAAACAGAGAGTTGATCCACAAAATACAACTCAAACAATTTTAAGATCGAATTTTATCATATCCTAATTAACATATTAATGATCACCTCAGACGATCACCATTTTTTTTTATAGAAAATTATAAATTTAAAATATATAAATAGTCAAGTGATCATTTTGTAACTTTTGATAATCGGAGTACTCAATAAAATATCATCCTATAATTGAAGGATCATAATTTTTAATAGTTATAAGATTTAACAAAACAACACCATATAATCATTACCATATGTAATTTACTTTTAAATTTATTACTTAAAAGAGGGTTAAGAAGAAAAAAGTTTATAGATGCATGATGCCATAAAAAATTATTACACTTAAATTTATGATATAATATAATTAAATTATAGTTTAATTTTTAATTTTTAAAATATTTTATATTTAAATTATTCTACAAATGTAGTGTACTTGTCGAAAAAACTACTACTAATAACAAAGAAAACAGACAAGGATGGTTGGCCGGGGTGAGGCGCAGATTCGAATCCCAAAATGTAAAATTATGTTGGATTGAGTTTGAGTAGGTTATTGGGTTTAACTTCGATTTGGCTTAGATATTTGCTTCTGGCATTCATATTTCAGTTTTTATTTTCAACATATTTCTTGGTTATGGGTTTGTGTTCTCAAAATTGAAATCCATAAACTGTAAAACGTTTATTCCTTCCTCACACTCCACCGTTCTAGCCTCCAGCTGTGCGCTCTCGGTTCGCAGTCGTCAACGGTTGCTGGGTCATCGCAGCAGAAGGAAGATAAGAAGAAGAATTTAGCTCGTTCCCTTTGCAAAGCCACACACTGGCAAAAAATCTATGTAAGAAAACCAAGCTCGTCCACAAAGGTATTTTTTTTCAATTTGTTCTTTTAATCAAAATCATTATATGCAAATTTTAGCCGTGAACATAGTTTCTTCCTTTGTTAGAAATTGTTTGTCGGTGACCACCATTGACTAATAAGGTTCCCACAGCTTTGTTGTTTTTACTACATTTGATTCTTCCCAAACAATATCCATTCCAAACAATAACCAAAAAACTAAATATTTCAAGTTGTTAGAGTTTATGATCCGAATTCTGTAACAATTCCACAGCTGACAACAAATTACATGTATGCATCAAACATTAACGTTAGTTTTTCAAAAGATAGCAAGATGAACAAAATCCAAAGAATCCAATTGCGAAAACTAACCTATCCAAAAGACAGATAAAATGATTCTAAAACATAGCGATTAAAGCTTAACCAACTCTGATTAAATTGTAAAATGTCGACTGGTGCATGCTAGAATAGAAGGTGTCATTCTCTGGTCGGGGGTCATTAGGTTGAAACATAGGTGTTCTGTAAGGAATCCAGAGCAAGAACAAATGGCAAAAGAGATATCATTGTTTTGTTTTAATGGAAGGGATTTGAAGTGTTATCCAGAAATGGTTGAGCATTTACTTTTCCTTCTTTTGGTTTGTTTAAGTGGTCCTTCAGGAAAAGGTGTGGGAGCTGTTCCTTGAATTTGACAAGCTTGATTATTATTATGAGTGTAAACCATTCGAGTTAAGCTTAAATTAGGCTCCTTTTTCAACTCAAGCTTAAGCATTAATCAACAATAGTTAAAACCCGAACAACTTGTCGGTATACATATCTATGTACCTTTATTCCCTGCAAAAGGAAAAGGTTGTTTTTCTGTAATATGTTCTTAGTAAATTCATTTTTTTGTGCTCTGCAAATCTGCCATTTTTTCTTTTGATGTGATTGATGGTTTGGCAATTGGCATTGATGAAATTCTTAAAAGACACATCTCTTGTGATTTCACTTGAAGTGATACAGTAATTTGGTGATTGCTTGTAGTACTGTGAAGAAATGAAGCGTACTGGAGTTCCAGTTACAAAGCATATTTTTATGGCACAAATAAATGCATATGCAGCTTGTGGGCAAATTGAGAAGGCAAAACAGGTACGTATGCATTTAGCACTTAGCAACTATAGAAGTCGTATACTTCTCATCTGTTAAATAAGCATGTCAAACTAATGAATGTAACTCCCGTACATAAAGAAATCCTTTGTGAGTACCTAATTATATGGAATATATTTCAAGTACAATTTATGCATTAAACCCATTTTGACGTCTCTTATGGTCTTAAAGGATCTATTTTATATTTTAGGTAGTCTTGGACAAAATGATACATGTTTGCAGCATAAATGAAATCAAGAGTGTGCTCGTGTCAGCTCTTGCGTTGAATGGGATGATGCCTAATGCATTAAACCTTTACAAGGAAATCAAGCAAAATGGGGGGACTTTGGAACCTAAAGTTGCTATCGCTCTTATTGTAAGTTTACGACATAACCTTTGTTTTCTTTTTTCCTATAACTACAATAATCTTAATTATCATCTCTACTATCTCTTGGGAGCATTTTACATCCGAGGGAGAGTTGAGTATATTATTTCAAGTACTGGAGGAAATACAGGATCCAGACTATTGGGTTGATGGATGTTGCAGACTAGTCTTACATTGTGTTAGAAATAAGCACTTAAGGTTGGATAACTCAATAATTTTCATTTTCTGGGGAATTTATCTACTTTACCTAGTTTTCTCATTGATCAAACTCTTTATATAGTAATCTTTTATCTTCATTTTGTTAATTGATTGTTTGATCTTAGATCGACTATTGATTTGCTCAAGCAGCTTAATGATAAGCTTCATACCAATGATTTGGCTATGGAAGCTATTTTCGACGAGGTTTTTTCCTATTCTCTTTCTTGATTTTGTGTATACATCTTGCTTTTAATGCCCTTACCCATCTTAGTATGGTTGAAACTCGAAAAAGAAACTTGAACACTTGGTTGTTGCACTCAGTCATTAGAAGACAACAAGGGGGGCTTTCTATCTCCAAATGTATGCGAGTTTTTACAAATGTTGGTTGGCAAATGTTTTATGCCTTTTTCTTTTCTGCACCTCTCATTAATATGTTATCTCGTGTGTTTATCTGAATGCATTTGCCTTACATGGTTCCATCTCTTAATTGAATATATTCTGTGTAATTGCTGAGAAACAACCTAATTATTTAAGGCTTGTCCTGGCTTTGTTTTAAGTCATAAAGGATGAATTTGGCCTTACCTCTTCTCGTAAAAGTCTTGACTTTCTCCTTACTTCTTGCTAAACGCAAAACATTTACAGAACTCTCTTTTAATTTGGAGTGAATATCAGGCAGCTAGCCTTCGTTTCAATGTTTTAACATTCTTAAGGTTAGTAATCCTCCCTCAGTCTTCTTTTCTCGGCTTTGTTGCTTTGTTTTTAAAGTCTATGTATAACCATTTCATCAATCAGTCGTCTCCTTTGATGGATTGAATTGTTGTGTTCTCTTGCAGGATGTATCAAGTCCTTTTGGCTTCAGGAGATCCCAAGTCTGCGAAGAGTTTGCTAACCAAGATTCCGATGGACGACCCGCACGTTCGATGCATTATCAAGGCATTTCAAGAGACTTATCTTCAGTCATCGAGCATAACAAAGACAGAGAAGCAGAAGCTGAAGAATAAAACATGAAAAATACAATCATCCATGAAATAGTTAACATGAAGGAAAGCTAGAGGAATCTACATGTCTTGATTAAAATGTGTAAATGACATTGATCAAGGGAATTATACCCTAATGAAATCCTTAATTAATGTCGTGGACATTGATGATCATTTATGAAAGTTTTAGCAACAAATTGAAGCAGTGAAATTTAACTTGTCAAATTTGAATCCAAACATGAAAATGATTCGAACAAATATACTTATTTGTTATATCGAAATATCAAAATATTTTTAACAATATTATCGATGAATTTTTATTTAAATATTTAAAATTTTGCTTGTTAAAAAATATAGAACAAGGACAATTTGGTAAAATATACATTCCAGTAATTTTTTATCCCTTTAATCAAATACTATAATCTTACATTTATGTCAAACAAATCAAATATAGTAATATAACATTCTCAGTAATCTTATTCCTTATCTTTTATTTCCACTGATGATCTTATATTTCGTGAAACAAACACACGTTTAATCAACCTTGTAAAAACCAACACTTTAAACCTGCATCCAAACACACTGATTAGGTTTTTGGTTCCTCACATTCTCACTTCAATACCCTTCCTTCGTTATTCGCTTGCTGGCAACGACACAGAGTCAGGAATAGAGTAAGGGACAGACATATCCGAATATTTGATAGCGATTCCCCGGAATTGAGCAGAAGATGGCTTCCAAGTTTGGTTTAGCTGGTGGAATTCCGGAGCGTCGGGTTCGACCCATTTGGGACGCCATCGATTCTCGACAGTTCAAAAATGCTCTCAAAATCACTACGACTCTCCTCTCCAAACATCACAATTCTCCTTACGCTCTTGTACGTTTTTAATCGGTTTAAGCATCTTCTTTCGCAGTATGATCTCTTCTTTAGCTTATATGAGTAGTCATATTTTTCGGATTTGATTATTTGCAGGCTCTAAAAGCTTTGATATTGGAAAGAATGGGAAAACCCGATGAAGCACTGTCTGTTTGTTTAAATGCGAAAGAGCTTTTGTATAAGAATGAGTCTTTGTTGATGGACGATCTTACTCTTAGTACTCTGCAAATTGTTTTCCAACGACTCGATCACCGTTAGTTTTCTTTTCTTTTTGGCTAAATCGATTGACTCATTAATTGTGTTCCCCGTAGTTTTTCAGTTGCCTATAAGTATCATTTTATATGACATTTTTGGTAATTTTCAGTGGAGTTGGCTACTAGCTGTTACGAGCATGCTTGTGGTAAATTCCCAAACAATTTGGAACTAATGATGGGGCTTTTCAACTGTTATGTTCGAGAGTATTCCTTTGTAAAGCAACAACAAGTTCGTGTTTTCTTGTTTTTTAAATTCTATCATTCCTTTACGGGCATATCTCTCTATGAAGACGAACGCATAATTTGTGTTACTTATTCAGTTTTTATGTTTCTGCCAGACAGCCATCAAAATGTACAAGCTTGTTGGCGAAGAAAGGTTCTTACTCTGGGCAGTTTGTAGCATCCAGTTGCAGGTTCTGCTGGTTTCCTTTGATGCTCCCTTTTTCTTTTTCCCTCGGTTTGTTGAGCATGTCTTCCATTGGTACTGGTCTTAATAAATATGAATTGAAGTTAGTGCTTTCTTCATAAATAGAATGAAAATGTTATAAAACATTGGAAATAATCTTTCCAATTTACTGAGAAAGATGAATTTTACCCAATTTTGGAAATGAAATCAAACTGCCATCCATTATTGATTGGCCCTGACTAAAGTTTTGCACATTGTTTCTTCTAGTTGTGGCCATGACTAAACATGTAAAAAACAAAACATTGGAGATAATCTTTCCAATTTAAAATTTTAAAATAAAGCATAATTTTCAAATGAAACTATCTTGAAAGAATATCTTACATGTAGGTGGGTTACATCGAAAACTTACTGTCTCCAAGATTGAATCTGTTGATGGTTGCACTGGTAAAACAATCCGATCTAGGTTCAGGTTTGAAAGTGTTGCAGTCCTTTCTGTAAAGAAGATTTGATGAATGGTGTCAGTTTAGTGAAGTGAAGTTTACCTCTGGAGAAACCAACTGCTAAGAAATATATAGCCTTTGTCCAGGTTTTTGAGAAATATAAAATATGTACCGAAAGTTCTGGTATTTGTGCATAAAAAAGCTGTTGGGATTTATTTATATGTTTTCAATAGTTTAACGGAAGTTCTATTCTTCAAAGGGATATGAAGATCTATTTGGCAGTGTTACTTGTTTGTAGAACATTGGAAGACTATTGAGTAACATATCATCCAAAGGGATATGAAGGCCATAATTTTTTTTACATCATTCATAAAAAATGGACAGACATGTCACGTGTTTATTTGATATGTATGTCAGGCTGCAGCTCAGGCCTCCTTGGTTTATCTTGTTTTTCGATATTATTTATAGTCTTCTTGATTATCTCAAGGCTTCATATACTGGAATGCCTCTGCAAGAGTGATATAGATGTTTCAGAGCTAATTATAATGTAGAATATGTCTACTTCTACTGCTTAATTTGTGGGGTCTGAACTTCTTCAGGTTCTTTGTGGAAACGGTGGAGAGAAGTTGTTACTCTTAGCTGAGGGTTTACTTAAGAAGCATGTTGCTTCCCATGGTTTGCATGAGCCAGAAGGTACAGTTCTGTTTCATCTCTTTACCTTTGTTGGTACCGTGAAGTTTCACTTTTTGGCTCTAAGTTGCATATCATATCTAATCCTACATCTGTACAGCTCTTATTGTCTACTTTTCAATATTGGAGCAACAAACTAAATACGGTGATGCTTTGGATATTCTCGGGGGTAAACTAGGATCCCTTCTGATTGTTGAAGTTGATAAGCTACGGATACAGGTATTTTCTGAAGCTTATCCCTACTTGTTAAGAGTATATTAGTATTGATATTGAAAATATCTTTTGGACGTTGATGTCGCCTGTTCAAAATCCACTGTTATGTGAAAGATTGAACATTATTTTCATGTGGAGATTTCTGCTTTTCTTCTCTTATCAAAACTATGTTCTTCGATTTCAAGTTGACAGGGGAAGCTTCTTGCTCGGGCAGGTGACTATGCTGCTGCAGCCAATGTATACCAGAAAATCTTAGAACTATGGTATGCTTATGGATGTTACAGAAATTTACAGCACAACTTTGCACGAGTAACTATGGCAGTTTACTAGTGTGGACTTGGGCTTTGAGTTGAATTATTCATTCCTGAACATTTGTCTTTAACAGTGGTATTTCTTTCTTTTCGTTGTAACTGTCAGTGGGGATGATTGGGAGGCTTTCCTACATTATCTAGGCTGTTTATTTGAGGATGACAGCAGTTGGTCCTGTGAAACCATCAATGCTTCAATTAATTCCCCAAAATTTGTGGAATGCAAGCTTGCTCACTTAACAGATGAAGTGGTATATTAATTATAACTTTTGAATTTTTGCTTGCTGGATTTTATACTTGTTAGTTCTCATGTAGTTTTATGCAACGGTAATAAAATCCAATCTGGTCTCTCTACAGTTCAATTCTTGTGTGGAAAATGCATCAGCATTTGTTCAAAAGTTACAAGCAGAAACTAGTAATGATTCTTTAAGAAATCCATACCTGGCACATCTTGAAATTGAAAGGAGGAAATGCCTATTTAGGAAGAACAATGATGATGGTGTTATAGAAGTTCTTTTGCAATACTATTCAAGGTATGCTTTGGCCTTCAATTATTACTAAAAATTCTTCTTGAATTACTGTCTTCCAGCCAGTCCTTTATGTACTTGGTGAAATCTTTTCCAAAACCTTGTATTTATCCTATCTTGCTCTCTTACTGCAACATTTTCCAGCCAATGTGTTTCTTTTAAGTTTGAATTGTTATTTTTTATATTTTTATTTTTTATTCTTATTTGATGTAGTTGCAAATGTCTGCTTCTATTCCTGTTTTTGGTGCTCTCTTTAGGCTGTCTGATTGACGGATTTAGCTGTTGCAAAAGTTATCTGCAGTAATGATGCTGTGGATTCTATTCTATCAGTTCAAAGAAAAGAAAATACACGTGGTAATTTTTATTAATATTATATAGAGCTTTTCTTTCCTGGATGCAGGTTTGGTCACCTTGCTTGTTTCACTTCTGATATTGAGGCCTTTCTTCAAGTGTTATCACAAGAAAAGAAGATAGAGTTTCTGGATAAGTTGATGAAAAACTCTAGTTCCCTTTCAGCAGTGCCAACTAAAGCACTGGGGCAGTCAATAACACTCTTGAAAACACAAGAACTGATTGGAAACATGTTCAGGCTTTCTGTGGCTGGTGAGTCCAATCACTCATTTAGTAGCTTCTAAGAGGGTTTTGCTATGGTGTATTGCATTGTTTCCTTGTACTTTGTTCTACTATTGGATTGTAGTCAATTATAGATCTATCGTATAACCCAGCTGTTCATTCCCAGAACTTGAAGGCTCTGCTGTGCAAATGGCTGAGTTGTACTGTAAAAACATTCCACTTTCCAAGGATTTAGATCCACAAGAGAGTATGCATGGTGAAGAGCTGTTATCAATTGCCTGCAATGTGTTGGTTCAGGTCCACTGCCTTCTTTTTACTTCTTCCATCATTCAAGTCTGTTACATTTCTTTTTCAAAATGATTTGTTAGATCACAGTTTGTGTTTATTCATTTTGGTTTCTACTATTTGTGTTCCTTGACCCCTCTATAAGGGTTTTCAACAGTTATTCCTTTTTTGGTTGTTTTTTATACTTTATTGTATATGCCTGATTCATGCTCTCGTGGTGCATCCATATTTTCCACCAATGAAACATCATAGCGTGATGGTAAAAAAATTGCTTAGGTTATGTTAGGACATGTTTTGAAGGAGTAGGAAACGACTATTTAGTTACATGTTATCAGCTTTGTTTCTGTTTTAACTCCATTGATCCTAGGTTGGTTTTGTATTTCATTTTGGATTTAGAACCAAATGATTGAAATATGTTTGATATTTTAACATGTTAGGAAAAATAAATGGGGTTCTAAATTTAGAACATGCCTATTTTATAAGATGTAATGATGGAGTATTAATGCCTCATGGTAATGATTGCACGTTTGATTGGGATGAACCAGAATTAAATCTGCAAAGAGATAGGGGGTATAAATATATGTTCTTGAAGTTCATGGGTCTTTGAGGTGGACCTCAATGCTTGCGTGGGCTATAAAAGAGCAAAGCTTTCAGTAATTGTTCATGAATAGACTGGGGTTACTTTTTATGATTGTTTAGTAAGTTACAGAAATGAATTTGAACATGATTTCAAGGCTTGATTTCAAATGAGAGTATGAGACCAGCGCAAACTTCTTTTTATTCACGAACAAGTTTAATGAATGTTTGTTTCAATCCTTTGAAGATTTAACAAGATTTTAATCACAATTTATTTTGTATTAATATCATTGAAAGTAGATTTAAAAATTGAAAATCTTTCATAATGTTTTAGAAACTATTGTTCTAGTTGTATTTCTTATGTGCTTAAAAACCAAATATAAACAAGTTAAAGAATCTAGGGAAGGAAATTTTTTGTCTTCTGTTTCTACTGACATCATGCATTGCGTGGATGCCGAAGGCAAGGAGGGACATTTCCCGATAAGTAGAACCTAAGCCAATGGGCATTTGAGCTACGAGAAAGTACATTATTTTGTGGGTGTATGTTATGACACATTAGTTTAGGAGTTTTCATCTCACCATATTTTACTCATTGAGATGCCTTATTTATAGTATATCTCTAAGGTTAATATTTACATGCAACAAATTTCATTTTGGATTTAGCTATTTTGGCGCACGAGAGATCTTGGTTATTTCATTGAGGCGATTATGGTTTTGGAGTTCGGGTTAGCCATCAAAAGGTCAGGAAATGTTTATATTTGTACTTGGCTTTGCAATTTTTTTCAAATAGAAAGTCCTCGGTTGCTTAGTTTGACTTGATTCTTCTTGGTTAGTGAGGTGACCATGTTTGAGAAGAGAGGGGGGTGTCAATGGTATTAAAAAAATTTTTGGCTAAAATTTTGGAAAGCTCTTTGTTTCACTAAGGAGATATTAAAATAACTCTTGGAGATAACATCTGTCTGTCTACTCTTTTTGCAGATATGCATGGCAGCACAAAATCTTATTGTTGCACTTGTATTCGTACTTTGGTGCCCTTTCCTTGGCATATGAAAGGTAAGTTATGTGATTAATACTGAAGAAAGCGTTACTTTGTCTCCGTAATTAGCAACATATTCACTTTTTTGGCATGTTTCTAGGTACTTTAAATGCATTTTGTTCTCTTCTCTAGGTATTAAATTTACTCCTTTGTATCCTTTTAGGTATAAATCATTGGATGTGAAGAACATCTTGATGGAAACTGTTTCACATCACATTTTGCCCCAGATGTTGGCATCTCCTCTGTGGGCAGACTTAAGCAATCTGCTGAAAGATTACCTCAAGTTTATGGATGATCACTTCAGAGAATCTGCAGATCTTACTTTTCTTGCCTATCGCCATAGAAATTACTCTAAAGTATGTATTTTACCTTTGTAGTTACTGCTTTCAAATCCAAATTTCTCTTAGACTTTTATCCACAAAAAAAGAACAGAGGTGAAACAGGAAAGTTGGGTTTGCAATAATCTCAGTGAGAGCAGTTCAAGTTGATAGTAGTTTGTGACTGCTTTTTTGGTGCAAATACTTAATTTTAGTCATTGATGTTATGTTTAAAATTATCAACAGAGGAAAATGACATACAGAAAGATTCAACATTTTCTGTTGCAAAGTAACATGGATATATAGAAAAACTTTATGCCCGCAGGATGATGAAAATTCTGTTTGCTTTCTGGCCAACTTTTTAATCTGCTGGTCAAATTCATGTGTTGCTGCCTTTTTAGTATGTGAACTTAGGAAATGTTTCTTACCTTGTACTCCAGGTAATAGAATTTGTTCAGTTCAAAGAGCGGTTGCAACATTCCAATCAGTATTTGGTGGTGAGGGTTGAAGCACCAATTCTACAGCTAAAGCAAAATGCAGACAACATTGAAGAAGAGGAGGTAGCGTATTTGATTGAAACCCTTCAGGAATTAACATGTATGAGGTTTTGCTGTATTTGGAACACATTTGACATTACTATTTCTTCTTATAGAGCATTCTTGAGAGCTTGAAATGCGGGATTGATTTTGTAGAGCTATCAAATGAGATTGGATCAAAATCGCTGATCTTCAATGAAGATTTCCAGTCACGACCATGGTGGACGCCAACTACAGAGATAAACTATCTTTTAGGTCTGTGTAGAACATGTTGCATGGAAATGTCTGATTGGTTTATTGTGCATTATCTTGTTGATAGCGGTTGAGGTCTTCCTTTTCAACCCCTGTTGTATTCCTCTGGTTATATTCATTGAGCCATTTTGAAATTTTTGCTGCAGGCCCATTTGAAGGAATCTCCTACTATCCTAAAGAAAATTTGGTACTATACTCTGCCCCCGATTTACTCTACTCTTTGTATAAGCTTTTACTGTGTAGGGAATTTATTTTCTGTGATTTTCTAATCTTTTGTGTCTCTTTTGTTGATCACATTTTAGACAAAGGAAAGGGAAACAAGTGTTCGGGGATTAGTTGAAAGGAAGTCTCTTCTTCCTCGGATGATATATTTGTCTATTCAAAGTGCGTCAGTCTTATTCAAGGATAGCAGTGACACAAATGGTTCTCTAGCTGATCATAAAACGTCATTAGAACTGAAGTCTTTGCTTGAACGCTATGCAAAATTGCTTGGGTTTTCCTTAAATGATGCGATAGATGTGGTTATGGGAGTTTCCCGTGGACTGAAGACTTATGAGGTATCTGTTTAACTGTATGCATGTCCTCAATTATTTGATGCTTGTGCATTCTAATTGTTGATAGGTCATATTTGGTTTTACTGTTTACTATTGTGGCAATGAGATCATTTTCTGAATATTGTCCTTGTCAAGATTTGTTTCAATCGTACGGATATAAAAATTTGAGCATTCTTGCTCTGAAGTCGATACATGCTAGGATTTGTTGGTTTTTTGGGTATACATTTTTCTTGTTACCAATAGAAAAGATGCTTGTGAGCCGTCATTTATATACCAAAAGGTTGGTGAAGCGGTTTTCCTAGATTTGTTAGCAGATATTGATGCCCATACTTCTGAAGTATCATATAATGTTAATTTCCTTGTGCAAAAATTAATTTTGAGGATTTATACAGGTTTTTGGTTCAGATGTTATTGACTGGTTGAACTTTGCCGTATTCTTCAATGCATGGAGCTTGAATTCTAATGAATTTGGACAGCATGAAGGCAAACGTACACCTGTTAGTTGGCAGCTTGTAAATTCTCTGCTGGAAAACTACGTTCTGAGTAAGTTGAGATCCATGGGTCCTCTGATTCAGTCTCCACAGGGTGATTTACCTAAATTGGTCCAAGCAGTTACTGAACCATTGGCGTGGCATGGCGTTGTAATTCAGTCTTGCGTCCGGTCGTGTGTGCCATCTGGAAAGAAGAAGAAGAAGAGTGGTTCTACAGGTCAGTCTATCTCTTTGTTATCTCATGCAGTTAGGGATGCTATACAGAGTTTATGCAGCATATTAGAAGAGATTGTGAGATGGTCGCAAGATCAGATAAAGAGCCCAGAGGACAATAAAATAGACATCTTGGTGTCATCTCTCAAGACAAATGGACAGAATGGAGGACCCGGACATGTTTTCCACATTTTGGAAACATTGGCATCTTCCCCAAATGAGACAGAGCTTGGGAATTGGATATCTCAGGCTTTAAGAGCTTGGAGTCCGGTTGATGTGGGAAGAAAAATAATAACCGGACAGAGTAGAGTACTCTCTGAATTTTGCCGTATTTGTGAATCAAAAATAAAGGCACTGAAATCTTTGAAGCAGCAAATAGCGCAGGTGTGACTAGAAGAAGGGTATTTCTTCCTCATTTTTAAAAATGTTAAGTGGGGATCCAACATGAAGAGTAGAGGTTCGACGTTGGAGTCGTGTCTGTCTGTTATTGCTTTTTTTCTATCTGCAGATCAGATTCTGAATCCCATACAAATGTTGGTTTGTGATTGGTGTATAAGAAATGTAAGGGTCAGTTCGGTTGTTTTTGGTATTCTTGTTGTGGAGTGTGTATTGGTTCCTCTTTGAAATTCATTTCGGGTTGTAGACTTGTGTTTTAAGTTTAGATTCTTGCACAATGGGAGATGGAGTGCTACTACATCTTATTATCTATATACCAAAAGACGGCCTCTCCTCAGTGGTACCAAAAGTGGCAGCCCTCATTTTGATGAATATTTTTTAGTTTCATCTCCCATTTCTATGCATGATTTCTACATTCCTCCTCCACAACGAAAACCAAGATGACGTTGGCTACTACCCCAAATTAGATATTCGAAAATATCATTTCAAAATGCAAAGAAGAAAGAATTATCATCCCAGACTGTAATTGACAGGAGAATGTAATTAAAGAAGTGAATAATATTCTTTATTTACAAGTGTTTGCTAATGTTTTCGTGATCAGATGGATGTTTTAATAATTTGCTTTGGCATGTACGTAGACTTTATAAGCCGTTAGTAATTTATGTTGAATATTTAAATGATGATTAACGTACGGATTTGATTTTCAAGTTTAGTTGTTTTGAGGAGGATAAATGCTTGTGAAATTGTTATTTTTTTTTATTGCGGGAGGGAACTATACTGATTTTTTAAATTTATTTTTACATCGATTGATTAATTGATTCAACTAAGTTTGGGATTATAGAACTAATTCACAATGAAATTTGTGGCATCCCTTACTGAGATCGGCCTACCGGAGTACCGGTGCTATGGTACTAGTGGTTTTATTGTTGGGTCCCTTGGCACTCAAAACTTGCTTCTGAATGACCAAGACGGAATCCCCGTTAACACTATCAGCAGATGAAACATAATCCCCGATGATCCCAAGCTCCTCTTGATTCTCTGTCCAAGTTGACAATCCCTCCAATAGACTGGGATTGATTTCTTGTTTCCTCCCCACGATCCACATATCATAATAATTCTCTTTGGCCATTTCCAATATGGCTGCAACTGTATCAGCCCCATTCCTTACCACCAACTCTCTGTAGCTCACTCTATCGTTTCCTTCGTTCTGCACCCAGAATGAAGTCATCACCCCATCGTCCATCTTCTTTTGCAATTCATCATCTCCTTCATTGTCCCCTGAAAGAAACCTTATCACTGTTAAGGACACTCTAGGGTTCTCGGCCATCCTACTTGAGTATGATAGAGCCTCTCGAGAATCTGGTCCTCCAAGGAACAGCACAATGAAGCTGAATGAAGCTTTCTGTGGGAGTTGCCAACGCTCAGCCTTTTCAACAAGAAGCCCAACAGAGCAAGGTGCATTCTCCAGCACTTGGATGATCACCGACTGATTCCCTCCACCCCACTCCTCTGTTGTTGCTATCTCTCCGTCGTATTTCTTCTCCAAAGGTAATATGATGATAACTGACTTGCTTATCAATGCCAGCTTGCACACATCCTGATACATTGTTGCTTTTGTTGTCGAAGTGGATAAAAATTGGAGGTCTACGCAGTCTTCTTTCCCTTCCTGATACAAGTTTAGAGCATGGTGGATTGTTCCCCAGTCTGGGAACCTAGTGACGAGCTCTTTCAGTTCCTGGTTTTGGTGGTCTATGAACAGTGGGTTAGCACGGCCGATGAGCTCCACCAGGTGAAATACGTGGATGGAGAATGGGTTTTGAACAGTGGGATAAGAGACTTGAAGAAGGTTAACAAGGCTCGGCAAGTGCCTTTTGTCCTTGATGCACACTAGTATCCTTAGATAGTCATTCGGAGCTGTATGTTGAATGGTCCTCCTTTGGTTTACCATGTATGGCTTTGAGGGATCGTACAAAATGCTGATCAAAGGTGCATGAATTCCCATTAGAATTACAGTACCGAATACCATCATTGAGAAACCTGGTACCCCGATGATCTGCTTGCAAACATCCAACTATTTAATAAATAAAATGAAATTAAGTGATGCGAAAGAAAAAAAAAACGAAGAAATTAGATCAGCAAACCCAACACACATCTTTGTCCACCCAATGGACGTATAGAATAAGCTCCGCATGACCCCTCATGCTCAAAATAAGGCCCATTGCAAAGCTATCCCTCCATGACAAACCTACCATCTTGGATGCCAGCATAGTGGAGATGACTTTAGACAAGTAACCTGAAATAAACAAGCCCAACAAAGGGCTCAAGGCAGACCAGCTGGCTTCCTTCATTGCATAAAAATCAGTGGAGAACCCAATGTACGTGAATGAACAAGGCAAAATTATTTCCATTATAATTGTCTCGCTTTTCTCTACCAAGGTTGCGCCTAGAGGTGGCCCGTCTGGAATCACCATTCCTAGCCAAAAGGAGCCGATACAAATGGCTAGGTCGATCATGTCTGTAATAAATCCCAACACAAATGCCGACAGGAAGATGACAATCACGTAAAATTGATCCACTGGTTCTCCATCTGTAGTGTTTTGGATAATCCACAACATTAATCGTCGGACAACAATGGCCAAGAATGCTGTAAAAACCACCGATGATATCATATACAAGATAGCATTATGAAGTGATACTTCATTTTGTTTCATTGCCCCAAAAGCCACCATAAAATTTAGCGCAATGGTGTCGCTAATTATTGTTGTGGACATTGCCATATTCCCAACCTCGGAGCTAAGAAGGTTTAGTTCTTCAAGTAGTGTATAGTGAATGGGAAATGCTGTAACCGAAAGAGACAAGGCAATTGCTTCAATGGAAGCAACTTTTTGTAGGTCTGCGTCCATTGATTTTCGAGTACTAAATCCTACAATGCTGGCTACTGCGAGAGGTATGAAAACGCTTGGGAGGGCAATACACAATTGTTTTTTTCCGGACCGTTTTAACAAGCCCATATCCATTTTCACTCCACTTACGAAAAGAAATAGCATCAACCCCATTATTCCCAAGTTTTTCAGCAAGAAGTCGGATGTAAGCGGAAACACCATGCTCACAAACATCGGGCTTTGCGCCATGAGAGAGGGTCCAAGGATAATGCCGCCCTTGAAACCATTAATCATCAATGTCAGACCAAAATAACATCGATCTTACAAAGAAGAAAAATTATAATCCAAAGAGAAAAAGAGTAAAGATACTTACTAGTAACTGAGAAACGAACCTACACTGTCTGAGAGGCTTGAGAAGAAAATGAAGGGATCGAGAGAAGAGAATGGTTAAGATTAAAGAAACAAGGATGACATTGAAAGAGAACTTAACCGGCTTTCCTCCATAGAAAATGCTATAGGGATTAGATACTTGAGATCTATAGCACATCAATGGATATGCTGCAGTTCCACGGTTGGAGGTCTGGAATTTGGCACCTGTTGTAATTCCCATGGCGTGAAATGGGTTACGTAGGAGCAGGGCAAAACTTAAGCATGCAAAAAGGGCTAGTATCCAAGATCAATGGAATTGTGGATGACAAGTATGTGATGAGGCTGAAAGGAAATCCATTTCGTATTGAGAATTGTTCTTGACAGTGGCTTGCATTAAAACCTGGTTTAGTTGTTCTATTTCTATATCTATACAAAATATGAATGCAGTCTAAAGTTGTGTGTATCTTTGTTTTAGATGAATTTTAGGTGCCTATATAATTTCCTATACATTCGTTCAAGCAAGCATGACATGTTCTATTGTTAGGTATGAAGCCTGATTTGATGTTGGAGAAGTTAAATATGTTGTACCCACAGGTTTAATTGTTGTTGGCATCAAGTGTGATATTTTTTAGTAATTTTGTAGCGGATGGGGCATTTCGGACAAGAGGAAGCAATGAGAATTGAGAAATTGAAGGCAGAGCAGCTACAAGTATGGCGTCTTTTATGCTTCTGATGTCATGTGCTTCCTGAGTTTAGACGGAGAACGCACAATGTCCGAATAAGAAAATGCCGCATCAACACAGATTGGATTGGACTTTCAAGTTACACTCTCATTCTAACTTAAAATTGACTCTCTATCTTTGACCATTTATTAACAAAAAAATGAAGCATCTATTCGATGCTATTAACCTAAATGAATTATAAAAAATATTTTTTATCATTCTCTATTTGACTCGAAAATGAATAATATTTTGATTCGAATCCAAACGTAATATTAATAACAAATTTAACCCGAAACTTTTTGGTTTTTTATAATTAATTTCTTCCTCTTATACAAGGATTTATAATGATGGTATGATGATGATGAAACCAGTTAGTGTGGTGGAGGATTATTATTTGATTGAAATATAACATGTTTTACAATGGAAGAAAAATCAAAGAGCAAACCAACAACAAGTTTGTCTAGTGGGATAACGTATTAGGTCTCTTAAGCAAGGTCAGGGTTCAAATTCTGACGTTTACGAATGAGCAAACTGGGTTGAAAGGGTCGTCATTGTCTCTGTAGTACCCAATTTAAATGTACCCGCTACGTTGGGTTAAAGAATAATTATATAAAGTTTTTGTTTTGATTATAGGTTTAAACTAAAAAAAATACTTAAATTTTTTTTCTTTAAGTACCTAAATTATTTTTTTGTCAAACTAAGTCTTTAAATTATTATATGTAGCTACTTTAAGTACTTAAATTATCTTTTGATAAAAATAAGTCCCTAAACTATAACTCTTTTTTTCTTTTAGCTCTTAAACTATTTTTTTGGTCAAAACAAATACCCAATTTTGTGTCACGGGTTAACATCTTAAACTATAACTCTTTTTTTCTTTAAGCCTTGATTATGTTAAATAACTATTCTTTAAGCAAATAAATTTAGGGTGAAGTACATAAATAGTACCTCGACTATAGGGTGCTGCTTTATTGAGCCCCTCAAATATTCAACGTTATAAAATAGTCTCTCAACTATAGGACGTTGTTTCGTTAAGTTCCAACTATTAAAAGTTACAAAATTACCACCTGACTATTATTATGTTCCAAACTCATCATTTTTTGTTAAAAAAATGATGGCAGATTGAACTGGACATTAGCCACTTAACTTGAATATGATATAAAATGATTACATAATCTCAAAAAACTATCATATCTTAGTCAGTATGTTAATGTCTTACTCAAATCATCATCAAATTTTTAATAGAAAATGAGGAGTTTGGAACACAATAAATAGTCGATGTCCATTTTGTAACTTTTAATAGCCGAGGGACTCAATAAAATAACACCTTATAGTTAGGAGACCATTTTATAACTTTTAATAGTCGATGAACTTAGTAAAACAACACCAAATAGTCATAGACCATTTGTGTAATTTATCCATAAATTTAAAATTAAACACATTTTTTTAAAAAAAAAATTCATGGGCCTAATTAAAAACCCTTTCTTTCCACCAACACAAGGTTAAGGTCTTATGAGGGGGAAAAAGTGCCCAACTATCCATTAATCAAGATGGTAACATACCATTCTTTACATCATGAGCAATGAACTCGAGATACTCCAATCCAAAGATAAAGGGAATATTAAAGTCAAACACTCGTTTAGTCAGTCCATGAGTCACCTGATTCGTCTCTCTACTAACATAACTCACAATACAACTATTAAATTTAATACAATTGGTACAAATGAATCGCGTGTGAACACCAATCGTGGAATCGTCACCAGCCTCATTGTTGAATGTATCCACAACCATGGTCGAATCAAGCTCAATGATAATGTCCCATCACTCTTCTTTCAAAGTAAGGTTCACAGCCGCAGCAAGGTTGTGCAATTCCGCAAGACCTGGATCTAAGCAAAAACGTGGTAGCTAGATCACCTAGGACTGTTCCTATGACATCTCGAGCAATTACACCAACTGTTGTGAGCTTGGAGATGGGGTTGAAAGCATCATCATCATTTAGTTTTATTATCTTCCCTGGCGGTGGTTACCATTTACCCAAATTGAAGTTACGATGAATGACGAAAGTTAAAAATCGTTGAGCAAGAAGGAAGTCGCAGTAGAGAACTCTGGCATTGGTAAAGAGTACCTAAGGAGGTTGCGAATGTCCATCATGGACCAATGAGTTCCTTCCAATCCATATATTCCATAGGAGCACCAAGAATTTTGCAAAACCATCTAAACCAAACACATCAATTATTGATTCCAACCATAGTAAAAGAGGTGTATAATACGAATTGAGAAACGAACCTGAAATGCCAGCACTAAGTGAAACCTACTTTGCGAAACTGCAGTCACGTACTGCATGCGTAATTGTTTCAACATCCAGTTTACTTATTGGGCAGAGTCTATCACCTAAGTCGGTTGCTGTCACTTTATCCGGTAGTGTCCCATGGGTGGGTCAATCTCCAAGAAAAAAGACGTTAAGGAGTACTTTCAATTTGGGAACGGTCTTTTCAGAGTCCGAGAATTACTTTCGAGGTATGAGATGGTTTCTGAAGCCACCAATATAGAGATCACACGGAATACACTCCCGAACTGTGGTTTCCCTAGACAATACAATCGTTGAAGCATGGTGCTATCGGAGTCTGCAGTATCATGTCAGCATCCTTGTCAGAGACGAAAGCTATTACCTTGTCTTGATCCCAACGTGGTTGGTCCTTGTGCATGAAGTCCCCACATTACACGTCCATATGTCGTGCAGTGTTGTAGGTACCTGCAAGTTTGAGCATCTTTATATCACCCCAGTTATCCTAAACTAATACTAATCGTGCAGGACTATTACAGCCCACCTGCCAAAATAATACAGTTGAAAGAACTTGTAAGGTCTTATAAAGACCCTTCCATGTATATGAACTCCTATCTCCTATATTAGCATGCAAGATATCTCCACCAGGATAGTATTTTGCACGATATACACAAGCGAACAATGAGTCCGTCTCCTTAATAAGTCTCCAGATCTGTTGAATTACATAGCGAAAATAAAGGATCAGAGATCGAAGAATCCTAATCCACATATTCGCTTCGATTTACAAATTTAAAATTAAACAGAAAAATTATATAAAATATGAGATAATTGATGTTCTATAGGAAATCTTAAGATTTTATTTGTTTATACTAATAATATGACAAGAGAAATAATTGAAGTGCGGAGGAGTGGGAAAAAACGTACAAAAGAAAATAGAATAATGAAAATGATTAAGGGAAATAGACTATGATTGTAACACCTTAAATCCGATTGAGAGTAAAATGTCACATTGAAAATTAAAAGAAATGTCTCAAGCGTGTGATATGTGGAATGGAATTATAATTATCATCGAAACAAGTTCCATCTTCTTTCGTTCTCTTACCAAAACGCTTGGGAGGGCAATTGCTTCAATGGAAGCAACTTTTTGTCCATCGATTTTCGAGTGCTAAATCCTACGATGCTCGCTACTATAAGTGCCACCAAAACGCTTGGGAGGGCAATACACAATTGTTTTTTGAGAAAATAACCTCAGTGACCGAAAATTCCTTATAATATACGATTTTGACCAACTTTTTTTCGATTTACCAAAATGACCAACAAAATCGCAATGCGATCTCCAGTATCGCAAATCAGTTTCCAGATTCGCAACGCGATTTTGACTATCGCAACGCGAAAATACATAATCGCAACGCGATTCTGACTATCGCAACGCGATAATACATAATCGCAACGCGATTCTGACTATCGCAACGTGATTCTGACTGTCGCAACACTGAATTTCAAATTCGCAACAGGTTTTAGTTTCGCAACACAAATGTTTTGGGTATATAACTACGCAGCAGAAGCAACTCATAACCTAAATCCCTAAATCGCAACTCATTCCATCTCCATCTATCACTCTCTCCGGTGACATCCGTTCCTATATCCAACGACATCCTTCCCCATCCGTCAACAGGTTTTAGTTTCGCAGCTCATTTGTTTAGTAAATTAATTTATAATAATGAAATCATCTAATGTTGATCATGTTTGGATAGATTTGTGTTTTGGAGGGTCATGGGAGAATGTTCATGGTGTTTTACAATATATGCCTTTACCCATGAATCTTCAACTAAAACTGTCATTAAAAAAGTTAACTTATGAAACTCTAATGTTACGTGTTGCAAATAAATTGAATTTAGAGCCCTTAAGTGGATTTAGGCTATCTTATCAGAGAAAATGTAAAGTTTATTTGTTAACCAAAAATGAAGATGTTGAACGATTCATTGCTTACACTAGTGTTTCGCAAGATGATGTTACATTGTATGTTGTTAGAAGTAATGAAGTTGGGTCAGTAGCGGGTAGTAATCAACTAAGTTTTTCAACCCCAGTTTATGGTGCTCAAAATTTAATGGTTCCACCACAATTTCATCACCAAGCAAATTTTGTTTCACCACATTTCCAATACCAAACACAATCTCAAAACCCACAACCTTTCCCTAATCCAAATTCCAATAAACTTTCAGCACCAAATTCCAGTTTTCGTATTAACCAGTTAGACGATGATGAGCCAACAGAAAAAATTGTGAGTACTAGTCGGTATTCGAAATTTGATCTTGGTCAATACCCGAACTTTGATCTTAGTCAATACTTGGATTTTGATGATGTTTCAGAAGAAGAAACAGACCCTGCGTGTAATGATTTTGATATTGGTCAATACCCGAATTTTGATGATGAACAGCCGCTGCCGAGGAAGATGTTGTTGATGATAATGAGGAGGAAGTTACGACTGTGAATGAACATGTTGAACATCCATTCTGTAATTCATATAACCCTGAAGAAGAAAAAGAAGAAGAAGAAATCCCGAAGAAAAGTCCCCGAAGAAAATGCCACGGGAGTATAACTGGAATATGCCAGAATTACTTCAGATACCGGAAGAAGAGTTGGTAAAAATAGCAGTTGATTGTTACAAAAAAATTATTCGTATCAAGAAAGATGATTGTTTTGATACAAAGGAAGACTTGAAGATAGCTTTGTGTACGAAATGTGTGGAAGATGGCTATCAACTAAAAGTTAACAAATCAAGCAAAGATCGTTTCGAAACAAGGTGTATGATTGACAAAAAATGTACGTGGCGTATGATTGCAAAGAGGATAAAAGATTGCGAAATGTTTCAAGTTAGGAATTTTATTGATAAACATACATGTTCAAGAACCCAAGTTTTTCCTCACCATAGACAGGCAAACAAAAAGGTGTTGGGTGGTTTTCTGGTTGAGTTAATGTTTTTGAATGGCAGGGTATATCGGGGACATGAAATTATGACTGACATGAATGCTCGGTTCAAGATTAGTATCTCATATTCTCAAGCTTGGAGAGCCAAATGTTATGCCTTGGAATTGTTGAGGGGGTCGCCAGAAGCATCGTTTGCCCAACTGCCGGCTTATTGTCACAATTTAAAGCTGAAAAATCCTGGGTCGGTAACTCATATCAAAACAGATAGAGATGAACGCTTTGAGTTGCTGTTTATCGCCATTGGTGCTGCAGTTAGTAAATCAATATAATTTTGTTGACTCATTTTTGTTAGTTACATGCATTTCACATTTAAATGATTATATTTCTTGTGTATATGATTTTGTAGATTCGTTCGTTTATTACTTGCATGCGCCCAGCTATTATAGTTGACGGAGCACATTTAAAAGGTCGATACCTTGGAGTAAACTTATTAGCAGTAGCCATGGATGCTAATAATGGGATACTGTCAATAGCTTACGGGGTTGACAAATTTGAAACCTCTGATTCATGGACATGGTTTATGGGACATCTTAGGGATTGCATAGCTCCTATTAGCAATCTGATAATCATATCCGATAGGGCAAAATCAATTGACAATGCTGTTAGAAGGTGTTTCCCATATGCTTTTCATGGACTTTGTGGTGTTCATTTATATAGAAATCTAAAATCAAGGTCTGTTTGGTATAAAAAATCACAAATGGACATACTGGAAGGCTGTAAAAGCTTATCGGAAGTGGATTTAATAAGCATATAAATTGTTTAAGACGTGTTTGCCTCAGTGTGCTCAAACACTAGAAGATGTCAGGTTTGAAAGATGGTCAAGAGTACATCAACTTGGAGCAAGATATGGTTTCATGACGTCTAATAGTGCAGAATCAATCAACGCTCTAAGTTGTCATTCCCGAAAATTACCCATTACTATGTTAATGGAGTTTTTTCGAGCCTCTATTCAACAGTAGTACTACAAGAAAAGAAACCATGCAGGTATTATTTCTTTAAATTCGTACTTCATATATTTTACTAAGTATTATTTATTTAAATTTACAGGAACATTGGAACATCGTGTTACACCTTGGACTGAAAAAAAGATAACGAAACGTGTTGTGAAGTCAACGTCATGGAGAGTTGAACCATGTTCAAACACTTTGTTTGAAGTACTGGATAATAACTTAAATGAGCTTGTCGATCTAAATGCAAAGACGTGTAGTTGTATGAAATGGAAAACATCTTGTTATTCGTGTGGGCATGTTATAAAAGTTGCTCTTCATCTAAACCAAGATGATTCAAGCGCATACGCTATGGATTGCTACACTACAGAAGTATATCGACAGGCTTATGCCGAGATTATCTACCCTATTCCACATCCTTCTGAGTGGGACATACCAGATGACTTACAACAGTTTTGCCACCAGCCTGGACAGAAGGCTATCTACCGACCAAAAGTCACGATCGTACCGTCTAAGGGTGAAGAGAAGAAGAGATCGACATGTAGTCGATGCAAGGAAAGTGGTCATACAAGGTTGACATGTGGATCACCAGTGCCATCACAATCATCTTTTCCTCTACCAAAATATGGATCCTCATCAAAATCCAAAGCTCATATGGTGTCAAGAAAAAGACAATCAAAATCACAATCAAAATCAAAATCCCAATCACAACCGGCTTCACCTTTTGGGACTATTAACTTAGGTGATTTTTAAATGCAAACGTTGTATTATGTGTAAACTTTTAACATTTTCAATTAGGCATGTATTAGTAACTTGAGTTTGAACATTGCTATGATTTGTTCAGTTGTTATCACTTATTACACATTCATTTGAATATCGCAATGCGAATTTGACTATTATGTGTATTTTATGTGTAAACTTTTAACATTTTCAGTTAGGCATGTATTAGTAATTTGAGTTTGAACATTGCTATGATATGTTCAGTTGTTATCACTTATTACACATTCATTTGAATATCGCAACGCGAATTTGACTATCGCAACGCGAATTTGATTATTGCAACTCAAAAATCGCAACGTGAATTTGACTATCGCAACGCAAAAATCGCAACGCGAATTTGACTATCGCAACGCGAATTTGATTATCGCAACGGGTATTTGACTATCGCAATGAGAAAATCGCAACGCGAATTTGACTATCGCAACGCGAATTTGATTATCGCAACGGATATTTGACTATCGCAACGAGAAAATCGCAAAGCGTATTAGACTATCGCAACGCGAATTGACTTTCGCATTGCGATTTTGAGTTTAGCGTTTAGCGTTACGAAAGTGTACCTTCAACATGTCTTTTGCCTTCAATATGATGCATATTGAAATAAAAAAATCAACTTTTACATTTCAATCAATTAAACAAGCACAAATAAGAATTATTTACACATCAATATTAAACAAATCAATTTTTACAAATCAATTTTTACAAATCAATTTTTACAAATCAATTAAACAAGCAAAAATGATAATAATTCTTATTTTCCTCATCAATTAAACAAATCAGACTTTTAAGAATCAATTAAACAATAAAAAAAGTGTACCCCAAACAGTTGTTTATGAACCCATACATCAATTTCACGCAGCTCACTTCAGGATTAACCTGCAGAAACCAAACATTTGCTCAAATAACACTTTCTACACATCTAAAACCAACAAACATCAAATTATTATTGAATTCTAAGTACTAAACAACACTTGCATTTGACTTACAAATTGTTTATGGACACTTTCATAACGCGGATGCAGGTAGGCAGCGTCTCGCATATATGCTCTAGCCATAAAATACCGAAACCACAAGCCTACTGCACCTCTATCTCTATCGGTGGGAGGTAGAAACTGTGTACTTCCTGTCGTCAAACGCTCCAAGCACATGTATACGAGAGGACCACAATCCCCTCTGGTTTCCGGCGTTTTTTGTGGCGCGGTCTCGTCTCTGATAACTGTAACATTGAACTTCTTAGGCTTCTTGTTTCCAGAATAAGTCCAATAAATAATCGCATCTAAGAATTTAGCCAAATCAGAGCTCCATCCCTTAATAATATCTCTCAAATCAGACAATGATATGCAATTTATCATGCTGTCATATACTATTGTCTTCAGGGATGGGAGCTGAAGCTCGATGAGAAGCCAATGAGTACGTTCCAAAACAAGGATAAACACCTGCAATCATAAGTAATAATTCAAATTGTTCACTTATTTATGAACACCTTTAAAATATTTAAAAAAAATAAATACTAACCTTATCGACCTCCCACCATGCATGATAAAGTTTAGCTTGTCCATTAGCCAACACATATGATTCCTGTCGTTGATTCTTCAAGTGAACTACGTGAAAAGACGTCGGCATAATTGTATATCGCGTAATTTTTTTTATTTTTCTTCAATTTCTTTACTATTAGAAGACGTGACACCCATGCATCAATATGCTGTTTTACAAAAAAAGACATATATTAGTGAATTACATAAATTTAAAAAAAATTAATCAAAATGAAATATAAGAAGAAATATAAGACTTACCCCCCATCGAAGTAGCCTTTGTCTTCAACCCCTAATAACACACCCCACCAAGACCGATCAATCAACAAATGCATATCATCGTTGAGTTTATATATGTCAGCGTAACACCCTTGGCTCCGCTCATGTAGATAAAAATCAACTGCGGTCTTAGCCCAAAGGGTATTATCCAGAATTATTTCCGGTAGTTGTTTCCTCTCCACTTCATCTACTGGAATGGTACTGGCCGATAACTCATACGAAAGTCAACAATCATCCATCATGTCCAGCATGTGAGGGGGTTTCTCAATAATTCGACATATTACGCCGTATGAATCGGGCTCTTGAATGGTGGGAGGGACCTCTTCAACGATGACAGGGGCCTCTTGAACGGTGGGAGGGGACTCTTGAGGGATGATAGAGGCCTCTTGAACGATAGGAGAGGCCTCTTGAACGATGAATGGTGAGTCGGGCTTCTTCTTACAGAGTCTTCGCACTATTGGTGTAAACGGAGACATAATGGCACGTGTACGCCGTCTGATGCGTGAACCCCGTCGTGCAAGAAAAACCCGACGTAAAGCATCCACCTTATCGGGCCGCTAAAAATAAATTAATACATAAATCAGTAAATAAACAGACATGATATTAAACACTGAAAACAAAGACAAATATGTTTCAAACTTGCACGGTATTCACCCAAGTCATTATTCTATCATAGTTCACAAAATGCATCAGATAACATTCCGGAAGTAAGCAATTATAAACATTTAAAAGGACATCATATAGGTTTAGTGCATGTTCAAGGACAACATAAAGAGTAGTAGTTTATTCTTGAAACTTAAATTTGCAACACTGTGAAGTTAGTATTTGTCTTTGTCTTTTGGTTGAAGTAATCCAATCCATTCAAGTTTCAATTTACAAAAGAAGAATAGTTTTTGAAACTTAAAATCGCAACACGAAACTTAAATCGCAACGCAAAAATGACTATCGCAACGGGATAATCGCAATGCGAAATAAAAATCGCAACGCGAAACTAAATTTGCGTTGCGATAGTCATTATCGCATTGCGATTTTCACGTTGCAATTTTTATTTCGTATTGCGATTATCCCGTTGCGATAGTCAACTTCGCGCTGCGATAGTCATTTCCGCGTTGCGATAGTCATTTTCGCGTTGCGATTTAAATTTCGTGTTGCGACTATTCTTCTTCAACAAATTGAAACTTGAATGGATTGCATTACTTCAACCAAAAGACAAAACAAAGATAAATACTAACTTCACAGGGTTATTTTAGAACTGTTTAGCAGTATTGGTAGAAACCGAATGAATTTACTAAGCAATCTAAGTGAAATGGTTAATCTAAGTGAAATTATGAGTAAATCAAGTTAAATATAAAAAATCTTAAACTTACCTCGTTGCGTAGAGTATGAACCTCAATCTGCAACGATACTACCATCTCACGTAGAGCCGCTACCTCACCACGTAAAGTAGATACCTCGTCACGCCATGTACCATTGTCATCGCGTAAAGTACCGACCTCCTCACGCAAGGCATTGACCTCATCACGTAACTCCCCTAACTCATCCCGTGGAGGTGGAGGTGGAGAATAGGGAGATAAATGTCGTGGTATCTTTGCCGGTCGCCTATCATGAGGTGATGGTGGAGAAGAGGCTCGATGATGTGACGGAATAGGTGATGGCTCTCGTTGTAGAGGTATATAGTGTGGTCAATCAGGTGATGGCTCTGGGTGAGGTGATGGCTCTCAAAGTGGAGACTGCTCATCATCCGTGCCATCAAAAAAACGCTTATTAGCTTGCCACCAATCAGTGGTAAGCTCAGCCTCCGTGGGTGTCTGCCTCTGTAATGGAGTGTTGGCCTCCTAACAATATAAAAGCTCAAACAAAGTTAAACGTGTACTAGTAATAACTTGTTTATATATATGGTAGTATTTGTGTTAACTTACATCATTTATTGTCGTATACCGTAGTAACTCTTCCCAAATCAACAACCGCCGTTTCCTCTTCCAAGAAATAGCTCTAGGAATATCATTTGAAGTTTTTAATGCATATGTCTGTATGTCGGGAAAAGCCTCAAATATCCAAATCTACAAAAACAATATAATACACAAACATTAGTAATTATTAAATAATTAATTATAATTTTGGAAACATTATATATAAATTCTTACCTTAAAGGCCCAAATAAAGCCTGACAAAGTGTATTTGGAACCATCGCCACGCAAACTTTTACGGTCATCAAAAGCAGACGACAACTTATTCCAAGTAGCTTTCCATAGATACGAACCCCACGAAAACATGTTCCATGCATTTAGGTCCTCTACCAATAATATTAGGTCCTTAGAAATAGGTTGTCTGGCCTCTCTGCCTAAAAAGCCGGCATGCAAAAGTACTAAAAGGCATACTCGGACAACATCGACGTCATCCATCCGAGTAAAACCATCTTTCTTATTCAATAATCTCGTCAAGTCATCGACGTATAAATTCGGGTTCTCCATTGATAGCTCAGGAAAAACCCGGGATAACCATGATGAGCGGGTAATATGACTAGTGTATCGACCTACATCATCATGTCCGAAGCGTAGACCAGTGATTAAGCAAAACTCTTCACGCCTAAAACACGTATACGCTGGTGGAAAATGAAACCATATCTCTTCATTACCACGTTTTATACTCTCGGGTAGATCGCTAGTCATGGTCTGAAGCCACAAATGGGTCAACATAGCATCTCCACCCGGATGTTGTACTTTCAACCATGGCCCGAAGCAAGTATCCTCAAACAATGTTCTTTGTACATCTGAAAGCTTCGACGTAATTGTAGTGACTAGGCTTATTTTATTCCTTAAGGTCAATTGAGCCGAAAAAAAGTTCTACTAAAACAATAAACATACCAAGTTAGATTAAAAACTACACTGTGAAGATATACCAAAAACAATAAAGAGTAGTAGTAGTTTATTCTTCAAACTTAAATTTGCAACACTGTGAATTTCATATTTGTCTTTGTTTTTTGGTTGAAGTAATGCAATTCATTCAAGTTTCAATTTGCAAAAGAATAATAGTTTCTGAAACTTAAAATCGCAACACGAAAATGACTATCGCAATGCGAATTTGACTATCACAACGAGATAATCGCAACGCCAAATGAAAATCGCAACACGAAAATGACTATCGCAACGCGAATTTGACTATCGTTGCGATTTTCATTTCGCGTTGTTATCCTCGGTTTCAAATAGTCATTGTCTAAAATTGAAACTTGAATGAATTGCATTACTTCAACCAAAAGACAAATACTAACTTTACAGGGTCAAATACTAAACAATTTAGCAGTATTGGCAGCAATCGAATGAATTTAATAAGCAATCTAAGTGAAATGGTTAATCTATTATTGAAATTACCAGACTTATCATCAATTTCAATATGAAAAACCTAATAATAATGCAAAAATTTCAAAATAAAAATAATTAAAAAAACTAACCCTTGGTGGTTGATTTGGTTGATTTTCCATTTCTGATCGTGAATGATTGTGAGGGTGGCTCTGAGAGATGGAGATAGATGGATTTCGTCGGAGATGGGGATGGATTTCGTCTGAGATGGGGACGGATGTCACCGTAGAGAGTGAGAATGGAGATGGGATTGAGTTGTGATTTAGGTTTTTAGGTTAAGAGTTGCGATTACGGGATGTATTAATATTCGTGTTTGGAATTTGAAAATAAAATACGCGTTGCGATACTAATGGCGCTTTGAAAATCGCATTGCGATTTTGTATTATCTCGTTGCGATAGTCAGAATCGCGTTGCGATTATGTATTATCGCGTTGCGATAGTCAGAATCGCGTTGCGATTATGTATTATCGCGTTGCGATAGTCAAAATCGCGTTGCGATTTACATATTCGTATTGCGATTTTACAAAATCGCAACGCGAATTTGGAAAATCGCAATGCGATAGTCAAAATCGCGTTGCAAATCTGAAAACTGATTTGCGATACTGGAGATCGCGTTGCGATTTAGAGACCGCATTGCGTTTTTTTTGGTCATTTTGGCAAATCGAAAAAAAGTTGGTCAAAATCGAATATTATAAGGAATTTTCGGTCACTGAGGTTATTTTCTCTTGTTTTTTTCCCGATCTTTTTTCCCTCCCTTGTTTTTTCTGGAAAGGCTCTGATAAATCAGCTTCAGGTGTGAGAGTCAGTTGGCAGAACATTTGCAAACTGAAATCAGAGGGAGGATTAGGATTGAAAAATCTGAAAGATTAGAACAGAGCTTGTATGATTAACCTTATTAAAAATATCCTTGCAGGTGAAGGTTCATTATGGGTTGCATGGATCCACGCCTATGTTCTAAAAGAATCTGATTTTAGGCTTATGAACGGATATGCTAACACAAGCTGGAGTCTTAGAAAAATTTTCAAGCTCAGAACTGAAGCTCTTCCGTTACCGTTGAATGGCACCCATTATATTAAACAAATTTGGCAAGAGATTAGACACAAGGGAGACAAAATGACATGGCATACTTTGATATGGTTCCCACAACATATTCCCAAGCATAGTTTAATTGGTTGGATGGCAATCTTAGATAGACTTCCCACTAAAGACCGATTGCAACGTATGGGAATCATTTCTTCTGGGATTTGTGTTCTTTGTAATGACATGCAGGAAAATCGAAATCACTTGTTCTTTGACTATCATTTTGCTGCTCATTTAAGCGAGAATACCCTTCATCTCTGTGGTTTGAATAAGACATTCCGATCCTGGGAAGAAATGGTTGATTGGGCAAGTAAATCATGGAAAGACAAGTCTCTCTTAACCACTATTCTCAAAATCACTTGGAACGCCAACGTTTATGTTCTGTGGGAGGAACGAAATCGTAGAATTTTCAAAGATTGCTCTCGAAATCCTGACATCTTCAGAAGCATTAAAGATCTTGTAGGTATTAAGTTGAGGGGGAAAACATCAATAGACTTGACCATGTCAATTCTAAACTTTGTATATCTTGGGGTATAGATTAAACTGATTGTTTTTGTATTTTTAGAATGTAATTATTCCAGGTGATCAGATATTGATTTTTGTAGCATTTTGGCTTCTTTTGGTAATAAAATTTGAATTATCAAAAAAAAAAAAATCAGACTAGAGTGAAATAAATACAATATATCACGGGTGAAACTTAATGCGAAAGTTGCAAGACTTGTTTGCTAAGTGGAAGCCAAGAAGCAAAGAAAGAAATGTCTCAAGCGTGTGGTATGTGGAATGGAATTATAATTATCATCGAAACAAGTTCCAGTGCCGCATAAAAGTTTCTGTAGTTTCAGTAGTAGCAATACCAGCGGTACCGTTGGGTCCTTTGCCTCTCATAACTTGCTGTTGAACAACCAACACAGAATCTGCATTAACACTCTCAGAAGATGATACATAATCCCCAATTATCCCAATCTCCTCTTGATTCTCTGTCCATGTTGATAATCCCTCCAACAGACTGGGATTTATCTCTTGTTTCCTCCCCAAGATCCACATATCATAATATTTCTCTTTTGCCATTTCCAATATTGCTGCAGCTGTTTCTGCTCCATCTCTTACCACCACCTCTCTGTAACTCACTCGCTCGTTTCTTTCGTTCTGTACCCAGAATGTTGTCATCAAGTTATCATCCATCTTCTTTTGCATTTCATTGTCTCCTTCACCGTTTGATGAAAGAAACCTTATTACTGTTAAGGACACACTAGGGTTCCTGGCAACCCTGGTTGAATAAGATAGAGCTTCTCTAGAATCCGGTCCTCCAAGGAATAACACAATGAAGCTGCAGCAAGGTTTTTGGGGG
Organism: Hibiscus syriacus; assembly: GCF_006381635.1. Taxonomy (NCBI): domain Eukaryota; kingdom Viridiplantae; phylum Streptophyta; class Magnoliopsida; order Malvales; family Malvaceae; genus Hibiscus; species Hibiscus syriacus. Next base: position 881,707 of record NW_024063494.1, read on the forward strand.
AGTTGCCATCGCTCGGACTTTTCAACAAGAAGCCCAACAGAGCAAGGTGCGTTCTCCAACACTTGGTTGAGCACTAACCGATTCCCACCACCCCACTGCGTCGTGGTCGCAATCTCTCCGTCGCATTTCTTCTCTAAAGGTAATATGATGATAACGGACTTGCTTATCAAAGCCAGCTTGCACACATCCTGATACATTGTTACTTTCGCTGTTAAAGCAGAGAAAAATTGGAGATCTACGTAATCTTCTTTCCCTTCCTGATATAACTTTAGAGAATGGCGGATTGTTTCCCAGTCCGGGAACCTGGTGACAAGCTCTTCAAGTTCCTGGTTTTGGTGGTCTATGAACAGAGGGTTAGCTCGGCCGATGAGCTCCACGAGGTGGAAGACTTTAATGGAGAATGGGTTTCGAACAGTGGGATAAGAGACTTGGAGAAGGTTAACAAGGCTTGGCAAATGCCTTTTGTCCTTAATGCATACTAATATCTTAAGACGGTCACTCGGAGCTGTATGTTGAACGGTCCTGCTCTGGTTTACCATGTAAGGCTTCGAGGGATCATACAAAATACTGATCAAAGGTGCATGGATTCCCATTAGAATTGCGTTCCCGAACACCAACATTGAGAAACCTGGCACCCCGATTATCTGCTTGTAGAACACCCACTTGTTTAATAAATAAGATGAAATAAAGAAAGAAGAAATAAAGTTAGAAAACACACATGTTTGTCCACCCAATGAACGTATAGAATAAGCTCCGCATGACCCCTCATACACAAAACAAGTCCCATAGCAAGACTATCTCTCCATGACAAACCTACCATCTTGGCAGCCAACAAAGTGGAGAGGAATTTGGACAAGTAACCTGAAATAACCAAGCCAAACAGAGGGCTCAAGGCAGACCAGCTGGCTTCCTTCATTGCATAAAAATCAGTGGAGAATCCGATGTACGTGAATGAACAAGGCAAAATTATTTCCATTATAATTGTCTCGCTTTTCTCCACCAAGGTTGCCCCTAGCGGCGGTCCGTCTGGAACCACCATTCCTAGCCAAAAGGAGCCGATACAAATGGCTAGGCCGATCATGTCTGTAAGAAACCCCAACACGAATGCCGATAAGAAGATGGAAATCACGTAAAATTGATCAACTGGTTCTTCATCTGGAGTGTTTTGGATAATCCACAACATTAATCGTCGGACAACAATGGCCAAGAATGCTGTAAAAACGACCGAGGATATCATATACAAGATGGCATTATGAAGCGATACTTCATTTTGTTTCATTGCCTCAAAAGCCACCATAAAATTTAGCGCAATGGTGTCGCTAATTATTGTTGTTGACATTGCCATATTCCCAACCTCGGAGCTAAGAAGGTTTAATTCTTCAAGTACTGTATAGTGGATGGGAAATGCTGTCACCGAAAGAGACAAGGCAATTGCTTCAATGGAAGCAACTTTTTGTAGGTTTTTGTCCATCGATTTTCGAGTGCTAAATCCTACGATGCTCGCTACTATAAGTGGCACCAAAACGCTTGGGAGGGCAATACATAATTGTTTTTTTCCCGATCTTTTTAACAAGCCCATATCCATTTTCACTCCACTTACGAAAAGAAATAGCATCAACCCCATTATTCCCACGTTTTTCAGCAAGAAGTCGGATGTAAGAGGAAACACCATGCTCACAAACATCGGGCTTCGCGCCATGAGAGAGGGTCCAAGGATAATGCCGCCCTTGAAACCATTAAATCATCAACGACAGACAAAAATAACTTACTACATATATATAAAAAGAAGAAAAATTATAATTCAAAGAAAAAAGGAGTAAAGATACGTACTAGTAACTGAGAAACGAACCTACACTGTTTGAAAGGCTTGAGAAGAAAATGGAGGGTTTGGGAGATGAGAATGGTCAAGATTAAAGAAACAAGGATGACATTGAAAGATAACTTGACCGGGTTTCCTCGGTAGAAAATGCTGAAGGGGTTATTTACTTGTGATCTTAAACACATCAATGGATATGCTGCAGTTCCACGGTTGGCGACCTGAAATTTGGCACCTGTTGTAATTCCCATGGCTGGCGGGCTACCCGGTAGCCTTGTGAATGGGTTAGGGAAAACTTAAGGATGCAAAAGGGCTAGTATCTATTACTGCTACATGATCAGGGGAATTTTGGATGACAACTATGTAATGGGGCTGAAAGGTAATCCATTTGGTATTGAGAATTATACTTGATAGTAACATGCAGTAAAATGAGGTCGCAGGTTTTCTGTATCTTTGTTCTAGAAGAACTATAGGTACCTATATGATTTGCTATACATTCATTCATGCATGCATGCATGGCATGAGCTTGTATTGTTAGGGATGAAGCCTTTCTCTCTCTTTGATTTAATGTTCGAAAAGGTAACCACAAATTTAATTGTTGTTTACACGAAGTGTGATATTTTTTGGTAATTTTGTAGAGGTTAGGGCGTTGTGGATGCCACTGGACAAGAGGAAGCAATGAGAACTCAGAAATTAAAGGCAGAGCAGCTACAAGTAAGGCGTCTTTTATGCTGCTGATGTAGTGAGTTACCATCTACAACATAAAGAGAGAGAGAGAGCACAATGACCAAATAAGAAGAAAATGCCACACCTCACACATGGATTAGATTGGACCTTGGAGTTGCACTCAAATTCAAACTTGAAATTGGCTCCCCATCTCTGACCTCCCTTTAATAGTAAATTAAATTAATATCAATTATTTTTATTTGACGATTGATTAAATCCAACTACATAAATTTTTGGATAAATTACGCGTTAGTATCTAAACTATAAGTTTTGGCTCGTTTTAGTACTTAAACTTTCAATTTTTCAAAACCATACCTAAAGTTTAATTTTTATTTTAGTATCTTGTTCAAAATTTAGCATTAGATTTAAAAAAATGAAAGTTTATGAATTAAAACGGATCAAACTGATAGTTTAGATACTAAACACATTAAGTTTTTAATGTTGGGGTACTAAAATAAAAATAAAAACTAAACGTTAGGTATGATTTTGAAAAAAATAAAAGTTTATATACTAAAATAACTAAAATTGATAGTTTAGATACTAAATGCGTAGTTTACCTTATATTTTTTACTTCAGCTATTTTTCTCTTAATCAAATAAACTTTATTAAATAGAAAAGAAGACATAAAAACGTACTTTATATATATAATATTTAAATTATCTATAATATTTTACTCTTAAATTAAAATAATTATAGTTGAAATACTTAATTTATAATTTCTTTTCATTAATCCAGGGTGATAATAATATATGTTTTAGAGATTTTCAATTATTGATAATAAATATTCAAACCTTGTTATCGTTAATATTCAAACTCGAAATTTTTAAAGATAATATTCATCTTTCTAAACTTATATGTTATAATATTAGGTTGATTACGTTGCATACAAGTTTGATTTGCATATGCTAACGCTGCTATCAATCCAATATATTAACCCTCAATTCTAAACTAATGACGACAATAGAAAGTAAGTGTTTAGTTGTTAGTCCACGTTTTATATTTTTTAAAATTAGGAATTCCTTATATACTATTATCGATATGGATATTTAAACGGTTAATTTAGCCACCAACCGAACTGAATTATCATTAATTGAATTAACAAAAAAAATTCTTTAACTGATAATTGAACCGAATTTTATTTGAAAATATTAATTGAACCAAACTTTATTCGGTTAATTTGGTCGGTAACCGAATTAACTTAATTTTTTTATATTTTTTAGTTGGATTAATTTAAGCTTAATATAAATATTTTTTATTTGAATTAAAATTAATTATGTATTGATAATTTAATGGGTGTAAACTACATAGGGCTAGAGGGGGCTATGGCCCCCTTAAAATTTGGAAAAATTATTACAAGACCCTTCAAGTTTTTAAAATTTTTATTTATCACACTTAAAATATTTGGAAAGAATATTTTGTTCTCTTAAAATTGTCAAAATTTCATATTATTATTTTTTTGAAATGCAAAATTAATATACGTATATGTTTTTTGTTTATAAATAAAATTAAATTGATATTCTCAAAATATAAAATTTATATATACATTTTGAATTGTCATAAATAAAAATCATAAATATATGAATTTAAAACTATTTATTAAAATATTAATTTTTAAACTTATAATAGCTTAGAACTAAAAAATATTGATAATAATATAATTATTATACACATAAATAATTATTTTTGAGTTTTTATTTCAATATTATCTTCCATTTCTCATATCTTGATTTTCTTCTTTTCCCCTACTTTTAAATTATTTTAAATAAAATAAAATAAGAAAAATTATATTAGAGGAGACCAAATTTTTATTTTTCTTTAAAATTTTAATGGTCGAAAATTTTCAAAAATCTCACATAATATTTTAAACACTTTTAGCTCTTACTTTATTCTATAATAAAAATAAATTCCTATTACTTTCTTAATATTTTAGGTGTACTGTATACAGTTTGGGTGTCAAAATATGCTACTATAATTTCATATCATTTTCTTCCCAAGAAGATTTTAGTGGAGAATTTATAAAAAAAACATCTAATAAATCTACATTTGTTTAATGAAATCACATATAAATATACGAGCTTTAATAAATAAAGTTATTATTAAAATTGTTTTTGATAATTGGCCCTCCAAAGTTATTATGGAAACCCAAATATTTACAACCTTATGTCATCATCAGTTTATATGCATGATTGGTAGATTTATGACCATGCCATGTCCTTCCTAATTGCTAGGCGTGAGATGAAAAATAGGAGGGGGGTGGGGAATATTAAAAAAATAACGGATTCATTTGAAGAATAAAGCCCCGTAGTAATTCAAAAGAATCAAACCATACAAATTGAATGTGAAACTTCAAAGTTTCAAGTCATATCGCTAAGGGAACCGTTATTAGGTTAGTAAGAAGCAAAGAAAGTAAGTGTGTTATATGGAAAGGAATTACATATCACCGAAACAAGCTCCGCCGCCGACTAGTAGTTGTTGTAGGACTAGTGGTAGCAGCAGCAGCAGCAATAGTGTTGCCTCTCAAAACTGGCTTTGTTGGGAAATAAACCGAGTACAAGTAATTTCTCTATAACCAGATTAGTAAGAATTCGAAATAAAAGCGGAAAAATAATACCCGAAAATTGATAACGGAGTTCAGCCAATTGTGCTTACGACTCCGGACTGCTGCAGATCTTTTACTAAGAGAGAAAATTTACAGGTGTTTACAAAACACTCACTACTCACAAGAAACTCTCTAGTATTGGGAGAAAGAAATGATTTGGGATTTGGGATGATTTTGAAGCTAAATGAGCTAGGGTATTTATAGTTGAAACTTAGGGACTAATCTTTGAAAATACCCTACAGTGCAATGACTAAAGTGAATTTACCCATTCCTATTTTCAACAAACATCTACCAAACTTTGAAAAACATTTTTCAAAGAAACATTTACCAAACTTTGAAAACCATTTTCAAAGTTGGTTGCCAACCTTTGGACTTTTAACAATCTCCCACTTGAAGACTGATTTTAATATGTCTTCACACCTCGATCGATGCAACATCATTTCTAGTCTTGTTATTCTTGCATGCCAACTGAAGCTGAACACAACTTTAGTTTGTCCGTGGTTACCGTCTTTGTCAACATGTCTGTCGAATTTTGAGCTCCGCTAATCTTTTCAAGTTTCAAAATCCCATCTTCTAGAAGAGACCGAATAAAATGATATCGCAATTGTATGTGCTTCGTCCTGGAATGAAAAGACGGATTCTTTGCTAGATGGATAGCACTTTGACTGTCGCAATACAAGCCATTGTTTTCTTGTTTCTTGCCTAACTCTTCCAAGAAACTTTGGAGCCAAACCATCTCCTTGCTGACTTCCGTAACAGCGACATATTCTGTTTCAGTTGTGGAGAGAGCAACTATCTTCTGTAGTTGAGAAACCCAACTCACTGCGGTTCCTCCTAGAGTATAGACATACCCTGTAGTGCTCTTTCTGATGTCAACATTTCTAGCTAAGTCAACATCTAGCTAAGTCAACATCTACATAGCCTGTCAGTATCGTATATCCACATTTGAAACAAAGTGCTTTGTTTGTGGTACCTTGCAGATATCTGAGGATCCATTTGACTGCTTCCCAATGTACCTTGCCAGGATTATTCATGTACCTGCTAACAGCTCCCACTGCATGAGCAATATCTGGTCTGGTACAAACCATGGCATACATCAGACTTCCAATTGCTGAGGCATACGGCACCTTCAACATGTGTGCACGTTCTTCCTCCGTCTTTGGTGACTGTTCTTTGGAGAGTCTAAAATGAACACCTAAATGTGTACTTACTGGTTTAGCATCTTGCATATTGAACCTGGAGAGTACTTTGTTGATGTACTCAGCCTGTGATAACATCAAAGTCCCAGACTTTGTGTCTCTCTTGATCCTCATCCCAAGAATCTGCTTTGTAGCGCCCAGATCTTTCATTGCAAACTGCTTCGACAATTTTTGCTTCAAGTTTATAATTTCTTGCACGTCTGAGCCTGCAACGAGCATGTCATCAACATACAACAATAAAATAATGAGGCTATTGTCGAACATCTTGATATAACAACAATGATTTGTTTGGCATCTGGTAAAACCACTGCTACTCATGAAGCTATCGAACTTCTTGTACCACTGTCTAGGAGCTTGTTTTAAACCATACAAGCTCTTCTTCAACCTGCATACCAGGTTTTTCTTGCCTGCCTCTATGAAGCCTTCTGGCTGCCTCATATAAATTTCTTCCTCCAAATCACCATGAAAGAAAGCTGTCTTCACATCTAACTACTCAAGATGTAAATTCTCTGTAACTACAATTTTTAACACCAGTCTAATTGTAGATAGCTTCACGACTGGAGAGAAAATTTCATTGTAGTCAATACATTCTTTTTGTTGAAAACCTTTGACAACCAATCTTGCTTTGTAGTGTTTGCTCCCATCATGCTCTTCTTTGATCCTGTAAATCCACTCGTTGTGGAGCGCTTTCTTGCCTGGTGGTAATCCAGCTAATTCTCACGTCTGATTTGACATAAGCGAGTCCATCTCATCTTTCATGAAAGACTCCCACTTGAATGAATCCTCCACTTGCATTGCTTCATCATAGCACTCTGGTTCACCATTGTCAGTCAGTAACAAGTAATGCAAAGAAGGAGAATACTGTTGGGTTGTTTTAGGAATTCTGGAGGAGCGTCTTAGTTCTGGTGTGCCTGGTTCTTCTTGAACTGCTTCAGGACTGATCTGAACATCATTTCCAGAAATCTCCTCGAACTCAGCAAATTCCTTTGTTTCAGCTTTGGTATTGGAGCTGCTTGATTCTACAGTTGACCTGTCTTTGTACATCACATTCTCATTGAAAATGACATCTCTGCTTCTGATGATCTTCCGATTTTCATAGTCACAAAATCGGTAACCGAACTCATCACTTCCGTAACCAACAAAGACACATTTGTTGGACTTAGCATCAAGTTTACTTCTTTTAGCAGAGTCTATGTTTACATAAGAAATACAACCAAACACTCTTAAGTGTGAAAGGTTTATTTCTTTCTTGCTCCAAACTTCCTCTGGTATTCTGTCATCCAAAGGAACTAAGGGCCCATGGTTGATCAAGTAAGCTGCAGTGTTTATAGCTTCAACCCATAGAAATTTAGGCAATCCGACATGTATCCTCATGCTTCTGGCACGTTCATTCAGAGTTCTGTTCATGCGCTCTGCTACGCCATTCTGCTGCGGTGTCATGGGAACTGTTGTCTCCATCCTGATCCCATTGTTTGCGTAGAAATCTCTGAATCTACGATTTCTGTACTCTCCTCCATTGTCAGACCTCAACCGTTTGACTTTCAGACCAGTCTCATTTTCTACCATGGCCTTCCATTTTCTGAAGGTATCAAAGACTTCTGATTTCTTCTTTAGAAAATAAACACACACCTTCCTTGTAGAATCATCGATGAAGGTGACATAATATAATGAGCCTGTAAGAGATGGAACTGGAGATGGTCCCCATACATCAGTATGAACCAACTCTAACTTTTCAGCCTTGGGTGTTTTACCAATCTTTGCAAAGTTGACTTTCTTTTGTTTGCCAAAGATGCAATCCTCGCATAGTCCAACATCTACATTCTTTAGATCCGACAGCTTCCCTTTTGACAAAAGTGTCTTCATCCCTTTCTTGCTCATGTGACCAAGCCTTTGGTGCCATAGGTTTGATTTTCCATCAGCATATGCGGCTGCAATGATATTCTTTAAATTTGAGGTTACATAGAGAGTACCAGTTTTCTTACCACGAGCAATGACGAGTGCTCCTTTGGTAATCTTCCATTCACAGTCTGAAAAGGTTGTGCTATATCCTTCTCCATCAAGCTGTCCAACAGAAATCAAATTTCTTTTGAGACTAGGAATATGTCTCACACCTTTCAGCGTCCAAGTGGTCTGGTTTGGCAACTTTAGTCGGATGTCTCATCTTCCGACGATCTTCAATGTTTCATCATCAGCTAGATGAACCTTCCCAAAATCACCACTGACATAGTTCTCCATGATTTCTCGGTATGGGGCGGAGTGGAAAGATGCCCCTGAATCCAAGATCCATGATTCAATCAGACTGTTGACGCTTAGAATCATCGCATCACCTTTCTCCTCTGTCATGTTGACAGATCCCTGTGCACCAGTATCTTTCTTCAGTGCTCGGCAGTCTCTTTTAAAGTGACCATTCTTTCCACAATTATAACAAGTAAAATCTTTCTTTCTTGTTCTTGATTTTCCAGTTCTAGATTTAGATCTGCCACGATTTGAATTTCTTTCTGAAGTTCTTCCTCTGGACTCCGTGTGCAAGGATGAGAAGGTTGATGCTTCACCCGATTCTCTCCGTCGAATTTCTTCACTCAATACCAGATCCCGAACATCGTCGAATTTTAATTTGCTGTTTCTCGACGAGTTGCTGACTGCTGTAACAGTAGAATTCCAACTGTCTGGTAGAGATGATAAGAGAATTAAAGCTCGAACTTCATCATCGAATTCAATTTCCACGGAACTCAACTGGGTTGTGATTGTGTTGAGTTCATTCAGGTGTTGAGCCACTGATGCCCCTTCCGCTATCCGTAAATTGAACAATCGCCTCATTAAATGAACTTTGTTTGAGGCCGATGACTTCTCATACATACTGGAGAGAGCCGCCATAAGACCCGTCGTGGTCTTTTCCTTTGCTATGTTGAAAGCAACATTGCGGGATAACGTCAGTCGGATAACTCTGAGGGCTTGTCTATCGAGAAGAGCCCAGTCTTCATTCTTCATGCCCTCTGGTTGCTTTCCTGAGAGAGGTTAATATAGATTTTTCTGGTACAAAAAAATCTTCGATCTGCATCTTCCAAAAGCCAAAGTCCGCACCATCGAACTTTTCAATTTTCACATTCCCTTCGTTTGCAGCCATCGCTCCCACTCGAATCTGGTTTCGTTTGGATCGTTTCTGACAATTCTTGTGAACCACCGTGTATTAGAACACCTCCGTCGACAAACTCGTATCGCCGACAAAATTTTTACTATTCACAAAATTCGCTATTCACGAAATTCTCTATTCATAAAATTCGCTATTCACGTGAATAGTAACCTCACAAAAAATTGACAAAATTCACAACCAAAAGCTCTGATACCAATTGTTGGAAAATAAACCGAGTACAAGTAATTTTCCTATAACCAGATTAGTAAGAATGCGAAATAAAAGCGAAAAAATAATACTCGAAAATTGATAATGGAGTTCAGCCAATTGTGCTTACGTCTCCGGACTGCTGCAGATCTTTTACTAAGAGAGAAAATTTACAGGTATTTACAAAACACTCACTACTCACAAGAAACTCTCTAGTATTGGGAGAAAGAAATGATTTGGGATTTGGGATGATTTTGAAGCTAAATGAACTAGGGTATTTATAGTTGAAACTTAGGGACTAATCTTTGAAAATACCCTATAGTGCAATGACTAAAGTGAATTTACCCATTCCTATTTTCAACAAACATCTACCAAATTTTACCAAACTTTGAAAAATATTTTCCAAAGAAACATTTACCAAACTTTGAAAACCATTTTCAAAGTTGATTGCCAACCTTTGGACTTTTAACAGGCTTCTGTATCACCAACACAAAATCTGCATCAACACTCTCAGAAGATGATGCAGAATCTGCATCAACACTCTCAGAAGATGATGTATAATCTCCAATTATCCCAAGCTCTTCTTGATTTTCTGTCCATGTTGATAATCCCTCCAACAGACTCGGATTTATTTCTTGTTTCCTCCTCAAGGTCCACATATCATAATATTTCTCTTTTGCCATTTCCAATATTGCTGCTACTGTATCTGCCCCATCTCTTACAACTACCTCTCTGTCACTCTCTCGTTTCTTTCGTTCTGCTCCCTGAACGAAGTCACCACCCCATCGTCCATCTTCTTTTGCATTACATCATCTCCTTCACCATTTGATGAAAGAAACCTTACTACAGTTAAACACACTTTGGGCTTCCAAGCAATCCGGGTTGAATAAAATAGAGCTTCTCTTGAATCTGGTCCTCCAAGGAATAACACAATGAAGTAGGACGCAGGTTCTTGGGGGAGTTGCCATTGCTCGGTCTTGTCAACAAGAAGCCCAACAGAGCAAGGTGCGTTCTCCAACACTTGGTTGATCACTGACCGATTCCCACCACCCCACTGCTTCGTGGTCGCGATCTCTCCGTTACATTTATTCTCTAAAGCTAATATGATGATAACTCTCTAGCTTATCAAAGCCAGCTTGCGCACATCCTGATACATTTCTACTTTCGCTGTTGAAGCAGAGAAAAATTGGACCCTTATGGATACAACTTTAAAGCATGGTGGGTTGTGTCCGAGTCCGGGAACCTGGTGACAAGCTCTTCAAGTTCCTGGTTTTGGTGGTCTATGAACAGAGGGTTAGCTCAGCTAATGAGCTCAACGAGGTGAAAGACGTGAATGGATAATGGATATTGAACAGTGGGATAAGAGACTTGAAGAAGGTTGATAATGGATAATGGCCAATGAGCTCAACGAGTGGATAATGGATATTGAACAGTGGGATAAGAGACTTGAAGAAGGTTGACAATACTTTGCAAGTGCTCTTTGTCCTCAATGCACACAAGTATCCTATGACGGTCATTCGGAGCTGTATGCTGAATGGTCCTTCTCTGGCTTACCGTGTAAGTCTTTGAGGGATCATACAAAATGATGATCAAAGGTGCATGGATTCCCATTAGAACTGCGTTCCCGAATACCATCATTGAGAAACATGGCACCCCAATTATCTGATTGGTAAACACCCACTTGTTTAATAAATAAGATGAAATGAAAGAAGGAAGAAGAAATTAAATTAGAAAACTCAACGCACTTTTTTGTTCACCCAATGGATGTATAGAATAATCTCTGCATGACCCCTCATGCTCAAGATAAGGCCCATAGAAAGGCTCTCTCCATGACAAACCGACCATTTTTTCAGCCAGAAGAGTGGAGACGACTTTGGACAAGTAACCTGAAATAAACAAGCCGAACAACGGGCTCAAGGCAGACCAGCTGGCTTGCTTCATTGCATAAAAATCAGTGAAGAATCCAATGTACGTGAATGAATAAGGCAAAATTGCTTCCATTATTATTGTCTCGCTTTTCTCCACCAAGGTTGCTCCTAGCGGCGGTCCGTCTGGAATCACCATTCCTAGCCAAAACGAGCCTATACAAATGGCCAGGCCGATCATGTCTGTAATAACCCCCAACACAAATTCCGACAGGAAGATGACAATCACGAAAAACTGATCGACTGGTTCTCCTACTGGAGTGTTTTGAATAATCCACAACATTACTGACCGGACAACAAATACCAAGAATCTTTTAAAAACCAACGAGGATATCATATACATGAGAGCATTATGACCCGATTCTTCATTTTGTTTCATTGCCTAAAAAACCAGCATACAATTTAGCCCAACGGTATCGCTTATTATTGTTGTGGACATCATCATATTCCCGACCTCGGAGCTAAGAAGATTTAGTTCTTCAAGTACAGTATAGTGAATAGGAAATGTTGTCACTGTTAGATTTGTCTAGAAATTAAGTTGACAAGTTGGAAATTTCATCTTGGTTGGTGGCCAATTTATTGGAAATTTCATCTTGGTTGGTGGCCAAACTTTGAACATGTGAATTTCATATTTGGAGGCTAACTTGTACACATTGGAAAATTCTTTGGTAGGTGGCCAAACTTTGAACATATTGTTCTTGAAACTCAACTATAAATAGGCCTAAGTATTTCCATTAGAAATCATCCCAAAAACAAGTTCTCTCTTCCTCTTGTATTCTTCATTCTCCCACTTTGGGAATTCCAAAGAATTCCATTTGTTGTAATATTGGCGATATACTGAAGTTATCATCTGGTGTGGTGCCCGAGGAGTAGACGATATTCTCGTCGAACCTCGTAAATTTGGTGTGTTCTCTCCTTTATTTTTTTTATTCGGTTCTTTTCCATTGTGTTTCAATATTCAATAGTTTGACAGGTTTATCCGCTGTGCAACCTTTGGTGGTTTTAATCTTGACATTTTAGGTCAATTTTAAAACTACGTTCGTGTGAGAAATAACCCGTTTTCACCAACAGTAACCAACAGAGACAAGGCAATTGCTTCAATAGAAGCAACTTTTTGTAGGTGTGCGTCCATTGATTTCCGAGTATTAAATGCTACAATGCTGGCTACGGCGAGAGGTATGAAAACGCTTGGGAGGCAATACATAATTGTTTTTTCCCGATCGTTTTAACAAGCCTATATCCATTTTCACTCCCCTTACAAAAAGAAATAACACGAACCCCATTATTCCCAAGTTTTTCAGCAAGAAATCTGAGGTAAGGGGAAACACCATGCTCACAAACATCGGGCTTCGCGCCATGAGAGAGGGCCCAATGATGATGATGCCCTTGAAACCAACCTACACTGCCTGAGAGGCTTGAGAAGAAAATGAAGGGTTCGAGAGATGAGAATAGTCGAGAAAATGAAGGGCCCTTGAAACTCCTGGTTTCCTCTAAAAATTGCTAAAGGGGTTATTTACTTGTGATCCAAAACTCATAAATGGATATGCTGCAGTTCCACTGTTGGCGACTTGAAATTTGGAACATGTTGTAATTCCCATTGCTGGCAGGTTACACGGTAGCCTTGCGAATGGATTAGGGAAAACTTAAGCATGCAAAAGGGCTAGTATCTATTGTGAAACGAAATCCATTAATTTGGTATTGAGAATTATACTTGATAGTAACATGCAGTAAATGAGGTAGCAAGTTTTCTGTATCTTTGTTTTAGATAACTGTAGGTACCTATATGATTTGTTATACGTTCATTCATGGATGACTGGCATGAGTTTGTATTGTTCGGGATGAAGCCTTTCTCTCTCTTTGATTGAATGTTATTGAAAGGTAAAACTGTTATGCCTACAAATTTAATTGTTGTTTGCATGAAGTGTGATATTTTTGGTAATTTCGTAGAGGATTGGGCCTTGTGGATGCCACTGGATAAGAGGAAGCAATGAGAACTCAGATATTAAAGGCAGAGCAGTACCTCACACATGGATTAGATTGGACCTTTGAGTTGCACTCAAATTCAAACTTGAAATCGGCTCCCCATCTCTGATCTCCCTTGGATAATAAATTGATGGGTAAATTACACGTGTATTCACTGAATTTTACTTTCTTTTCTATTTCACTTATTTTATTTTTAATTTTTTTTCAATTCACTCGCTAAACATTATACATTGAACTTTTTTAGTCACTTAACCGTTAATTTTCTAATGATGTTATGACGTGACAATCAACACCAAAACGACGTGGTTTTAGATCTTATAAAAGATTAAATATAGACTAAAATGCAGTTCTGATCCAAATAAAAAACTAATATTTTTCCTTCATTTTGTGCTCTTTCTTCCTTCTTCTTATTCTCCTTCTCTTTCCATTTCTCTCCTCATTAACCCACCCTATTTGACGTCCATGCCAGAATCCAACCTCGTCAACACTGGAAGGATCGTGCTCAATCGATCGTTTAAAGCCTTGAACATCATTATTAGCAGCAAGCTCAAGCAACTTTGCAAAAGCGTCTTCAAAACCAAGCAATTTAGCATTTGGAGTTGGATACGAATACAACTTGTGATTTTCCCCAACTTTTCTTGCCCCTTCTATTTCAATTATTATTGATAAAACAGGCAGAACAAACAACGAAAAGAGAGACAAAAACGATTGTAGTTAATTCAAAAGATTGTTTTTTTTTTATGTCAACAAGCTTTAGCACCTTGCTGGTTTCTCGAGTTTCCAGCTTGATATTGCTCTGTGATTTTTCAACCCGAAAACGATAATGGATGGACTTTGTTTGAAATCAGGGATTCATGGAATGGCGCCATCGATCTCCGTGACTGGGGCACTAGAATGTAGGGCTCACACGACGCAAGTGAATGCGGTGAGTCGGTCTTCCATGAATCATAGATAGCCATCGACGTCTTCTTCGATTCCTCCGCAGAATACAACTTTTTCTATGTTCTCGTTTTTGGTATCCGTTGATATCTTTGTGGCCTGGTGGTGGAGGTGGGAATCCTAAGAGGTACAACAGGATGGCAGTTGAAGACGCCGTTTTGGTGGAGAATAATCCGGAAGAAGAATAAAGTAAGAAAGAGCACAACATAAATGAAAAATATTTATTTTTAATTTAGTTCAAACTACGTCGTTTTAGTCTATATTTAATATTTTATAAGTTTCAAAACTACTTTATTTTGTGTTGATTGCCACGTCCGTTAGAAAATTAACTATTGAGTGATAAAAAAAGTTTAATATCTAAATTTTTATGAGCAAATTGAAAAAAATTAAAAGTACAGTAAATAAAATAGAAAAGATGGTAAAATTTAGTGAATAAGCGTATAATTTACTCTACATTAAATTAATATCAATTATTTTTCTTACCGTTTATTAAATCAAACTTTATTTTTTTCTCAATTATGAGTCACTCCATTGTTAATATTTTTTTATGAATATGTGGTAAGTACATGATAATATATGTTTAAAGAAAACTCTCAATCTTTCGACATTAAACGCTCACACCTCTAGTATCTATGGTACTCGAACCCGAGTCTTCAAATCCATTGTTAATTTTAGTTGGTAAGATGGCGAGATTTTTAAATAATTAATATAATAATATATTTAACTTTTTATTTATATATTATATTAATTTAATTTACAATTAATATCAGTTTAATTCATAATTACAAAAAGCAGCCCTAAATATTTTTATGCTTTTCAATTTATTAAAAAAATACATCTTTTTTTATATAATTCTTTTTGAAAGGATACATATTCCATTAATTAGTCATAAATGGAGTAATTATGTTGTGTCGCTGTTTACTTTAAAGTTAATAAACAACGAAGAATTAGTGTAATCGAAAATGTAATAAAAATTATAATATTTTCGGTTATGCACAATTTAAAATATTATGATATTAAAAAATTAATATTTTAAGTTATATCAAATAAAAAAACGCTATGATTTTATAACATTTTTAATTGTGTGTATTCCATATACATTAATCCTTTAAATTTTACCGTCATAAATATCATCATACAGAATAAGTGAGGGTACGTAGTGTCAAAAGAAAAAGCAGCATTAGTAGAAGATGCATTATGTGCCAAAGTGTGGGCAACTTTAAATCTGCAAGCAAAGGAGACTCGGACATGAGCATGAGCATCCAGGAGGCGGCAAGCGGCAACAAGGTGGAAGGGTTCATAATTTGTTTTTCAAAATTAGAGTAAACCTTTTATTGCAGTTATCTCTGTTTACAATATCAAGATTCGAACTTTTAATCTTAGTTAAAAGATTTAATGTCTCGTCTCACTAAACCTTATTATCCTTGTTGGTTGCAAACCGGTTGAACTTTGGTAAGTGAAAGTAGTTTACCCTAAATACAAATGGTTTTTTAAGGCAAGTTTTGTGTTGTAAGTTGGTATTTTACAAAGAAATGGAAGATTAGATTAAGGAAAACCAATTATGTACAGCTTGTGTCGTTATCAGTTATTATGCATGATTAGTAGATTTATGAATTCATCCTTCAAACCATGTCATGTACTACCTAATTGCTAGGTGGGAGACGAAAAAGAGGAGGGTGGGTATATTAAAAAATATGGATTTATTTGAAGCATAAAACCCGGTGAACGACAACATAGTAATTCAAAAGAATCGAACCATACAGCTTGAATGTGAAACTGCAAAGTTTCAGGACTTATTGCTAAGGGGGAGCCTTATTAGGTTAGTAAGAAACTAAGAAATAAGTGTTCGCATATCACCGAAACAAGCTCCGCCGCCGACTAGTAGTTGCTGTAGAATTAGTGGAGGTAGTGGTAGCAGCAGCAGTATTGCCTCTCAAAACTTGCTTTTGAATCACCAACACAGAATCTGCATTAACACTCTCAGAAGATGATACATAATCCCCAATTATCCCAAGCTCTTCTTGATTTTCTGTCCATGTTGATAATCCCTCCAATAGACTCGGATTTATCCCTTGTTTTCTCCCTACGATCCACATATCATAATATTTATCTTTTGCCATTTCCAATATTACCGCAACTGTATCTGCCCCATCTCTTGCCACTACCTCTCTGTAACTCACTCTCTCGTTTCTTTCGTTCTGTACCCAGAACGAAGTGACCACCCCATCGTCCAGCTTCTTTTGCATTTCATCGTCTCCTTCACCGTTGGGTGAAAGAAATCTTACAACTGTTAGGGACACGCTGGGGTTCCCAGCCATCCTACCTGAATAAGACAGAGCCTCTCTAGAATCTGGTCCTCCAAGGAATAGCACAATGAAACTGTGGGCAGCATCCTGGGGGAGTTGCCTTCTCTCGGCCTTGTCAACAAGAAGCCCCACCGAGCAAGGTGCATTCTCCATCACTTGGATGATCACAGACTGATTCCCACCACCCCATTGCTCTGCTGCTGCGATCTCTCCGTCACATTTCTTCTCCAAAGGTAAAATGATGATAACAGAGTTGCTTTCCAAAGCGAGCTTGCACACATCCTGATACATTGTTATTTTTGCCGTCGAAGCCGAGAAAAATTGGAGGTCTACGCAGTCTTCTCTGCTTTCTTGATACAAGGTTAGAGCATTGTGGATCCTTTCCCAGTCTGGGAACCTACTGGCGAGCTCTCCAAATTCCTGTTTTTGGTGGTCTATAAACAAAGGGTTACCACGGCCGATGAAATCGACGTGGTGAAAGACGTGAATGGAGAATGGATTTTGAGAAGTGGGATAAGAGACTTGAAGAAGGTTAACAATGGTTTGCAAGTGCTCTTTGTCCTTGATGCACACAAGTATCCTGAGATAATCATTTGGAGCTGTATGTTGAATGGTCCTCCTCTGGCTTACCATGTAAGGCTTTGAGGGATCATACAGAATGCTGATCATAGGTGTAAGAATTCCCATTAGAATTGCGGTTGTGTACATCAGCATTGTGAACCCTGCTACCCCTATTATCTGCTTGTAAACATCCAATTGTTTAATAAAAAATGGAAGTGAAGTGAAAGAAAAAAGAAGAAATTAAAATAGGAAAGGCCACACACACATCTTTGTCCACCCAATGGTAGTAAAGAATAAGCTCCACTTGACCCCTCAAGCTCAAAACAAGGCTGACAGCAAGGCTCTCTCTCCATGATAAATCAACCAACCTCGCAGCCAGCAGAGTGGAGAGGAATTTAGACAAATAACCTGAAATAATCAAACCAAAAAGTGGGCTTAAGGCGGACCACCCAGCTTCCTGCATTGCATGAAAATCTGTGTTCAATCCAAAAAACACATATGTACATGGCATAAATACTTCCATTATAATTGTCTCGCTTTTCTCCACCAAGGTTGCCCCAAGCGGCGGTCCGCTGGGAATCACCAAACCTAACCAAAATGAGCCGTTACAAATGGCTAAGCCGAACATGTCTGACAAAAACCCAAACCCAAACACTGATAAGAATATGGTAATCACGTAAATCTGATCCACTGGTTGTCCCTCTGGGGTTTTCCGGATAATCCACAACATTGCCTGATGAGCGGAACCCAGCAAGAATACTACAAAAACAAATGTGGACAACAAATACCACAGAGCACATGCAGTCGATACTTCCGATTGTTTCATTGCCTCAAAAGCGGAAATAAAATTAAACCCAAATGAGTCGCTAATTAATGCTGTGGACAATGTCATAATCCCGACGTCGGAGCTAAGAAGGTTCAGTTCTTGAAGCACAACGTACTGAATGGGAAATGTTGACACCGCCATAGATGAGGCAATTGCTCCAGTCGAAGAAAATCTTGCTAGTTGTTCGTCCATTGATTTCCGAGTACAAAATGCTACAACCGTCACTACTACGAGAGGTGAGAAAACACTCACCAGGGCTATACAAATTTGTTTTTTTCCTGATCGTGTTAACAACCCTATGTCCATTTTCACGCCACTTAAAAAAAGAAATAACATCAACCCTATTAGTCCCAAGTTTTTCAGCAAGAACTCGGCGGTAAGGGGAAACACCATGCTCACAAACATCGGGCTTTGCGCCATGAGAGAGGGTCCCATGAGAATGCCGCCCTTGAAACCAGTTAATCATCAATGACAGGCCAAAATAACTTACTACTAACTAACATTGATCATACATATATAAAGAAGAAGAAGAAGAGGAGTGAAGGTACTCACAATCATGTCAGAAACCAACCTAGGCTGTCTGAGAGGCTTGAGAAGAATTTGAGTGGTCCGAGAGATGATAATGGTCAAGATTAAAGCAACAAGGATGACATTAAAAGAGAACTTGATCGGCTTTCCGTCATAGAAAATGCTGAAGGGATTAGATATTTTTGATCTAGAACACCTCAATGAAAGTGCTGCAGTTCCACGGTTGGAGACCTGTAACTTGGCGCCTCTTGCAATTCCCATGGTTGGCGGTTGAATGGATTACAGCCTATCCCTGTAAAAGTACTCGTAACTATCAGGGGAGTTGTGGACGATCACCATGCAATGTGGCTGAAAAGGAAACTCGTTTCGTGTTGAGAATTATCATTGGCACTAACATGCATTAAAATGAGGCTGAGTGTTGTTTTATTTGTTCTACTTCTATTTCTGTACAAAATATAAATGAAGTCTTAACTTTCCTCTATCTTTGTTTTAGATGAATTGTAGTTTCCTATATAATTTCTTGTAAAACCATGCATGCATGACATGACATGAGCTTCTATTGTTAGGGATGAAGCATTTTTTCCCTTTATGGCTTAATTTTAGAAAAAACGGTAAATATGTTCTGCCCACAAATTTTATTGCTCTTTGCATGAAGTGACATTTTTAGTAATTCTGTAGAGGATAGGGTGATGCGGATACCAGAAGACAAGAGGAAGCAATGAGAAGTTAGAAATCAAAGGCAGAGCAGCTACAAATAAGGCGTCTGTTATGCATCTGATGTGCTTTCTGAACAAGTGGATAGGGTGATGTGGACTGATACTATAAAACAATCGAAAGCAGGCATATATATATATATAGCAGTGATCGGATGCTGTTAATTGTTTTATAATGTATTTTCTCTAAATATAATTAAAAGGACATTTAGCATCATCTGAACAATAGCGAAAACAAAATGTGAATAACAGAACTTCAAAATGATAAAACCAAACATGACAAGATATTAAGCTTCGAATCGAAAGATCTGGGCGTGAAACATTGAATCCCCTAACAGATCAAACATGAAACTGTGGAACCCTCACACCTTAAGAAGCAAAGGAGGCCAGCATATGATTTTTAGCGAAGAGGCAAGGAGCCTCAATCAAATCTCCATTAAAAGGAAGCGAGGATCAGATATTTTTTTAGTTAAAATTGCTACTGCATGAGGCTCTACTTATGTTTTAGTTCACACCGTATTGAGGGCTGTCCAGCTTGTATTGTAATATTGTATGTTTTGTAAGAATTAATGTCGTGTATTTGAGTTAGAGAAAGCACTTCATTAGCCACTTTATATACTTATTTCCTCCCTTCCCAAGACCACTATTATTCACTTGAGTCACAGTGATCAAAACAAAAACAAAGAACAGTTAATCTGCTATTACAAGTTAAACTCCAATTCAAACGCTTGAAGCGTCTATTGCCTAATAATACAATACTAATATAAGAGTAGAACAAAAAACGAAATATTAGATAGAGTAAACAAATAAGAAACTGACAAATAAAATCCAAAACAAATTGCACCAGCCGGGAATCGAACCCGGGTCTGTACCGTGGCAGGGTACTATTCTACCACTAGACCACTGGTGCTTGATGTTTCAGGCTATATTAACATATTATTAATCCTTAAAATATTTTATTGAGCATTGCTATGTCTCGCTTGAACCACACATCCAAGCAGTAGCTTAGCAGTTTAGTTAGTAATCTAAGGGTGTGACAGCGGGAGGAAGAGAGAAGGTTGAAGCGGGAAATGGCGAATTCTATCTACAGGGCTTCTATTCTTCAATCTCAGCTGCTTTTCCGACCCAGTCTATCAAATAAACATTCTGTTCCGAAGAAGAGTAACTTGTTCTGTTTTGCTTCATCACAACTCAGTCCTATCCGGTTAGCACATTTTCACTTTCCCTTTATTTATTTAACTAAGAAAGCTGAGCACAAGTGTGGTGATGTACTTTTGGTTTGGTTTTAGGTCAGAAGTGAGTTTTTGTACTGGAACTCACCTCATTCCTTATCCAAACAAGGTGTTCTAAGCTTGAAAATTTTGTTCCTGTCATTTTTGAATTAAACTTTAATGGGTATTGAATACAACTTTGATTTCTCTTCTTCTGTTAGGTGGAGAAAGGAGGAGAAGATGCTTTCTTTGTTAGCAACTTCAACGGGGGAGTTATTGCGGTCGCTGACGGCGTTTCCGGGTGACATATAATGATACATCAATATTTTCTCTCTCTCTAGATTAAAGTTTAAGTCTTTTTGTCTCCTATTCTTATTTTTCACATTCTTGCAGTCCTTTTCTGAGCATGTTTATTTTTCCCAGAAATGAAGTGGGCTAGTGTAAATATGTATGTGTGAACTAGGTTTTTCTCCCCTGGCGTTATTTGATAATTTTATTTTCATTTGTTTGCCAGTTGGGCTGAACGGAATGTGGATCCTGCATTATTTTCCAAGGAGCTAATGGCTAATGCTTCCTCTCTTGTTGGGGATTTAGAGGTAGTTTTATTGGACTATTGGCATATTTGCAGCAATAATTTCTTTTAGGAATTCTCATATTTTCAATCTGATTTGAATGATTGTTTAAGATAAAAACTTGGGTGTTTGTTAATCTTCGTGATTAACGGGTTTTACGTATCTACTATGGTGTTTATCTGGCTATATCTGTTACGAGGTTAATTACGATCCCCGGATCCTCATAAGGAAAGCACATGCTGCTACTTCCTCTAAAGGCTCGGCTACTGCGTAAGTTTATTGTATTCTCTGGATGTCTTCCCTTCCTACATCGTTCTACACATCACGGTACTGTCATCAACTTTGATTTTCCAATTGATTTGTAGTATTGTTGCGATGCTAGAGAGGAATGGAACGATGAAGGTTGCCAGTGTAGGTGATTGTGGATTAAGAGTTATTCGCAAAGGTGAATGCCAAACACTGTGTTTCTTCCGGGAGTTGGTTCTCAATATTATTATGGGCAAGATTTAGTGATGTTATTTAAGTAACTACAGGGCAGATAGTATTTTCTACCACCCCACAAGAACATTACTTCGACTGCCCATATCAATTGAGCTCGGAGTTAATTGGCCAAACGTATCTTGATGCCGTGGTAATAAATGAATGCTAAGTTTATCTGTCAATTGTAATTGTCATTTATGCTATCAGTTGCAGCTGTTTTGTACAAAAACCAAAATCAAGTGACAAGTTCAGTTTGCAAGGTACAATTACTGAAGCTTACAACTTAAAAGCGTTGCTTGTTTCTTGTATTTCCTGTAAAAACAGGATAGCAGTGTGGAATTAGTGCAAGGAGACACCATAGTAATGGGCTCCGATGGGCTCTTTGACAATGTTTTCGATAGAGAAATCATTTCCACGTTGGCCATACATAGCGATGTAGTGGACGCTGGTATGTGTTTCTTTATAGTTACTGCTGTCTGTTTAAGTAGGATAGTAAACGAATCAAGTTTAAATGAATATATATCTCTTCATGTTAACAGTATTTTCCAACATTAAACAAACACCAACACAATAGTATAACATGTTTGTAAACACTAAACAAACATATTTAAAGACTAATATAATTTAGTATCACATCTCAGACTCTATAAGAGTAAGAGTGGGACTAAATTGCATAATCAATTTGTAATGGTAGCAAAGGCATTGGCTAACCTGGCGAGCAATCACTCCATGGATTCAAGGTTCGAGTCTCCCTACTCATTAGAGGCCAGATCCAAGGTGATAAACTACTAGTCAGATCCTTTATGTTAAAACCTCTAATGAATCGATTTAACATATCTTGATGGTATTCCTTACAGGGTTTTGATGTTCCTATTTGGAAGAAAATCCTGGGGATGAAGCTAACAGGTGGGGTTTCTTTTGTGGTTTTTTTTCCCTTTGACAATGATCCCATTTGCGTTCGGCCACAGTTAATCCTTACGATTATGATTTTGGGAGCAGGTGGAAAGCTAGATGATATCACTGTGATTGCTGGTAAGGTTGTAACTTTACCTGCCGCTGCTAGCTAGAACCAGGTTCAGATAACAGGAACGATGGAGGAGGCCGGCTCCGGTGACACTAGGGGTTTATATTAAACGGGAGGATGCAATTAACATCCACGTACCTTACCTTACCTGCCATTATTGGATTATGATTATGTTCATTGAGAAATCAATCTGTTCTGTCTTTTCTTGGCCACTATATGATCGTGAATGTACAAACAAAAAAAAATCTCATGTCACTCAACTCAAGATGTTTAAGATGCCCACGCATCAACATATCAGACTTTTTTTATATGGGGCACCTTTTTCTTTACACTGAACGATTAAATAATGATTTTTTATATGTAATTGGAATGGTCAATAAATGGTTATCAAAATGCAAAATCCTTGTCTGTCAGGCTAGACTTTTCCATGCTAACCTCATCATCAAACACGTGAAAGAATAAAAATCACAACAATAGATGACTACAAGTCATTGTATGAGATATCCAGGAAACTCCACTGAACTAGTTACTTAATACAATCCAAATTTTGAAAGTAACCAAGGGGAAAATAGTCAAAACAGATCATATATCCTACTATGCTTAAACATTGAGTCAAGAAAATAGCATTTTCAGCACTTGAATCTTTGGGGGTAAAAATGCAACTTTAAATTGCATAGTCATGAAACCAATTGCAAAAATAGTATGGATTCGTGGCTATAAATGATTCAACATTTATTTATTTGATATACTCTATGGATATCGATTTAAACTATAGATATGCCTGGAAGTATACGTCCTGCACTCCTGCTTACCCGCCCATCGTGTGAAGCTAAACTTTCCAACCATCACTTGAGGCGTGCGTTTTGCAGCGTCTGTATGCATTGGCACAATTCCTCGTGACACTTCAGGTGATAGTGCCACTTTCAGGGCAGCCATCGAGTTGTTGGTAGAAAGATTTTGCAGCTTCATAGGTGGACCAGCAAATTGCAGCAGCAGGGGCATGGAAGAGAATTCGAGGAATCCATCCCCTCATGAGGCCCTTGTAGCCATCTTTTTGCACTATTGTTTTGGTCACATCCATAATAGCAGTACTCTTAAATCTATCACATCCACATACACCCTGCGATGCATTTTTTTTAATAACAATAAGAAGATCAGAGGAGCAAGATGCATAATTATAACAATTACACAGAGGTAAATCTTAATGGATTTCAAAAACCAACAATGTGAAACTAAAAGCGAAACAAGCTGAACCAAGAAATCAACCACGGGCAAGTGCTTCAAATACAAGCGTTTCAACTAATAAAGGAAAGTACGCAGATATAGATGAAAATGGAAATTTATTTTCAGTATGATGTTGATATGAAGGCAATGAAATTAAAGGTGTTGCAGTAATAAAGACTGGATTCTGTTCATTCCGACTCATAACACTCAAAATGTTGGTGTCTGTCCAGTAGATACAAGATGATATGATGCAGCAAATTAACAATATTAAATATGGAAAAAAATAAGATATGGGGATCCCATTCACTATGATTGTATGAAAGTAATCAAATACGACGTCCCACTAAACAAATTTTCCTAATATAGCTAGCTAGCAGCAGCAAAATCCAACAAACAAGAAAAAGGCAGAGGCAACGCTTGAATTACCTGACACTGCAACTGAGTTTTAACTACATCAAGTGGTGTAGTGACAACCGCTGCAGATGTTCCAGCAAGAGCACCAGCCGTGGCATGGACGATCATCTGCTCACCACTCGCACTCTCTGGTGAAATCTGAATCAGACCCCTTTTTGCTGCCTCGTAAGTTGCAAAATGAACAGCCGTAAAAGGTGCATTCATCAGCACCGTCGTCCTGTAGGAAGCATAAAACGCCCCAAAACCTTCCTCTTTTAAAACTTTCTTAACACAATCCAATACCCCTCTATAAGCAACACCGTTCCCCAACTGTAACCTCTGCTTCACCATATCCATAGGCGTAAAAACGGCGTCGCTTGCTAACGTCGCGAAAACACCGGAAACTGCATGGGCCGCCGAGTTATTCGGGTCCCCACCCGAAAAATACTTCTTGCAAACTTCGTAGACAGAGAAGTAGACGGCATGGGCCGGACCGGCCCCCAGTCCCATGGCCCCGATTCCCCGGTATAAGCCCCGGACTCCTTCGGGTTTGAGGACAGAACGGAGCGCGTGACGTACACCCACCGATTTGATTGGGCAAGAGCCGAGGGCTTGCATATGGGTCTTGACGGTATCAACAGGGAACATTGCCATATGCTCAACGGAACCAGCGATGGAGCCAGCAACCATGAACTGCCAAAAGTGGAGCCCGTCGTGGGACGTCACCGTCATTTCCGGATGGAAATCCGGTGGCTGCGGCACCGGTCGGAAGTCCGGGGTGTGGAAATTTGTTGTGGAAGCATCTGTAGCCATAAAGAATAAAGAATTGGGGATATGGGTTTTCTTTTTTCTTTTTGGAATAAAGAATCTGGACAATGAGGGCTTCAGAATAGTATTAGCGATGGGGTTATTGATAGACAGACAAACAAAGTTTGATTCTACAAAGCAGGAGGATTAAGACCGAATTGCATACTTGAAGATGAGAATCGAAAGCGAGGTTTTTGCTTGTTTCTCGTTACTCCTGTTTGTGCTTTTCTTTATTGTTTCTTCTGCTCGCCGGTATTTAGATTTCCAAGCTTTTAAAAGTCGGAGATAAAATCGGACGACTTTCTTTTCAATTTTAAAACTCAACACTACGGTTCCAAATAATAAGGGATTATTTTGTAGATATTTAATTGATACTGATTACCGAAGTAAACAAATCATCCATCTATGGGCAAGATGGTAATTTAATTTATATATTTATCTTTGCGTAAACTACACTGGTGATCCTATTTGTTTTGAAACTGTCTTATTTTTTTCACCGGATTTGAAACAATTACATATTTACATTCCAATCACTTTTATTTTTTGATCGGTCTTATTTTGGTTACCGGACCGACATGACATGTTAGTATAAATAGTTAAATTTTAATCTAACTTATTTATTTTAGAAAGAATATTATTTTGACTAAATTTTAGATAAAATATTAATTTAATTCTTAAACTTTAGATAAAATATTAAATTGATCCCTAAATCTAAACAAAGTCTTTATGGCCGTCGGTCCTCATCATCGTTACCGATCACGGTTGGTTGCCGCCATTGATCACTATCGACCCTTAGAGACGAAGTTATTTATTTATTTCTGTACAAACCTATTTTGAGTTTTAAGTTTAGACAAATATAGTGCGACCCTTAAGCAGGTTTAATGCTTTAACAAGTAGTGATAATCTGCCTGCAGTTTGTTCGGATTCATTGTTCTACACATGGTAATGTATGCAATCAACATATTCCACTAGAGACTGTGTAGGCCTTCATATTTGGTTTCAAGCTGGAACTGAATTGGGCTATCGACAAGTTCTGCTTCTGAGCTTTGTCCTTGGAACATTGGCTTCAGCCACTGTGCTCTCCAACCTTGGCGTTTTTCCCGATATATCACATATATATTATATATTTCCCTGTCAGGCACCCTTCAGACTATTTTTCCCGATCTAACACCTTTTGCAGTAAAGGTGCGCCCCCTACAGCGCACTTTATGCTGAGTTAGCTACATATGTGTAAAGCGCGGCTCGCACGTCTTATGCCACGTAGGGGTATAGCGCGGGGCAGGGGCCGCGCCTTACCTTTAAATCTGAATACCCACATTCTCAATCACTTTCATCACACCAAATTCTCTCAACTTCTCTCAAACACTCTTATATTCTCTTATAACTGTTTAAGGTATATTTTATTATATTTAATATTTTATTTGTAATTTATTTAAGTATTTAAATTTTTTAATATTTTATTTAATTATTTTTTTGCAGATATACAATCTACTTCGCTTGGATGAAAATCATACATCTCGACATTTTGCTGATACGGTCACATTTTAATGTTTTAATTTAATTTAAATTATTAGTAATAATTTATTTATTTATTTAATGCATGATTATTAGTTTAAAAATTAATTTTTGTAATTATTTAATTTTAGGAGAGAGACCATGTATTATATCATTTTATTAGGAATCTTAAGTTAGTAATACCTAGTCGTGTCTTGCCATATTTAGTAGAGGTTGGATTCGGTCACATAGGTAGATATGAGGGTCACTGTAAGATAGAACCAAACCTTATTGTTGCCTTAGTAGAGCGGTGGAGGCCGGAGACCCACACATTCCATATTCCGTGCGAAGAGTGCACGATTACACTTGAGGATGTTTATATGCACCTAGGGCTTCTGGTGGATGGAGATGTGATATCGGTGATGGCGTACGGTTCCTGGACTGCTTTGTGCCGGGAGTATCTAGGACGTGTCCCAGAAAGTTTTAACGGTGGTCGAATACCGTTAAATTGGTTAGATTCCAATTTTTGAGAGTTGAGCTAGGACGCCTCTGATGATGAAGTTAAAATGTATGCACGGGCATGCATACTGCAGCTGATAGGAGGGTTGTTGATGCCGGACAAATCGCGTAACCAAGTTCACTATATGTGGTTGCGACATCTTGGCGACTTTCGTTTGTCCAGATCACTCAGTTGGGGCTCGACAGTTTTGGCTTTCCTGTATAGGGAGATGTGTCGAGCCACTGACTACAGGAAAAATGTTATCGGCGGATGTCTCCTGCTGTTGCAGTCTTGGGCATGGTATCGATTGCCCTTTTTATGTCCCATTGTCAATAACCCATTCGTATTTCCGCTACTATTGAAGTAATTATAAAATTGGTTTCGTATATTAATCATTTTATACAGTGTATAATAATTTTTTTCCTTGAATATGTGGTCTACTGATAGGAAAAATCATCAGGAGCTACCTGATGATTTAGAAAAAATTAGGGTGCTAATTGATCAGAAGGTTGTCACACATGTATGCATTTTAATGTTTAAAAATCGATTTTAGATTATAGTTATATAATTAAATTATTATTTTGATAAAAATTATATATATTTGTTTTAGTTTGAATGGGTGTCATATTCTAATGATAATGTCAGGATGGTGATCCCACCTGAGTGGAGGTGCCCATCAGATGTTTGGATGGTGATAGTCCATTTGATATGTTATCCAATCGTCGAGTGGCACTCCACTGAGTGCTCCGGTAATTTTGGTTGTTTTTCACCAATTCCGGAAGCATCTCGCAATATGGATGAGCTGCATAGGACAGATAGACGCGGCAAGACAGATACAGATTGGCTGGTGAGGCATCATGAGTGGGTCGTGTTGTGGGAGGATCGACATCGGTGCCTTACCTATGAGAGACCATTTTTTATGACCTCTTGATGGTTGATGACAGTTATTATGAGTGGTTCGATAGTAACGGGAAACCGTTTCTGCTTTCCGAGGATGCACGAGGGTGGACCTTTCAGCGAAGTCGATAGAGACGTTCACCGATACAGCACCATCGTCCCCCGACTCGTGGACGGAGAACATGTGCTTCCGGTTCATCCTCAACTGTACCAGCAGGACCGTCACAGCAACTACCGTCTACAGCGACTTACATACCGCAACCATATGTGATGTCGCCACTGCCATTCCCCTACCCGATGCCGCCGTCGCCACCGTCACAGAGTTATATGACCCCTCTTGGAGGATATTATGGGTCTATGTTTATAGATCCGACTTGGGGTTCATATGCCCACATTTTAGTGGGTTCAACCTCATCACCCATGGACGCATCACAAACACCTCTTGTACAGTTTTCACAGTCAATGATGTCTGGGTTTTATGAGTTTTTCCAGTTTTCGCAGGCCGGTGGTATAGTCAGTCATACACCTCCAGGGTCCTTATTCTATAGAGGTGCTTCATCGTCATCAGCTCCTTATCAACAAAATGTAGCTGCTCAGGACGACGATGACAACAACGACGACGACGACGATGATGACAGCGATGAGTCACAAACAATGATACGAAGAAATCCTCCTCGAGACAGACAACCACCGCCCTGCGGAACACATTCGCATCGATGGCATTGATAAATTTTGTTTTTTATTATATTTGTATTTAGTTGTTTATTGGACTTTTTTATTGTAAGTTTTTTTATTATTTATCATTTAATACTTACTTTATTTCATTAATTTGGTTGGATTTATTTTAATTTATTTTGTTAAATTTGTTGGACTTTTTGTTAATGTATTTTAGTTAATTTTGTTTATGACCATTTAATATCAGTTATTGTAATTTGATAGCATTAACACATTGTGGGTAAGTCCAAAAAACCCGGTAGAATTGGCATCGATCGCGAAGAACTCGATCATTATGGTATGCATAGGAGGTTTCAAATTCAACAATTGTCCCAAGATTCAACCTCCGCACCAGCCTAAACCATCTTGGAAGTTTGTTGTAAGATGCATCTCATTCGCCATGAAGTTTGACAATGGCATTTTGTTTTACCAACCAAGCTTTTTTATAGGAGACAGCATAACCATATTGCGATTGTATAGCTAAAATCAACACAGCAACAGCTATATGAGAGCTTGCTTTTACCATGGCCATGATGGCTTGGCATATCACTTCAGAGTCTAAGTTGGGATGATCTTGGTTGACCCCTCCAGCACAACATGTGTGAGGATCATTGTATATTGTTAGTTCTCATATGTTATTTTTCCTCTTCCTCTTCGATACGCGAACCATCCAATTGTATCCGTTTTCGCGTCGGGCATAGTAGCATACATATTTTTCTGTTGTGGAGCGATCGACTCTCGATTGAACAGAATTACGTATATTGTAATTTTTTATAGCCATCATCACATCTTCTTTGCTTGAAAACTCAATGCCTAAAGATAACTCGCATTTATTTATTGATGAGTAATATCCATAGTTATTGAGATGAGGCATATCCGTAAATTCTGGCTCGTACATTGCACCATAATCAGCTTCATACATGTGTGTTGGAGGGTCAGTTTGTGCCACATTTGATGGAACTTCATCTACATTATCATCATCATCGGAGTTAAATTGCAGTGATTCTGGGTGAATGAATAGTTCAGTCTCAGTACCATCCGCATCAGGCTCACGAAGCGGTTCTTCTGGTGGAGATGATGGTTCCTCCATGCTCTCCACATTTAGGTCGAAGAACCTACTACTTGCACGTCTTCCCCTTGAACTAGAAGGGATATTGACATTGAGATCGAAAAAGCTCGTAGTTGAATGCCTCCCCCTGGAGCTTGAAGCCATAGTGTCAAATGGAAACTGCATAGATTGTTGCGTCGATGGCATCTCCATATTAAGGTCAAAGAAATTTGCAGATGAATGTCTTCCCCTTGAACTAGAGGCGATGTTTTCATACGGATTGTTCGTGGACCCACCTCGATACATATCGTAAGGAGTTACGAATGAATGTCTCCCTATTGAAGTTGGTGTGATGGCATCATGATGCGGATTTCCCATTATGGTATTAAAATCATTACACATTACTGTAGTCGGGCTGTTAACTTGATCAAATTGTTCAGCCAGCCCATAGTAGGAGCTTAATGACTGACCCCAAACAGCTTGCACTTGAACAAACTTTACATACATCTCAATATCGGCGTCTGAATAAACTTTGAGAATCAACCATCATTTCAACATTATCATTGTTTGATAGTTCGAACGCTGTATAAGTTAATGGCAACAATGATGTTGGAAATATGTACTGTAACGACGACATTCTTCAACTACTTTCAACATGAACCTTCCTCGAAATCTTCGTTATCAGCTCCTCAAGAGTTATGTTTCTCTTGAATGATATTTTAACACGCTCATTTGATACGAAAATAACGCCGGTTTCATCTTATCGAATTTCTCCTTCATAATAAACAATAGCTGAAAGTCGCGCCATTCTTAGAGTTTAAAAGTGCGACAATATTATATCTGCCAAAAAACAACTGAAACAAACCTGATTAAATAAATAATATATGAACGAAAATATAAGACAATAAAATTTGTACACATGAACATAAATAATTTAAATAATATAATTTTATATTATTACATGCACCGCAAAAATATTTCGACGTATGCTTCCGCTTTCCAATTTTACAAACACAGAAATTAATTGAAAATCATTAGTATAATATTTTTTTAAATAATCATATATAATTATAAAAATATATTATAACAAAATTACCTTATAATGAAAGATCGAACGAACTTCTGAATCAAATATAAGAGGATTATCGGGTGTTATTTACTGGTTGAAAGAATTGTTGGTGAGAGAGTTTACGGGGAGAAAGCTATTTATAGCCGAGAGAGGATGCTTTAAATCTGAGAAGTTCGGGTAAATTATGCAAGGCGCAGTTTCTGCATCGCACTATAGCCCCACGTGGAGTAAGGCGCGCCCCAGGGGCCGCGCTTTAGCCACGTGTATCCAACTCAGCATAAAACGCGTTGTAGGGGGCGTCTTACCCCACGTGGTGATTGATCAGCGTAAAACGCCATGCTGCGACGAATCTTACTGCAAAGGGTGTTAAATCAAAAAAAAATAATTTAAAAAGTGCTTGATAGAAAAATATATAGATTATAGGTGATATACCTGATAAAACATCTGAATTTTCCTAACTTATGACTTAATTGAAATAACCGATTAAAGTTGTGTTTTTTTATTAGATTTTTGTTCTGATGATTAGATAGATTTTGAACAAAAAGATTTTTCTAATATAAAAGTGGGTCACATAAGTTTAAATGAAAGAAGGAAAAACTGATTGGTTTTCTTTGTGATTTGGAACCTGTCGCACTCTATCAGATCATCAATGTCGTGTAATAGCTTTGACCGAATAATTTCTTGGACTAGGCTGTGCCGTGTGGGGAGTTGGAACCCAATACCCTCGTCCATAATGAGCCTAAAGACAGCCCTTTCTCCAATAACATATTTATATTTCGCACTTTCAATGGAGAAAATTGAGGATCAAAATCTGCAGCAACAAAGAGAAAAGGGTATTTAATTTAAAATAATTATGATTTTATGAATAATTAATTCCAAAATAATTATGATTTTTATGAATAATTAATTTTAAAATAATTATGATTTTATTTTTGGAAAATTTATATTTTGTTTAATATAAAATTTAGAGTTGTCATCGACTTTTGGATTAAGTAGTCGAATATCTAAAAAGTCTTTTAAATTTTTTTTAAGAAAAATCGTTTTTAAGATAAAAATGAGTCTACATTTACCAAATATTCATTTTAAAGGGTTCAGGAGTCGATTACGTGTGAGAATGACAAGCACTCCATAACGCCCAAAATTGGTATCTCTCGATTATATGTTGTCTAAGTAGTGGAATTTTACAAAGTTGAATTCAAAATTTATATTAGGATCATTTTATTTCGATGAATTTTAAAAACGAGTGAATTTCTTTATAAAATTAGTAGACTCAATGAAAAGTATTTAATTCACCCGATTTTATTTTAAAAAGGATGTCACATTTGCTACGTAAATTAATAGAAATTAAAATCTAGTCATATTGGACACAATTTCATTAACTTACGACGCAACATTATCTTTAATTGTTTTGGAAAATGAAAAAATAAATATATGATTTATGAGTGCAGTAATAATAAATGTCATATAAAGAATGGACGAAATATTCACATGATGTAACAAATGAATAAATAAACCCAAGAAAAGAAGGATATACTAAAATAAAAAAGCACACAATAAAAACTTATCTATTAAAATAATTTCGTTATAAATATATATAAAGGATATATTTAAAATCAAACATGTTTAAATATATAAAAAGATAGAATACAAATGTCAACTTTATTGGAATAACCCTTGGAAGGGTACTCTAAATTGTTTTTTACTCTTCCATAGGTTAATCTAACAATTAAAGATTTAAAATATTAAACATTCACTTATATTCAAATAGAATGCATAGGTAACAAATAATAAAGAAAATGCTACCTTAAATAATATTATATATATATATATATATTATATAAATACAAGGGTAATAATAAAAAGTATGGAGATTAAATCGAGACAAATAAAAATATGGATTAAATATAGGAATATGGCAGGAAAAATGTTAGAAGCAAAGAGACCGAATCTTTATTAGACTCCTTATGCAGCAAATTGTATCGATCTTGTATTGGAGGATATTGGAA
This sequence comes from Hibiscus syriacus, assembly GCF_006381635.1. Classification (NCBI taxonomy): domain Eukaryota; kingdom Viridiplantae; phylum Streptophyta; class Magnoliopsida; order Malvales; family Malvaceae; genus Hibiscus; species Hibiscus syriacus. Next base: position 914,603 of record NW_024063494.1, read on the forward strand.
AGCTTCCTAAAGTGAGGAATGCACTAAAGAAGTGCATATTTATGAATGGTTGTATACATCTCCCTTGTGAATATGATGGGGAAGTTCACAAATCAAAGGAATTTACATAGTTCGGCAATAAAGAGATTTGCAACATTTTTCATCACTCTTGCATAATTCCACAAGCAAATGAACAATTTGAGGAAGATGGTTATTTCTCAAGAATGGATTGAATCGAAATGGCCAAAAGAATGAATCCTATATTCTGCAAGATTCTTTTTTGGATGAATGTGGGGTATGCTCTTAGGTTGTTGGGGCTTCTTGTTAAAGTTCTTCGAATGGTAGATGGAGAGAAAAAACCTCCTATATGATACATTTATGAAGCTATGGATATAGTTAAGAAGGCAATTTCGAAAAGTTTTGGAAAGAATGATGAGCACTATATAGAAGCTTTTGAGTATATCGATAGAATATGGGATTGGCAACTTCACCGACCTTTGCATGATGTCGATTATTTTTTAAATCTGGGTTTTCATTATGATAATCCCGAGACATCAAGAGAAAAAATTATGATAGGCTTAATCAATTGCATTGCAAGGTGAAGTTCTCGTGGAGATATATAAAAATGTTCGTGGTCTATTTGGCGCCCTAATGGCCATTAGAGTGAGGAAGGCGAAAGCTCCAGGTATTAAATTTAAATGTTATAGTAAGTTATAATATTATCTTATATTTAAAAGTTTTTGAATTTACCATATACCAACTTAAAGTTTATATGATGGTTTGACTTTTGTTTTAATAGCGGATTGGTGGTCTACATTTGAATCATCGACTCCTAATCACCAAAAGTTTTTCATACGAGTTCTCAGTCTCACTTGTAGTGCCACTAGTTGCGAGAGAAATTGGAGTGTTTTTCAACTAGTAAGAAACTCTTTTTTATATATTTTGTCACATACCATAACTTTAATTACTTAATAACATATATAAAATGTTACTTCTTATAGATTCACATAAAGACTAGAAACAGATTGACACAAAATCGATTGAATGATTTGGTGTTTGTAAAATATAATCATGCATTGAAACGTCAACACCAAAGGAATGACATCATTGATCCTATTCTCTTAGAGGATATTGATGAGTGTAACAAGTGGTTACTTGGAAGAATGGAAGATGATGAAAAAGAATATGATTTTGTGTTTGATGATGAGACTTGACATGGAGTCAAGTTAGTAGAGCTGTCGGAGCACATGATCCTAGTAATTTAACTAGATCATCGATGATTATGAATGAAAGTTCTACATCTTCTTCCAAATTTAACAAGGGAAAATGTGTAATTTCTAGCTCTACTCGTAGATCGGCTCCCACTCCGGTGCATGATGATGATGAGATAGAAGAGGATATCGATGAAGATGAACAATATAATTGTAATGATGGATATGGTTACGAGGATAATTATGATTTGGTGTGATGATGTATTAAACTACATGTTTGCTACTTTGTTTAGCTTTTTGTTTAAGTGTCACAACTTAGAACATTATGATGATGATATTTACTTTACTTTTTGTTTAAGTGTCACAACTTAGAACATTAAGATGATGTTATTTGCTTTATTTTTTTTATTTCTTCTATTTGAACTATGTTTTTTTATGTTAGTTTGTGTGTTGTTAGTCGATATTTGATAGTGAAATGATATTGAATATTTTGATCTTTAAAGAATTATAATATTATTTATCACGTTATTTTGAATACAAATATAATTTACATTTGATATATATCATATAGTATACACAGTGCACATCGCATAAGAAAGGTGCACGCCTGCGAGTTGCGCCTAGGCTTCAAGGACCTTTTGCACCTCGATATGCCTTGTGCCCTTAAAAACCAAGATAGTAATACATGAAAATTCTTTATTTATGTCTATATATACAGGCTCTAAAGAAGAGTTTGAGTTTTATTTATTAATGCTCAAAGTAACGGTCGAAGAGTGTAGAGATAGGAAGAGTCGGACAAAGATAGATCTTAGAGATTTAATTGAATAGTTTAGTGTGCTCCATCGGTACAGAGAAAATATACATATAATCCCAAATTGAAATAACTTATTTTAATAAAACAAAATTTTTAAAGAAACGATAAATTTTGGTTTAAAACTCATATGATTGTTCCCATTTAAACACTAGAACGTGTAGGTTCCCCTGAACCACACATCTACATGTACACCTAATAAGGACCTTATACTTATAACATAAGGGCCTACAATAAGGACTTACCCTGTGTACAAAACTTAGGAGCCTGCGGTAAGGTCTTACAAGTCATAGATTGAGCCTGAGACACTTTCTCCAATAGTAATCAACCCCATAATAGTAAAATGATAATATCATAAAATCATAATCTAAATATATTTTGTATCAGAAAATAGAAATCAGAGATTGTGTTTTTATTTCGGATAACAAAGTCATATGTTTAAAATTAGAGAAAATATTCTCGTTTTTAAATCAAATAAAATAATCAAAGGCGCATAGAACACACTAGAGGAACCAATTTATTTCTCGAAAGTACTTGATAATTACAAGAGAATGGGAGGTAGGACTTCAGATAAATTTCGAACTAATTAAATAATTGAGGTTTATATTAAAAAGGGGGTTTATAGATATCAGATCAAATTAGAAATTTTGAAATCTGATACATTTGTACCATTTAGGATTCAGTTATATAATAAGGGTACTTAGGAGCTGTAACCCCATAGTTATTCCATATTCCAGTATTTAGGCCAGCGTCGCGTTTTAGTCACTTTAATTTTCAAAGAAATCTAGGTTAGAAGACTAAATAAGGATCAACGGTGATTTATAGTATTTGAAATTTCCGAACGACTTATTCGGTTCTAAAGTCTAATCAAACTAAACAGATCCCATCAATGTGGCACTTACCAAGAATTTTGAAAATAACACTTCGCGGATGCCTATTCTTTATTACTGATTGCATTATGAAGTTACATAATTTATCTTCACAAATCTTCCTTAACGAATCCCTAGGAGACGCAAATTATATTTATATGTTATCAATCATTATTCGTGTCGTGTAAGAGGATTAGGAAAGACCACATACTCAGGTTGTACTCCATAATCCTTATGGTCATGATAATGTTTTAAGCTTTATCGATATTTTCAGAACTTATCTAAAGCCATTCACATAATCCAAGTCGTGAGGGTATTTAGATCATTCTATAATTCGAGGATATTTCAGTTATTTTAAAGCTTTGGGTATTCAGTCATTTTAATAAATTCAATCATAAAGAGTGATTTAAGTAAAAATAATCTTTAGAAATTTAGATCACATGCCTTTTTAGTGGTTAGAAACTGAATATCAAAAATTTTCCAAACAGATCAGGAATTAAGAGGTAAATCGGTAGTCCTATCGGACCAAATCTTAATTCTTAGGTTAATTTCACCATTAGAGGCAATATGCGAATTTTTTAAACCTTAAGGGTATTTTTGTCATTCTTTATCAAGATATTTACGCTTCCCTGATTCCTTATATGGGTCATTCGAGTCTTAATCAAATTATTAACATTATACCGAAATTAGATCAGGTTTAAAATAATCTGCAATAACTAATATCCAAATCATATTCACTCATGCACTCACAAATTACCAACATATATTGTAAAGCATGCATAGGGTAGTAAAGTATTTTTTTGTTTTTCGAACCACATTGTTCGATCATTTAAAGTTCATTCGATCTCCCTCAAACTTAAATTTAATGTCCAATAATATCTCGAATAGAAAACAAAAGAAATTACGTCAGAGAACTTAATCGGGAAAAATAATTTAGATAAAAAAATAAAATATTGAAAAATAGCTTATCGGGTTCGAATTTTGTGAAATAGACTTCATATTCAAACTCAGGATGTGAAAAACATAAAATAAGACATTTGAAAAATGTTAACTTTTTGGTCAAATTCAATGCTAGTCAAGGTCAAAGTCAAAGCCAACAATTAGGTCAACGGTCAGGTCAAAGTCAACAGTTTGATCAAGTTCAACGGATCAGACCGGTTTGAGTTGACTCAGGCTAGTTTAGGTTAACTCAGTTCGGTTCGAGTTGACTTAGACTGGTATGAGTTGACTCAGACCAGTTCTAGAAGTTTCTAGGTAGTGGAGCTGCCCCACACGTGTCAAAGGTGCATCAGAGCATATATGACAGAGATATGGGTTATTTCAGTCGACCGGTTTCTCCACAACGACGATCGACAAAAGTAGCGATGGTGAAGTGACCCACCGGTTGGGTTCTTGTAACATCCTCAATATCGGGTTAGTGATCAAATTGTAAAGTTTCAGAATTTGGTGACTAGAGTAGAACAATGGATTAGTCCAATGATTTATTTGGAAATAAATCATAAAAGTTGTTAGTAATTATTAGATTAAGTAAAGGGCAAAATGGTAATTTGATAAGGAAAATTTTTATTTTTCCCTTATAAGATTATAAAACCACGTGGGAAGAGGGAAAAGAATTTCCAGAGTTCTCTTCATATTTCTTCTTCCTTCACGCGTGAAAACCAAGAGTCAAAGGTGAGTTTTCTGATTATTGGGTTTTTGGTTAAATTTAAGATTGGTTTTTGATTATTAGATGATAACTAAGATTAAGGAAAGCTTAAGTTATCTTAAAATCAAAGTATGATGGAGTTAGGAGGGATTAAAGATTTGAGGTTCTTGGAAGAAATCTTGGAATAGAGTTCATAACTTGAATTGGAAGTTAAAATTTACTTGTCATCAATCTAATTAAGAGATATGAAGTAATAAAATGGAATTTGGAATATGTTAGAAATTGAGTATGATTCTTGAATTTCATAAGGAAGATAGGATTTTGAGGTTAAAGATGATTTATATGGATATAAGTTGGTTCAATTAATGGTAGTTGAGTTTAATGACATAATAGGAGCTTAAAATGGAAGAATTAAGGGAAGAGTTGATAATTTTCGTGCTAAAATGACAGTTATGGGTTATGTGCATCGATGCACATTCAATGTGTACCGATGCATCAAGGGTAAAATTCCAGAAATTGTTTAGTGTGTATCGATGCACCCTTAAAAATGGAAACATCGAATGCAATTAATGCATCGATGCATAAGGAGTGCATCGATGCACATGTTAAGGGATACATCGATATACTGTAGAATGCATCGATGCACTTCAAGGGGAAATTGAAATAGACATTTCTTTTGGTCTAAGAAATGATAGATTAGAGTATATCAATTAAATACTGATATGTATCAATGTATGATTATGTAGATATTGAACATGAACAAGTTCCAGAACGAGTATCAAGTTAAGATTTGATCAAAATGGAGGAAATCATAAAAAGGGGATTGAGACTTAGTGAGGCCAAGATGAGTGCATATTATTAGGTTGTGCATATTATTATATGGAAATTAGACTTGTGACAAGTCTGTTTCCAATATTTTATGTTTGCATGAATATAAGCATGATTAAGGATTGTATTATGTGTATATGATTTGTTCATATTATATGTTATGAGGTGTGAATTTATATGATATGGGTTATATGAGAACAAAATATGTAACTATATATGAACCTTATGAGTTGTGTGAATATGTAAAATAAGTTATAAGGGCACGAATCATGTATAATATTAAATGTTGTATGTGATAACCATAGAAAGAAAATAAGTTAAGTGATCATGAACATGTAAATATATGTTTAGATGAAGATACAATAGCAAAACATAAATTACATGAGTCAAGTTTATGGAAACTATTATAATTTACTTATAGTATTAAATGAAAGGTGAGATAAACTAACTAGCATTGATTTATAGGACAAAATATCAATTAGGAGATCTGTACATAAATAATGATAATCATATGAGAGATAAGTTGTATGAGAAAGATTGATGTGCTTATATGAGCTATGATATAGAAATTACATGGTAAATATCTATGAAGTCATAGGAAAAGGTTATAAGAGTAACATAAACTTGAATTAAGAGAATATAAGAAATTTGTATATAAATGAATTTATATAAGTGATATATGTTAGTATGCTACAATATATGTTATAGGATCTCTGTAAGCCTAAGAGAACAAAATATGAGCTAGGGGTTATGAATATAAATGATGATATGATTATGCACAATAAATTAGGGAACTATGATCTAGGTGTTTATATGTCTATAAAAAGATATAAGAACAATATATATAAGCTACGAAATAGGAACTGTGGGATTTTAGGGTTATATAATATTATCTATGTGAGTAAGTACAAATGTGATATCCATATATGACAATGATTTATGAAATTGTATGAAATTGTGATATGATCTACGAGATAATAAATCATGTGAATTATATGAAGTGATTTGTGTGTACATATTTGATATGTCTTACATGATATGTATGATTTCATAAGAAATGACATGAGCTATGTGATTACATGATTATAAGAGATCAGACATGCGATAAGAGATAAGTGTTATGAATGTGTGAATATGAAATGACATAGATAATAATGCCCATGTTATGTGTCATGAGAGCTAGGGGTATAGTTGGCATGCCAAGAGTCGAGGGTCTACGCGGTCCTTCGGGACATATATGTATTCCTTGGAATATGTGTGATGTCTTTTGAGACACATACTTGATCCTTTGTATATGTATATGATTCTTAAGGAATTTTCTACGTGGTCCTTAGGGACATTTTATATGGCACTTCGGTGCAATCCTACGTGGCACTACGGTGCATTTCTACGCGGCACTTTAGTGCAATTATACGAGATGTGGTGACAGCATTTGTGCACAACCTCTATAGACTCACATATCTATAGTTCTCACATGTGTACATGGGCTAATAAAGAGATAACAATAACCATATTACATGTGATTTATATGCTTTTGTGCTATGAATTATATTACATGTTATATATATGATTATATTTGGATTGTATGAATGAATGTGTAACACCCCCAACCCGTACCCGACCCGGATATGAGTCAGAGATACTACATTGACTTTAAAACAAAACTTTTAACAAATAATAGCAAAATATTTGAACTTATATTAAGAAAATACGATAATATACATATTGTAATATAAGTTTACCAAAATATTCAGAGCATACACAACTTAACCCTTTAATTACATGCCAACTACCATTTACATAACAAAATGACCTACTGATTAAGTTGCTTCTGATCTGGTGGTTGCAGGAGTAATGATGTCAAGCTGCTTAACCTGTCTCGTCTACTTTCTCGGATCCTACGTATGAAACACTCACACGCTAAGTCATCGACTTAGTGAGGCAATGTAATAATAATAACAAAGCAATGTAATGACCATGTCATAATGATATGAAATGAGATGCAAACATGTACTTAATCAATGTAGTCTACATCATCAATATCCATACCTGTAAGCATATTACTTTAGCATTCATGAATTTGTATGAATAAGTTTATTGGCCCATGATATCATATTGAGAACCTAAGGTATCTGAGTAATGTGAGGTTGTGCACTATGCTGTCACCACAGCTCGTATAAATGCACCGAAGTGCCGCGTAGAATTGCATCGTAGTGCCATATAATGATGTCCATAAGGACCACATATAATTCCTTAAGAATCATATACATATACTAGGGATCAAGTATGTGTCTTTCCAAGACTTCACACATGTTCCACAGAATATATATATCCCGAAGGACCGCGTAGAATTGCACCGTAGTGCCATATAATGATGTCCATAAGGACCACATAGAATTCCTTAAGAATCATATACATATACTAGGGATCAAGTATGTGTCTTTCAAGACTTCACACATGTTCCAAAGAATATACATATGTCCCGAAGGACCGCGTAGACCCTCTACCCTTGGCATGCGAACTATACCTATAGTTCTCATCTACATAACATGGGCTTTTACATTTCACGTAGTCTATATCGCGTAGACATGTAAATTCTTACCTTTTCACATAGCTCATAACTTTTCCCACATAGTCATGTCATATAATGCATTTTATATGAACTCATGTCATATCTCATAATACAGAATATGCTCATGCACCAAGATATAAAATCTAGACTTATCACAAGTCTAGAATGGAGTATATTTCTATAATTATGCTATGCATATGCACTCACCTATATTTCTTTGCCTTTTCCTCGATTGATCCTACTTGTAGATTGTTCCCGAACTCGTGTAGGCTCAGTATCTACATAATAATTCAATGATACTTATCAGTATACTAATTAATATATTCTAAACTATCATTCCTTAGACTCATAGAAAAGCCAATTTCATCCTTTAATGAGGGTATGCATCGATGCACTACTGATGCATCGGTGCATAAAATGCATTCGATGTTGTATTATTACTGGGATGCATCGATGCATGACTTATGCATCGATGCACTAATTGCATTCGATGTTTCTATTTTAAAAGAGTGCATCGATGCATTACCAATGCATCAATACACCTTCAAATAATTTATGGGTTTTAAACTTTATGCATCGATGCACTATGAATATGCATCGATGCACTCTGCCCAGAATCCTCTTTTATGCCCGAAAATCCACTCTTTTCAGCTTAATACTTCATATATCATCCTCTTTCTTATTTCCTAACTTGCATACTCTTACTTAAGCTAATTATTATCTATTAAATCTTATTCTCCATGTAGAATTTAAGAATCTAACCCAAATTCCAACATGTTCTAATTTAAATTCTAACACCTCATACTTCTTAGTTAGCTTATTGACAAGTCAAAAATCTTATTCAAACTTCAAAAACTCATCCATATCAAAATTTCATCTAAAAACTCATTTTCCAAATCTATCTCTAAAACATTTATCTTGTTGTCTTAATGTCATATAAGCTTTCCTTTAGCTTATATAACATCCAAACTTCAATTTCCAAGCTAAACATCAAAGCAACTACCAAGGTTCAAATTCTTACCTTTACTTGCAAGCTTCACGTTTGGAGAAGGAAGAGAAGAAGATAAGGAAGAAGGAAGAAGAAATGAGAGGATTCTGGAATACTAATGCCCCACGTGGGTTATAATATAACCCCATAACATTTTCTTAATTATAATTTTTCCTTAGAAATGACCATTTGGTCCTTACATTCATTTCATATTTACTAACCATTCTTTTTAAACTATATAATTATTCTACTTTAATCACCAAATGTTAAAACTTTGCAAATTAATCACTAACCCGGCATGAAGGATGTTACAAATCTCCCTCCCTTAAGAAAATTCGTCCTCAAATTTTCAATAAGAAAAGAGATGGGGATACTATTCCTCATATCCTCCTCACGCTCCCATGTTGCTTCCTCTACTTTGTGATTCTTCCATAAAACTTTAACCAATGGAATAGTCTTATTCCTCAATTGCTTAACCTCAAGAGCTAAAATTTGAATCGGTTCTTCCTCATAAGTCAAGTCAGGTCGAACCTCAATCTATTCTGGTGTCACGATATGAGAGGGATCAGATCTATATCTTCGAAGCATTGAAACATGAAAGACATCATGTATCTTTTCCATCTCAGGTGGTAAAGTTAGCTGATATGCTACAGGTCCTACTCTCTTCACAATCTCATATGGTCCAATAAACCGAGGACTCAATTTTCCTTTTCGACCAAATCTCAATACCTTCTTCCATGGGGACACTTTTAAAAACACTTTATCTCCAACTTGAAATTCAATTTCTTTCCTTTTAAGATCAGAATAGGACTTTTGCCGATCAGAGGCCACTTTGAGGTTATGCTGAATTTCTCGAACTTTCTGTTCTACATCTTGAATTAAATCCGGACCAAGAACACTTCGGTCTTTGAGTTCATACCAATTTAATGGAGTACGACATTTTCTTCCATATAATGCTTCATATGGGGCCATCTTCCATTACGCATATTGTTGTAAGCGAACTCTGCCAGTGGTAAATACTTTTCCCATGATCCTTTAAATTCCATTACGCATGCTCTCAACATATCTTCAAATATCTGAATAGTTCTCTCTGATTGCCCATCAGTCTGAGGATGAAAAGTCGTACTAAAGTTTAAACGAGTCCCCAACGCTCCATGCAAAGATTTCCAGAATCTAGAAGTGAATCGAGGGTCTCGATCAGAGACTATGGAAACAGGTACTCCATGCAATCTAATAACTTCTCTAATATACAGCTCTGCATACTTTTCCATAGAGAAATTCGTTCTAACCGGAAGAAAATGTGCTGACTTAGTTAATCGATCAACAATTACCCAGATTGATTCTCTTTTGTTCGGGGTCAAGGGTAACCCCAAAACAAAATCCATCGTAACATTTTCCCATTTCCATTGAGGAATGAAAAGCGGTTGTAATAATCCTGATGGAACTTGATGCTCGGCTTTGACTTGTTGACATATCAAACACTTAGACACAAATTCGGTGATGCTTCGTTTCATCCCTGACCACCAAAATCGATTCTTCAAATCCATATACATCTTGGTTCCACCCGGGTGCATCGTTAACAGACTGCAATGAGCCTCTGTTAATATTTCTTTCTTCAAGTCGTCATTGTCGGGTATTACAATTCTTCCTTTACAATATAGATTTCCATCTGACTTAATCTCAAAGTCTTTAATCTCTTTGTTCTTTACTTGTTCAATTCTTTTCAAACACATTTCATCTTTACCTTGCAATTCTCCTATTCATTCCAACCATGATGGTTTAAGGGTTAATTCTGCACAAAGACCACCGTCTCCCGTTAAAGATAATCTTGCATCCATAGCTCGTAAAGCTGCAAACGTCTTTCTACTCAGAGCATCTGCTACCACATTAGCCTTTCCGGGATGATAGTCAATTATCACATCATAATCCTTTAAGAACTCTACCCATCTACGTTGCCTCAAATTCAAATCTTTTTGAGTCATCAGATACTTCAGGCTCTTATGATCCGTATATAAGTAACAACGCTCCCCATAAAGATAATGACGCCAAATCCTGAGAGCGAATACTACAACAGCCATTTCTAAATCATGAGTGGGGTAATTCCTTTCATGTGGTTTCAACTGTCTCGATGCATACGCTACCACCTTTCCTTCTTGCATTAATACACACCCCAACCCGTTATGGGATGCGTCACTGTATACTACAAAATTCTTGCCAGATTCCGGTTGAACCAATATCGGAGTTTCTGTCAGAATTCTCTTTAAAGCTTCGAAGCTTTCTTGACATTCAGAAGTCCAAACAAATGGTACGTTCTTTCTCATTAGCTTTGTTAGAGGCAGCACAATCATCGAAAAATTCTTAACGAATCTTCGATAGTAACCGGCAAGTCCAAGAAAACTCCGAACTTCAGACACATTCTTAGGAACTTCCCAATCCATTATAGCTTTAACCTTCTGAGGGTCTACTCTAATCCCAACTGCCGAGATCACATGCCCCAAGAAAATTACTTCCTTTAACCAAAATTCACATTTGGACAATTTCGCATAGAGATTTTTATCCCTGAGAATTTGCAACACTAGCCTCAGATGTGTGCTGTGCTCTTCAATGGACTTCGAGTAAACCAGTATGTCATCAATAAAGACAACAACAAACTGGTCCAGATAGGGCTGAAAAATCCTATTCATGAGATCCATGAAAGTAGCAGGTGCATTCGTTACTCCGAATGGCATTACGATGAATTCATAATGACCATATCTCGTTCTGAAAGCCGTCTTCGGAATATCTTTCTCCTGGATCTTCAATTGATGATAACCCGAACGTAGATCGATCTTTGAAAATACTGAAGCTCCTTTTAGTTGATCAAACAAGTCATCAATGCGCGGAAGGGGATACTTGTTCTTGATGGTCACCTTATTAAGTTATCGATAATCAATACAGAGACGCATTGATCCATCATTCTTCTTAAAAAATAACACCGGAGCTCCCCAAGGTGACACACTTGGTCGAATAAATCCTTTTTCTAATAATTCTCGCAATTGATTCTTTAACTCTTGCAATTCCTTCGGAGCCATCCGATAAGGTGCCATTGCAATTGGAGCGGTTCCTGGCATTACTTCAATTTGAAATTCTACCTCTCTATCCAGAGGTAATCCTGGCAGTTCAGCAGGAAAAACATCAGGGAACTCTCGAACTATTGGAATCTCCTCTAACCTTTTCTCTTGAGCTCTTGAATCAATCACATTTGCAAGAAAACCCTGACATCCTTGTAGCAATAATTTCTTGGCAGACATCACTGATATTACATTTGCTAAAGGATTACACATTTCACTGATCACATTAACTTTTATTCCTTCTGGACTCTTCAGGGTTACCTTTTTCAATCTACAGTCGACATTCCCATAATAATGAAACAACCAATCCATTCCCAGAATCACTTCAAACTCGTCAAAGGGTAATTCCATCAGATTAGCAGGGAATTCAATTCCCTGAACCTTTATGGGGCACCCCTTACAGACTTTGTCCACCTGAGTACTATGCCCTAACGGATTAGTTACTATCATCACATTACTCGTAGCTTCTATAGGAATCCTCAACTCCTTTACTAACTTACTTGTAATATAAGAATAATTAGAACCCGGATCAATCAGCACCAATACTAATTTATCATACAACTGAAAAGTACCTGCTATAATATCAGGGTCATCACGGTCTTCACTTGTCTTTAGATTGTATACCCGAGCAGTGGATCGAACTTCAGGTTGAGCAGAGAATTCAGACGGGTTCCTTCCTCTGCCTCTTCCTCGTCTTCTTTGGGAGGAAGAACCAACTCTTCCAGATGGTGCAGGCTCACCAACAATCAAGGGACAATCCCGGATAAAATGTCCGGCATCTCCGCATCGAAAACAAGTCCCAGCAGCCATATGACAAGCCCCATAATGGTTTTTCCCACAGTGCTGACACTGTCTCCCTTGACTCGGAGTAGATCTCCCAGCACCAGATTCCACTGACTGCGTCTGTCTAGGTCTTGCCTGACTTGCTCCCCTAGCAGACGATGCAACTGATTCTGATCTAGCTTGTGATCGAAATCCCGAGTCTCTTCCCCTTTTTGTTGGTACTGAGCTAGAGGAAGTAGTCGTCCTCTTTGATGTCTGAACTCTTGAGTCCCCAAATCTTTCATTTTGAGCCCTTTCAAGAGCTTTTGCACGATTGATCACCTCCTGGAACGAGGACAAGTTTAATACTATCAATATTTCTTTAAGTCTAGGGCGCAAGCCCTCCACGAACCATTCGCAAGCATCTTTTTCAGTAGGCACAAGCTCAGCTGCAAACCTGCTCAGCTTATTAAACTCACATTCGTACTCATATACAGAGCGGCTCATCTGCTTCAAATTCATAAACTCCTGCTTCATTTGTCGGATAAACTGATCTCCAATATATTTGTTTTTAAATTCTTCTAAAAACAAAGACCAAGTCAACTGGTCGGTTGACATCCTCATGGTGACGTTCGTCCACCATATCCTCGCCTGACCCCTCAATAAAGATACAGCTCCATCTAATTTCTCCACTTCGGAACAGTGGAGACCATCTAACATGATTTTCAAATCATTCAACCAAAGATCCGCTGACACTGGACCTTCCTCAGCTTCTCCCTTAAATTCGAGAGCTCCTAAACCTCTCAACTCTTTTGCTACATTAATTCTTTGAGTTAGTGGAGCAGAAGGTTGAAGACGCGTCACAATAGCGTCTAACGTTCTGAAGAACGTATCTTGATCTTGCACAGGCACTCCTTGAGATGCATGTTCTTCACCTTGCCTGGCCAGGGCAGGTGAATTACTGCTTTCAGCATGCCTATCTTCTCCCGCTTCACTTCGGGAGTTATTATGTCCGGACATCTAATAAGAATAAACACATTTTCTATTAGCAAAACAGCATACTAATACTATACCAAATCAGAAGTTCTCACTATTTGTTAGCATGTATTCCATTTAAAGACTCTATAGACTCTGGTTTATGCCTAGAATCGGCTAAACCATAGCTCTGATACCATTAAATGTAACACCCCCAACCCGTACCCGACCCGGATATGAGTCAGAGATACTACATTGACTTTAAAACACAACTTTTAACAAATAATAGCAAAATATTTGAACTTATATTAAGAAAATACGATAATATACATATTGTAATATAAGTTTACCAAAATATTCAGAGCATACACAACTTAACCCTTTAATTACATGCCAACTACCATTTACATAACAAAATGACCTACTGATTAAGTTGCTTCTGATCTGGTGGTTGCAGGAGTAATGCTGTCAAGCTGCTTAACCTGTCTCGTCTACTTTCTCGGATCCTACGTGTGAAACACTCACACGCTAAGTCATCGACTTAGTGAGGCAATGTAATAATAATAACAAAGCAATGTAATGACCATGTCATAATGATATGAAATGAGATGCAAACATGTACTTAATCAATGTAGTCTACATCATCAATATCCATACCTGTAAGCATATTACTTTAGCATTCATGAATTTGTATGAATAAGTTTATTGGCCCATGATATCATACTGAGAACCTAAGGTATCTGAGTAATGTGAGGTTGTGCACTATGCTGTCACCACAACTCGTATAAATGCACCGAAGTGCCGCATAGAATTGCACCGTAGTGCCATATAATGATGTCCATAAGGACCACATATAATTCCTTAAGAATCATATACATATACTAGGGATCAAGTATGTGTCTTTCCAAGACTTCACACATGTTCCACAGAATATATATATATCCCGAAGGACCGCGTAGAATTGCACCGTAGTGCCATATAATGATGTCCATAAGGACCACATAGAATTCCTTAAGAATCATATACATATACTAGGGATCAAGTATGTGTCTTTCAAGACTTCACACATGTTCCAAAGAATATACATATGTCCCGAAGGATCGCGTAGACCCTCTACCCTTGGCATGCCAACTATACCTATAGTTCTCATCTACATAACATGGGCTTTTACATTTCACGTAGTCTATATCGCGTAGACATGTAAATTCTTACCTTTTCACATAGCTCATAACTTTTCCCACATAGTCATGTCATATAATGCATTTTATATGAACTCATGTCATGTCTCATAATACAGAATATGCTCATGTACCAAGATATAAAATCTAGACTTATCACAAGTCTAGAATGGAGTATATTTCTATAATTATGCTATGCATATGCACTCACCTATATTTCTTTGCCTTTTCCTCGATCAATCCTACTTGTAGATTGTTCCCGAACTCGTGTAGGCTCAGTATCTACATAATAATTCAATGATACTTATCAGTATACTAATTAATATATTCTAAACTATCATTCCTTAGACTCATAGAAAAGCCAATTTCATCCTTTAATGAGGGTATGCATCGATGCACTACTGATGCATCGGTGCATAAAATGCATTCGATGTTGTATTATTACTGGGATGCATCGATGCATGACTTATGCATCGATGCACTAATTGCATTCGATGTTTCTATTTTAAAAGAGTGCATCGATGCATTACCAATGCATCGATACACCTTCAAATAATTTCTGGGTTTTAAACTTTATGCATCGATGCACTATGAATATGCATCGATGTACTCTGCCCAGAATCCTCTTTTATGCCCGAAAATCCACTCTTTTCAGCTTAATACTTCATATATCATCCTCTTTCTTATTTCCTAACTTGCATACTCTTACTTAAGCTAATTATTATCCATTAAATATTTCTAAAACTTAGAAATCTAATTCTCCATGTAGAATTTAAGAATCTAACCCAAATTCCAACATGTTCTAATTTGAATTCTAACACCTCATACTTCTTAGTTAGCTTATTGACAAGTCAAAAATCTTATTCAAACTTCAAAAACTCATCCATATCAAAATTTCATCTAAAAACTCATTTTCCAAATCCATCTCTAAAACATTTATCTTGTTGTCTTAATGTCATATAAGCTTTCCTTTAGCTTATATAACATCCAAACTTCAATTTCCAAGCTAAACATCAAAGAAACTACCAAGGTTCAAATTCTTACCTTTACTTGCAAGCTTCACGTTTGGAGAAGGAAGAGAAGAAGATAAGGAAGAAGGAAGAAGAAATGAGAGGATTCTGGAATACTAATGCCCCACGTGGGTTATAATATAACCCCATAACATTTTTTTAATTATAATTTTTCCTTACAAATGACCATTTGGTCCTTACATTCATTTCATATTTACTAACCATTCTTTTTAAACTATATAATTATTCTACTTTAATCACCAAATGTTGAAACTTTGCAAATTAATCACTAACCCGGCATGGAGGATGTTACAGAATGAGTCACATGTTGATTAAAATGATATGTATAAGAGGATGTGGTTAAAGGATATGAGTGATAGGATATGATAGCAGTGATTATTACGGCATTATTACAAGTTATAGTTACATTACATGTTTATTTGCCTCACTAAGTCATAGACTTAGCGTGTGATTGTTTCACACATAGGTATCGAATCGATAAAAGAAGCGAAGAAGAGCAAGACAGGTTAGCATCTCCCTAACAAAATTTTAGATCAGAAAGTAGATAATTTAAATGTGTTTGGTTATTTTGAATATAGTTGGCATGTACTAATTGATTGAGTTGAAAATGCTCTGATTGATTTTGGTTATTTTGGTCGCTTTATGTAAATAAACCGCTTTTATTTTAATGAAAGTTTTAAATTTTCTTTGAATTTTTCTCAAGAGTCAAAGTTTGAAAAGTCAATGTGACACCTCAGCCTCGTATTCAGGTCGGGTACAGGTTGGGGGTGTTACAGTTCTGATCGAATGGCTTAATAAACCCGATGGTGAAGGCAGTGTGACTAATAAACCTTGAAATTGACCCAAACATTGAAAAATAATTGAAAAAAAGGTTTTTGGATTACATCACTACAATAGATGACGACAATTCACTACCAGATGGATACTAGGCTTGGATAGGACAGGGGTGGCGGTGATGATTAGTAACGAATGACAACGGAGATCGAATGTGAGTTTCTGGAATGATCTCTTTTTATTTTGCCATTATCGACAGACGATTCAAGTGCTTAGTGATTAGGGTTGGAATCATGGGTTGATGACAGTACCGAAGGAGGAGGTAGTGAACACCATGAACAGTCAGAGCAGATTTTACAACGATGGCTCGATTTTAGGGAGAAATGGAGATTTTTGGTTAATGACCCAAATCATGGGTTAGGAGTTTCAGGTCAACCGAGAATAAATTTAAATAAACCTATTAGTTATAAGCCTTAGTCTAATATTTGTTTGGGTTGGACTTGGCCTTGGCCCAACATGAGTTAAAAGTGGTGTTTTTAATGAATGTGGAATGATCAAAAGTGCAATTAGACCACCGTTTGAAACAAAAGCTGAATCCCTTAATGGGAGATGATCTCATGTTTTGCCTTCTTTTTTTCTTCATCACATTTGTTTTCTTTCTTCTACCAAAAGCTCTCGTATTCTTTCTTTCTAAGTTAGGCAAATGTTGAAGCTTTATAATCTTTCAAGCTCATTTATGAAATTCTAAGGTAAAGTTTGAAGTCTCCATCTTCAAAGCTTTCTTTTAAGCTATTAAAATCAAAGTTTGGCCATAGAAAACCAAAAGTAGGTTTTAGTGGGGGTTTATGAAATCCAACGTTTCAGCCCATATTTTAGCAGATTTAAGTGTTAGGAAGTATTCATGACTTCAATCCAAGCTCCTAGAATGAGTTAGTAACTCATTTATCTTGTTTTGATTAGTGAAAGAAGTGAGAGAAGGCTCCAAGGCTAAAGGGAAGGAGAAGTTACACCTTGGATGACCTTGGACAGTTTCCAACAGCTAAGAAGTCAAGGTAACACATTTATGATTTCCTCATATCAAATGTGAGTCAATAGGATGCATCTAGCTAGGATATAGAAGTTGTTGAGCATGAATAAACTTTCATGGTAAATTCTCGTATTTGATGTTATTAGCATGTTTAAAGACTTTTTATGACCTCTAATCATTTACATAAGACTTTAAGAACACTTGGGAACCTCATTAGGGCTTTTAGAGTAGTTTAGAGAGCCATATTCGTGCCTAAATAAGGCATTTCTGGGCCCGAGTATCGGTACTGGTTGAACAATATCGATATTGTTCTTCAACCCATTAAAATAAAGGGGTTTTGGGAAGTATCGATACCCCTTCAAAGGGTATCGATATTGATGGCATGGTATCGATACCCTCAGGGTAGTATCGATACCGAAGAAATTTTATCAAACATCAAAACAAATTTTAGTACTGATACTAAAGAAGTATTGATACTACCGATACACTCCATATGAGTATTAATATCACATATTTTTCTAAAACATTGAAACCAAATTTGGTATTGATACCCTTGTGAGTATCGATACCTTAACCTGGGAGTATCGATACTAGTTCAGTAGTATCGATACTACCTTTTGGTTTAAGTCTGTTTTCAACCCAACTTTACATATACTCAAGGGTGAGTACCGGTACCCACGAACATTTTTGGGTAAGCAACCTAAAAGATTTTAAAATGATAATTGAGGGACCCAAGAACGCTTTAGTGACTAAGAATAAGAAAGAATAAGATTTCAAGCGAGAACATTCAATAATGATGAATTACAACTAGAAATACTATCAATTAGGATGACATAAATCTGGTTTTGTTTAACACTCAGGTAAACGACAAGGATACCCGAAATACTGTAGTTAATGATGATAGTTACGAAGTATAGATAGTCTAGATATCCTTAGGTAGTGCGCAGACACTTGAGACTAACTATGGCACAAAGCCTCAATACCCGCAAGGGGTGGGTTAGTTGGGTGGCGTATATGATGTACTGTTTCTGGATGCTCATCCTTTGTAGATTAGAGGGGTGTGTGAGATCCGAGATGTAATACCCCTTAGTCGAACCATGATGTCTACCCTAGAGTAGCGTGAGTGTATGAGCATACTCACTTTTTTTGTGCCCAATAGCATGAGCATTGTCGAATACATTTAGTATGATTTTGTTGTTAGTGTGGCACTGGGCTAGTGATCACAGTGTTCAGAATTGCCTTTTTATTCACAGGTCCTAAGGTGGAGCATTCGAGGAGTCTGTCGTATCGAGGCGTTCTAGACAATCGATGAATTCGAGTACGTCTCGAGTCATATTTTAGAGGGCATGTATTATTCATAGACCTTTGTACATTTAAGTCATAACTTATTTTTATATTCGGTTGTAATATTTTGATATACTATTTTGGGAGCTCCCCTCTACTATAAAGGGGCAATTATTATGTTTTCCTATTTTGGAACTTGAATGATTATTAAATAGTATTTTATGATTGTTTTAAAAAGAAAATTTTAGGTTAGCCGCTCCAGTGATCTCGTGAGACGTTCTAATCGGTCGATCGTATGTCATATCGGATTTGGATGTTACATCTGGAATCTTGTTATTACACAGGGATGAGGGCGATCTGAGTGCAAAAGGAAAACTATGGGTTTTTAGATTTAACTTAAATCTGTTTAAGGATATTGTTTTATTAAATCACATTAGTAGTTTATCTTGAATGGCTAAGGCTTAGGCATAGTTGCCAAAGGACATGGGTTCATTACCCTTAACTACACATTTGAATTTTTATTTATTATTATTATTATTAAAGCCAAAGATTGATAGGACAATCCTGGTTCAAGTCCTCAAAATTTTTTGAACTATCGTTTGGTTCATAAATTTCTAATAAAGCATTAATTGGTCCTCGAAGTTAGTCCCAGAAATTTAAAATTTTAAAACCGAAAAAAAATAAGGTGTGACAACATGTGTTTGGGAAGGTTACTTTCTGAATTGAAGAAACTTATGGGATGCAATAAACAAGCTCCTCTCCTTCTTCTGCATATCAAGCCAATAATAAAATGAAATGATAGATGACTGTAAACGATCCTGAAGGAAGGAAAAAAAGTTCAAGTCTTTATTATCTAACTACCTGACAGGTTAATTGAGAAACATTCTAAACCAGGTGATCAAAATGATGGAAGACGGAATAAACCAAGATCCGCATAGTCCAAAACGATGCCAATGGAATATTCCTTGGGTTCCCCACGCTGACAACAAACGTGAGATAAGTATCGTAAATGATGGTGGTCTCCGGAGTTTGAAGCCGATCTATGAGCTGCTCCAGTGGAGGCTCCATCTTCCTCAAATCTTGTTCCATATAGCCAGGAG
This sequence comes from Hibiscus syriacus, assembly GCF_006381635.1. NCBI lineage: Eukaryota > Viridiplantae > Streptophyta > Magnoliopsida > Malvales > Malvaceae > Hibiscus > Hibiscus syriacus. The sequence goes on from NW_024063494.1 coordinate 934,747, forward strand.
CGTAATCTCCGATGCGGTCTAGCACGGAGGTGTAGTCGTTGGGATGGTGCCGAAGCGAATATTGTCTTGTTTGGGCTTTGATTCTATGATGCCACACCACTCCTCAGTGATAACAAATGTTTACGAGGATATCTTTGTTTTTGAAGAGCATAAACTTGTAGAGGATCATCATGGGATTGATGTGGCTACGGGCTGGATATGGCACAACCAAAACATGGCTAACGGCGATTGGTTTCTTTATGACGTGATTCATCTTATGTGACTTCAAGAATACATGGATCCTGGAGTAGAATTTAACTCGTATGATATCTGAAACTGTGTTATTTTGGAGAGTCCTGTTTTTCACAGTGCGGTAACTTATACTTGCATTGGGTCATCCAAACATTAATTATTCAACTACGTTTAAAATTTGAGATGAGCAAAACTCGACTCTAAAAATTATTTTTTTTATTTTAAGTTATTCGAGTCGAGTTATTCAAGTCAACTCGAATTATCAATTCAGTTTTCGTGTTTGAGTCGAGTTGAAATTTAAAAATTTCGAGCAACTCAAAAAAACCAAAAATTTGACTATGATTTTAATATTTTTACGATTTAGTCTCTGATTTCGTTATTCCTTCAATTCCTCATTCATTTTAAGTCTATTTTTAGCTAAATTTCAACCACATGCTCCAAACCCTCAATTTTCATAATTTCTTTATTTCTCCAATTCATACTTTAATTTAATTTCATTTTTTACCAAATTTAAACCACATGCTCATATATCACTATAGAATACCTATGTAACTTCAATTCTTATTTTTTTACTAAAAATATAATCTCTTTTTTATTTAGACCTTAACATTGCAATTTACTCAATTTGGTCTTTTGACCGCAATTGTTTGCAAATTTTTTATTCTCATCAATTCCTTGACTCTTTTATACTCTCGTAAATATTTTACCCTCAAAATAAAAAAAAATATAACATTGTGAATATATTTTATAATTTTAGATTGTATTTGATATATTGAATAACATTATAATGTGAAATATATATCTTATATGATTAGAGAAAGTCGAAAAACCAGAACCAATCCTACCATAATACTATAAATAATTATAATAAAATTAGCATAGAAACTCGAATAACTCTACTCAAATAACTCAACTCAAATTTCTTAAATTTGACTCTACTAAAAAAAATTCAAGTTAAGTTTGAATTGTAAAATACGACTCATCAACTCGAATTACTCAAAATTTTTTAACTTAACTCGACTCGACTCAGACACGGCTGAAGACAGTTGAGTCACCACCTTTGATTTATTCACGGCTGACGACTCAGGTAGTTATGGTTTAAGTTCCATTAAATTTTTAGTTCATTCGAAATGATATTAGTATTTTGTTCATTCATTTGATTTAAGTGAGAAAAATATATATATAATTTAAAATTTAATTAAATTTTAAAATTGAAATTTACACTTAATGTGTCATGACTATTAGAAAATTTCCGTTTTTGTTCAATAAAATAAAAAGTTAATTAAAAAATAAAAGGTGCATATAATAAATAGTATCTAAAGAATATAATTTTTTCCTTTTAAATACTTGGAGTATTTTTTTTATCAAAATAAGTATCTAAAGTTATCGTTTTAGTCAAAATAGGTATCTAAAGAATTTTTTGATCAAAATAAGTACTTAAAATATTCAATATTTTCATCTAAATATCTAAAGTAATATTTAATTAATGTCGCATGCCAATTTTTTTAAAACTTAAATGAAAAAGTTTAAATAGTTTAAGTATATATTTTGACGAAAAATATTTTAAGTACATATTTTGACTAAAAATATAATCTTAGATATTTATTTTAACAGCATCTTCTTCACATCTCAGCCCAAATTGAATTGTACGGGTGTGCTATAGATTTCTCTTTCAACTTGGGTAGTATAAGCCCTTATGGTTGATTTATTATTATACGGTATCAATAAATTATATGGTAAACTACTTGTAATATCACTCACCTTTAAACTCGAGCTCGAAAATGTCACTAACATGACTCTCTCACCAAAATGACGTCGTTTCGGTGCTCAAAAAAACGTTGTTTTGTTATAATCATTTGTTGAAAACTTGCTTTCCAAGGGATTCAAACCAAAGTTCTTCATAAACAAATACTGAACACCCAACCAACAAGCTAACTTAATAACCTCAAATGTTCTTAACAAAACTAATATATGTTTTAAATTGTAGTTATATAGTTTCATCTTCTTCGTCAATCCAAATCCATGATGTTTTTCTAAACATCTTCATCCATGGAAACCGTCCAGCTACCACTTCTTGAAACGTCTTCCCATAAAAATTCGCACACTTCTGCATTTGAGTTTCCGGTTGTTCTTCATTCAACTCCTAATTTTTCAAACCAATAAAATATAGTCAATCAATCTACAATGTACAAAACCATAAAAAATACATAAAATTTATCATTCTCGACTCTTTCAGCGAGATAAGTCGAGAGATCAATGGGATTGATCTTCAAAGCGACCTCTGCAACCGTAACCTTAGGCTTCTTCGGTTTCTTTTGCTTCACCTTCTTCTCCTCTGTCGGCTATCCGTCAGGTCTAACACCTTCCATATCATTGTTATCATCACCATCGTCGTCATCGAGGTTCAATCTGTTATGCTTGGCCTTCATATTAGCATCAACATCAATGTAAGCTCTTTGAGCTTCTAGAATCCGACGGTGGCAATGCTCAGACTGCTTCTCAAGGGAATGGAAAACGTTAGCGCCGTCGTTAGTTAGGGTCCCGTTGAGGAGGGAAAGGCTAAGCCTTTGAGGATCGACATTCGGCTTGGTCTTGGGTTGGCGTTTGGGATATGATACCTTTTGCCAGCCATGGTCAATGTGGTTGCCATCGGTAGTGGCATTAATCGTTTTATTGGATTCGTAGAGATCGACAGATGCCATTGTTGAAAACGTTGGAGAAGAAAGAGACGAGAGTGAAGAACAAGTATACAACTACAATTTAAATATATATATTAGTTTTGTTAATTAAGAATATATACAAATACTTTGGTTCAAATCCCTTGGAAAGTAATTTTCATCAAATGATTCTAAGAAAACAACGTCGTTTTGGTGAGGAAGCCACGTCAGCAACGGCATGGCACAGAGATGCCACGTCATCTTGTCGTTAAGCCATAATTGCAATGAAACATAAACGTCAATGATAAAATTGACAAAATTGAAATGTAAATGGCAATTTCTAGCCTGAGCTTAAAAGTGAGTGATATTTGAAGTTGTTTACCCAAAATTAAATGTCATCTTTTACCAAAATTCTTACAAGCTGATCCACATAAATTATTTTAATAAGGTAATATTATATGATTTATTGTATAAATATGAATTCATAATTTAAATCCTTATGGCCTTGAATCATACGGTGTTATTAGTACTGTTTTTCCTTTGTTAAATGAAAGAAGAATAATGGGAAATCAGAGGATAGGAAGTTGTGAATTGCGATGTGGCCAATAATGGTAGAGCAAAAAGAGAAGGAAATGGGGTATTACAATGTTCACAGTAACACCAGTCCTTCACAAAATCAACATTAAGTTACCAAAAGTCTTGGGTTTTGTCAACAAGAATCATGGGTAATCTTCACCGCCCGAGTTGTCATTGAGATGATGGACTTGCAATCTTTAATGATCCAATTCAATTCAAGTAAGGATAACTAAGTTTCAAGCGATAAGAAAATGGTACAGCTATGCATAAAGATGTTTTTGTTAAAATGTCTAAATCAGGTAATGCAGGAATAATGTGGTGGTTGCAGAGCCAAGTCCCAGCCATCTTTCTCTTTCATTTTATAAGTTTCAAACATCTTCTCTGATTGGTTCCGGTAAAAGTATTTGTGGAGTCGATTCACTTCCGTATCATTTATCAAAGGCATTGGCAGTGTCCTTGCGGAACATTTCCGGTGGATGGACATCCCATCAGAAATAAAAGGGATCCATAAAGGGGAAAGACTCAAGAAAGAAGCTCCCACCAATAGCGTGGTACAAATCAAATCATGAACATGCACAAGGACCATTGGTGTAGTCCCCACAAGGATTTGATACACAATAATTCCCTCGCATTTCACCTTTCTATTTATAATACAATAAAAACCTATTTCTAGGCCTTGTTGCTGATGCAGTCGATGACAAAATACCAGAAATACAACATTCTTTTTCTTTGGGGGTATGGTTATGATTTAAGATCAATTTTATCCACGATAGAAAGCTGGGGATGAGAAGATATTTCGCAATTTATCTAATGGGCGAGACAGACTTGAGAAAAGATATTTTCTTTTTCATTGAGACAAATATCATGCAAAAAGATATTTGAAACAACGTATGGGTTTTCTTCACTTAGGAAACTCTCTTCACAAACCGGCCCTGTAGCAACCAAATTTGGATGCATTACATTTACTTGCATGATTTATAGTGAAGGAGAAAGAGAAGAGGACAAACCTTGAGCCTGGGTCGTTTATCCGCATTGAGCTTGCGAACGTGATACCTTATCTTCTTGCAGAACAATCTAGTCTGCCGCTTCTCTTTGTATCTGAGAACACTCGCTTCCCTTCTTCTCCTTTCTTCTACTTCCATCATTGGCACTTCTCCCGTCTATACAATTTTATTTGTTAAACTTCTTGCAGAATGCTATCACTACACACAACTACTATATAGCCAAAATCCTCTGTTTTTCCACTTCCTAATTACACAGACTAGACTTTAAAAGTTTAAACGGTGTCTATGATGCTGATAATTAACAGAAACAAGAATTAGCAGAGGAGTTAAGTGAAATACTAACATAGTAGCCATTTCCATTGATGACCGTCGAAATGGAACAATCATCAGCCCATAGAGGCCCACGATCCGACCATGCATCCAACACATCTTGGTAATTCAAATTCAAGTTGAGGGAGACCCTTTTTTCATCATCCCATTCCCAGAAACCAAGTTGTTCTGTCTTCACAGCTTGGTTATATTCGATTTCTTCTTCAAAGCATTGGGCACTGTAAACATTGTGGTCTCCCTCCTCCTCTTCACCTTCTTCTTCTTCATCCGCATGCTGGAATCCGCTTTCCCAGTCCATGAAGTCCCAACTGAGATGACCATCTATCGTATCTCCCGACAAACCTCCATGCTCATCCCCCAAAATACCATCAAATTCATCGATGATATCAATCTCTCCAACTGCGTAGCTTCCTTTGGTGTCGTCGAATTCAGAGGTAGTACCATCCGGAACTTCTTGTTCTTCCTTCTTTGGATTCATTACTAACAATGAATTGTTGTACCCCATTAGTTTCCTCTTTCTCCCTCTACTCTTAGTTTTACTCCCTCTTCATATATGCACGGCAATTTTAACTTTACAGGCTGAGATATTTCTTTCGGGGTTTTTTCTTTTGGAAAATGCCATTTTGATCCTACATGGCACCTTATCCTCCCGCTATTGGTCAATTCACTCTATACCTTGTTCTGATTGGCTATCCAGTTCCAGTTTGGAAATAGATACTAGGGCTCTTTGAACCTTTTTGCTGCATGTGGTTGTGAATTGGACCGCCTAATTTCCATTATGGTGCTTTCATATGCATGAGATGACAAATTGGTTCATTGTAGTACAAGACCCGGCACCGAGTAATTAAGGAGAAAAAAACATGAAACGGAAGCCGAGAGGAAGCCTGAGCCAAGAGTAAAGGGTTGGGTTTGCAGCTCTGGTTTTCTGATTACACATTCTCTGTTGGACATTAATGTCCAAATAAATAACTGTGTATTCAATTTTATCATATACACACATACAAGTATAATTAAGCTGTATGTTAGCTATGTTAACTATTTGTTTATCAAATTAAGAAAACTATTTTCGAATGTATAACTCGTCGTACAAGAGGAGAACTGAACACAAGGGCGGTTGGCTTCTTAATGCGATGGGGTGCCAACGCCATAGGTTGATTTCCTTGAAACTTGTGCATATTCTTTGATTCTCAAACCCAACTGATCAAACGGTCCTAAAACAATGCGCCCATACTCATAATTTTGGAAACATCAATAATTGTCCAGCTTAATGATGAGATGCGACATAACCACCGACGATCAAAGAGAAATAGCGGAAAACGACGAAAGCAATTACAAAAGAAAGGGACTTTGAAAGGACAGCTTAGATAATAAAGACCTTAGACGGGAGTGAGTAGGGTTTGATAGAGGAGAGTAAAACAAATGTTTTATCTATAATTTAAATAACAAAATTCATAATTTTATCTCGTTACACAGAAAAACTCAGGGTGTAGATTTTTATCTATCTATTTAGATGACGAGTAATGTGTATGCACAACAAGATTACTTAGTTGTTCTTAATAAATTCATAGTTCAGACTTTGGATGGTCTTGGTAAAAAACACTTAATGAATTTACCGATTTTTAGTTGAACATATATTTTTAATAAATTCATAACCTAGAGTAGAGTGGGTAATCCTACTCACGGAGGACTAGATAAATTTATCATTATAGAGGATAAGTTTTATTAAAACTCTTAATGAATTCAATCTAAGAGTTTGACAGTTCCTAGTGAGAAGAATATATTAAATTTACCGATTAATTAGATTGAATATTTATTCTTAATGATTTATTATCTCATAGTTTGGGTGGTTAATGAACTTGAAGAAATTCACATACCTATTGTGAGGATGAGCTATTGATAAAACTATTAATTATTTTATAGTACATTTTGGATGGTTTATACTGAGATAAACATGATGAAATAACTTACGTAAGTGAGAAAGATTAGACACCTTCTATGAAAAACGTTGGGTCATTTTTCTAATATACTTATTAGAATCCTGAGAAAATAGGGTTAAACATATATACATTATTGTATATACTCTTTGTAGACACATCGAGGACTTCAGTAGATGAAGGAGTTAGATGTATGTTATGAGTTCACCATAATCTTAGAAAGTTCAAGATTCGTTCACTTATCTTAGAGAATAATTACTCATCATCACTATGTACTTGTTCTAGATACGTTCACTAGTGCTTAAGTAGCTAATTTCGCTATTGCTCTTTTCGTGTTTTATTTTCATTGATCTTATTTTTTACGAAATAATTCTTTCACATCAGTGAATAAGTACCCTCTTATAAGGATCGATGATCTGTTTAACTAGATTGATCTTCGATCATGGTATCACCAGTTAAAGATTAGAAAGGAATATATTTTGAAGATGGTTTTCAAAACCCAATATGGTCATTATGAGTTTGTAGTGATGTCATTTGGACTAAATAATGCTCCAGTAGTATTTAAGGATTGGATGAATTGAGTATTTTAGCTATACTTGAATCAGTTCGTAGTAGTGTTCATTAATGATATTCTGGTTTATTCCAAGACTAAAGAAGTACAACATGCACATCTTCATATCATATTGTAGATTTTACGAGATAAAAAGTTTTATGCTAAATTATCGAAATGTGAATTATGACTATCAGAAGTTGCTTTTCTAGACAACATGATTACAATAGAGGTAATTAAAGTGAATCTTAAGAAAATACAATATATAGTGAAGTGGAAAACTTCGAAGAATGTTTTAGAAGTTTGAAGTTTCTTGGGATTAATGGACTATTATCGGAGATTTGTGAAGAATTTCGCAATGATTGCTTCTCCATTTAATAAGCTACTAACGAAAGATGTATTAATTGTTAGACTAAAAAATAACAAGGAAACTTTGATCCACTTAAAAAGATTTTGACATAAACACCAGTTTTAGTGCAGCCAAAATCAGGTAAAGATTATGTAATTTATAGTGATGCGTCTCACAATTGTTTAAGATGTGTTTGATGTAAGAAGGTAGAGTGGTAGACATTTGCTTGAAACACTTTCCTTGATTTTATTAAACCTTTTATGAGTGATTCGAGTTGAGAGAAGAGCAGTACCACCTAAGTCCACTCCAATTTTTGAGTGTATGAATTCTTTGAGAGTCGTGCTAACCTCAGGGGAGTCATTCGTTCATTGTAATGATTACATACATTGGGGTGAATTCGCTTCTAAGGTATTGGTTAATATCACGATACAATTAATCGGTTTTGTAATTATATAATTCATTTTAAATTTTTCCAGTCAGGGTTAATATCTCGTTTTGCCGCAATCAATTTTTCTAACATTACACACCCCACACATTTAAAGGTTAACCCCCAAGTATTTGGTAATTGTTTAACTAACTCTGGACTAACCTAATTACCAAACTAACTGCCCAATGCTCAATTTTACAATCCTTAAACTCAACTCCTTGTAATATTCAACATTCTCGCTTCTTCTTCAACCTTTCTTTATTTCTTCAATCAATTGAACACACATCTTTTCTCGAAATATCATATTGCAAACGCATAGCAGTAGTTTTGTCAGACCATCAACCAACAGATATTATTAGACCATAACGTAATTAACGTAAAGATATTTGTTAGTGACTTTTTCTTCTGATCAAGTGAATGTCTAAATCAACATATTGTAATTTAAACCAAATATTTAGTAACTGTGACCGAGAGCCCACAAGAAACAACTAACAAAAAGGGGTAAAAAAACAGTAACGGAGATCGTAGCGACGGCGATTTAGTATGTCCGGCCGTAACCACCTTACGCCGCCGTCATCTTTATCCCGCTCCATAATCGAACGCACACCTTTCATCAACACCACCGCCTCGAAGACCGAATAGCCATCCAACACCGCGATATCCAATCCCTCCTCGACAACCAACGCCACGCCGCCGCCCATGTGGCTCTCAAGCAGAATCTTGCACTCGCCCAGCAGGAGCTCCGCCATCTATCGCCGCTGCTAACGTAAAATCTGAGAGGGATGCGGAGGTGAGGGAGGTTTACGACTGGTCACTGAAGATGGATGCCGAAGCGCGTGCCTTTGATGCGATGAACTCTGAGCTGTTTTGTGTACGGGCTGATGTAAAGAAATTTTTGGAGGATAACCAGGAGCTAAAGGCAGAGTTAGAGGCTGTCAACGATGAGATAGCCAAGGCAAGAATGGAGGCGAATCAAGTTCCCGTACTTATGGAGGATATGGAAACTGCACGGAAAGAAATCCATAAAGGAAGGTAATTCTCAGCAGAGTTTCTTCTATTTGAACAAAATATTTTTTCCTTTTTTAAACTGTGAACGGAAATTTCAGCTTTATTCATTGCCATTTGACCAATTTTTTAGGCTTAATTATAAAGTAAGTGTCGAAACTACAATATTTTTCACGAATAAGGGTTTAAATTATTTTTTTAAGATCTTGATATTTAATGTTATAAACGTTACCACTTTAGGTGTCTAGACCGTCAACGGCGTTAATTTTTTTCATTAAACCCACATTAACCCAAAAAATTATATTGTTTAAGAAAACGCATACAAAAATTTCAAAATAACCCGAAATATTAAAAACCTTCATTTTAACCCTTATACCCGCACTGACCACCGCCTTTTGTCGTCGACGAAGTTTTATCCGACCTTATCCTCGGTGACCAAAATCCCTTTGAAATCATAACCAATCGACGGTCGATCAACGATGAATCTACGTTTTATGTCCCATGAATCTTAGGATGAAAATAACGATTCTAACGGCCAATTGGCAGCAATTATGGCGGCGTATTATTAGGAGACTGGTCGAGACTAATGAATTTGTTAATCATCTCTGCTAATTTATTGAATCAATCCCGAGAAATATTTGTAATTATTGCATCAACGTTTTGGGTAAATAATCATTCCATCAATTAGATCTGTTTTAAGAATTGAAATTTGTATGGGGATGATGTTACGATCACCTAACTCTTGCATTTGGCATAACCGATCGACATAGGGACACATTAGAGAAAAGATAAAATGGAAAGAAATTCAATCAAAGTCACCAACTCATAAAAAGTATTATTTCTGAAACTTTCTACACGATGAATTCTGAAATTCGCTCCGAAGCCTCCTCTGACCCTCGTCTCCCCAAAAACAACGCCGCTGTGACGAGGATCCGCCTGAAAACATCAGTATGTAAAGTAGGGCATCAAACAAGGGAAACCACCACAAGAACTTGAGAAGTCAAATCCTGAAAACATGAAACAAGGGCATCACATTCACATGGAATCTCTGTCATATAACATTTTAATCTTTCCACTAACTACTACATCAAACACCAACAAGAAAGAGAGATTTGCATCTCACAACCTTGACCATAGTATACCATTCCATAAACCACCACAACAAGATTAATAGGTAGGAAATATAGACTGCAAAATGAGACATTAACACTGATAGGAAAAAAATAAAATTAAAGAACAAATGAACAACCAAAATCGTGTCGTGGTAAACCACTGCCTTAGAAACAAATTCGCCCCGATGTGTGTAATCGCTGCAACAGGCGGATTGTCTCTCGAGGTTAACACGGTCGCTCTAAGAATTTGTATTCAAAATCGGAGTGGACTGCCGATGGTACTGTTCTTTTGATAGCAACAAATAAAAGAAGCTTTGAAATGCTTTAGGTTGAGAGGATATGTAAGAGTTGAGAGTGTGTGTTGAGAAGCTTGGAAAGCCTCTCTATTTATAAGTTTAGTTCAAGGGAAAAATTGTCCATAACGAAATCAAATATAAATCTGATTAATTTCCAAATTTAAATTATGTTTGAAATTGTTGTTATAAATGAATGAATTACTTAGTTCAATGAAGGAAGAATGAACACTATAAATACCTAAGCCTAGTGGTATTTCCCACTCAATGTCAGATAATGTTTTTACGCATTACCAACATTCCCCCACTAATGTAAAAGAATTCTTCTAAAACTCAAAAAAATTATCTCCTCAGAAGAGCAATAGCAGAATTAGTTGCTTAAGCAGTAGTGAACGTATCTTGAACTAGTACATAGTGATGATGAGCAATTCTTCTCTTAGATAAGTGAAATTAGTCATGAACTTTCTAAGATAAAGGTAAACTCATAACACATAACTAACCCCTTCATCCATCGAAGTCCTCGATGTTTAAGATATATATACACAAATGTATATTTGACCATCTTACCTTAGGATTCTAGTAAGTGTATTAGAAAAGTGACCCAACGCTTTTCATAGAAGGTAGCTAATCCTTCTTACTTATGTAGGTTATTTCATCAGGTTTATCTCAACATAAACCACCCCAAAATCGGGTTATGAAATAATTAAGAACCTTTTACAATAACTCAACCTCTCAAAGGTTATGGAGATTTTCTTCAAGTTCATTATAAATGAACAACCCATACTCTGAGATAAGAAGTCATTAAGAATAAATATTCAACCTCATTAATCGGTGAATTCAATATGTAATTCTTAGTATAACCATCCAAACTCTTGGATTTGAATTCATTAAGAGTTTTCATAAAACTCAACCTTTCTAGCGATAAGTTCATCTTGTCCTTCCCAATTAGGACTACCCACTCAACTCTAGGTTATGAACTTATTAAGAATAGTTATTCAATCAAATTCGGTAAATTCATCAAGTCTTTCTCACTAAGACCACTCAAAATCTGGGCTATGAATTTATTAAGAGTTTTCAAATTCATCATGTGCATGTACATTTTTCGTCATAGGGATAGGAAGATAGAAATGTACACTATGAGTCTTTCTATGGGTTTTCTTGACCACATTGAACTTAGATAACTAAGTTGGGTATCCACCATGAATTCTTCAACCAATAGGCTTTAAACTCATCCCCTCGACGAATCTAGAACCAATTTTATGCTTAATCCTTTGGTAAGCGGATCTGATAGGTTCTTTTCCGACTTCACATACTCTAAAGAGAGTATTTTATTCCTTATTAAGCTTCTAACTTATTCATGTCTTATGCGAATGTGTATTTTCTTACCATTGGTTCTTGGCCACACATATCGCAGCTTGTGAATCACACAGTAATTAGACTGGAGGAGTCAGTCTTCCCTATAATGGAATTTCAACTAATAATGATCCATTTGACTTCTTTCCCAGCTAAGTCAAGAGCTAAAAACTTTGACTTCATAGTGGAACAAGCAATACATGTTTGCTTCTAAATTTGGGGTTACTGAAATCCTCTCAGTTACCGAAAGGAGTTTGCTTGGAGTTGAAAAAAATTATCCAAAACTTTATTTAGTCAAACACACATGTTAAAAGAGGGGTGCATTTTGTAAGCTGGACTATTTTGCAAAAGTCGGTGGAGTATGGAGGTTTGGGGATGAGAAATTTAGATTTTTTTCAACAAGGCTCTTATCATGAAATTGGGGTATCAACTCGTCACTAATCCTAATAAATTATGGGTGCAAGCGTTGAGAGTCAAATATAGATGGTCAAATTCGTGCTTAATTGTTCTCAATTTTGGAAGGGTCTTAGAAAGGTTTGGGGAGATGTCGTGGATAGTCTTTATTGGAATATCCGAGATAGTTGCTCCATCGATTTTTGGTTTGACAATTGGCTGGAGTGGGAAGGTCCTTTGGTTACAAGTATCCTTGCTGAAAATCCATCTCCGACTTAGGGATGGCAAAAAAAACCGAACCCGACGGGAAAACCCGAAAACCGAATTAAATGGGGCGGGTTCGGGGATGATAAACGGGGACGGGGAAAAACCGAGTTTTTTAAACGGGGACAGGTTTAGTAATCCCCGCCCCGATTACCCGATTACCCGGCCCGATACCCGACCCGATACCCGGGTATTCATACTTAATTTGTTTCAAACTCAAATAGCCCAATAAGCTGAAGTCTACGGACCCGCTAAGGCAGTAAGGCTCTCAGCATCATAACCCTTTTCTTTGTATTTCATATTTTCTCAAGATCTTTTTTCTTTAGGGTTTCACTCTGCCGTTTGTTTATGGTGCGTTTTCTCCTCTCAAATTTTCTTATTCATTACTGTTTTGATAGCCCAATTCAAGATATCTTTTCTTTTTTTATAGGATAATTCAATTCTTTTTTGTTTTGTTTTCTTGTCCCGTTTTTCAGACGGATTTGAGATTGTGATCTGCCTTTCTTCCCTTCTTTTTTACAGCAATTTATTATCAATTTTCCCTTCTTATGATAATTTCCATTAAGAAACAGCTCTTATGCGGCTAGCCAGAATGCATCTGGGTTTAATGATAAATCTCACTGAAAAAGTGCAAGTGTTTTTTGAATATTCTAAAAATTATGTTTTGCATGCTCTGCTGATTATGTAGCTAAGGATCCGTGAGTATTTAATCATTTGAATTTTCAAGTTTCTAATTAATGAAAGGAAAGTCTGCAAAGCAAAAACATAATTATTGCTAGGAATAATCATGTAACAAAGCCTGTAAAGCTTCTTCTTCTTCTTCTTTGTTTTTGTTGAGTTCAAATTTTGTTTTTAAGACTTCAGTTGTTAGACTCTGACGTCTTCAGGCTAAGTTGATTCAGTTTAAACTAGAGTTGTATCCATATCAGGGACCGAGAATCCGAGATATCAGGCCTTGATTGATGCCTTGGTTGCAATAACATACTGACTTTCAAACTGTTTTCATATTTGTGACCATTGTTAGTGATATTAACTAATTATCAATAGATATAGTAGTGCAGAAACTGCATCATTTGTAGTCATATAATAACTCTGTACGAATTGAATTGTGAATTAATTCATGAAAGTATCGAACTAGTTGAGTTGTTTTCCTTTTGACCATTGAATCAATTTTGTCGCATAGAACCGGTCTATGTAACATTGCAATATTTTTTTATCTTCCACAACTAGCTTACTAACTGGGTGGCTGCTAAGGGAACTCTCTTTCCGTTCTTATCATACGTCTCAAGGTTTGATTATTAGCCTTGGCTAACCTTATGGCAAGTGAACTCACCCTTCTATCATCACTTTTGGTACCGTGATGTTGCATATATCTTGTAATACTGGTATTTTGTTTTGTCGAACGTTGCATGTGGCAGATATGATGCTGTTTTCAGATTGATTTATCATACAGTTATGCCATGCTCACACCTATATGGGAGGATTTTGACATTTAAATGCATTGGTCATGTATGCTTTGATATAATTAATAGTGCATCAACAGCAGCTTACCTTATCTTATTGGAAGCAAATACTTATTTTACTCCATTTATTTGCAATGAATTATCTTTTACAGTGAGGTATATGCACTTGCACTTTTCTTAATGAAGGTTGTTTCATAGCAGTAATGGAAGGTCAGCGTTCCATAGATGATAATTCTAAAGAATGGGCACAAGCACAAGCACAATCACAAATTGAAAGCAATAACATGACTCAATCATCTCCGATGCGAAATAACCAAGGCCCATCCATTTCACCGATAGAAGAAGAACAAACACAAATCGATGATAGCAATGTTGGTACAAATAGTAAAAAGCGAAAACTTACTTCAGTTGTATGGAATCACTTTGAGAAGGTGAATGTTAACGGTGAGGATAAGGCAGAGTGTCGTTATTGCAAGAAAAAATTAGGAGCAAATAGTAAGAATGGGACACGACACTTGCATGATCATTTCAAGAGTTGTCCAAGGCGAACTTGTAGAGATATACGTCAACAAGTGGTTGGGATGGGGCAAAAAACAACGGATGGACAAACAAAAATATCATGCTTAAATTTTAACCCCGAAAAATCAAGAAAAGATCTTGCAGAGATGGTAATAGTGCATGAATATCCACTTGTAATGGTGGAACATCATGGATTTCGAAAGTTTGTGGTTGGTCTTCAACCTTTATTTAAGGTTCCATCTAGGAATACCTTAAAAAATGATATTCTCAAGATTTATGACTTCGAGAAAGAAAAAACAATGCGGTATGTTTATTTGTTTAATCAGTTTCTAATTTGTATCTTGTATTTATTTGGTTTCTAATTTGTATGTTGTATTTATTTCAGTCTATTGGAGAAGAATCGAAGCAAGATTGCCATTACGACATATATGTGGACATCAAGTAATCAAAAAAAAGGTTTCATGTCAATCACATCGCATTTGATCGATGATAATTGGGAGATGCAAAGCCGAATAATGAGGTACTTTAAACTTACCTTTGCTAGCTAGGTACTAAATATAAGAACTAAATTGATTCTAATTACTTATTTACTAGGTTTATATACGTGCCTTGTCCTCATACTGCTGAAGTTCTTGCTGATGTGTTGTATGAATCTCTATGTGATTGGAACATTGATAGAAAAATATCAACAGTTACAGTTGATAATTGTAGCACAAATGATCTGATGATTCATTTATTATTAGACAAGTTGTCTTTGAACTCGTTGATTTTAGGAGGAGAATTATTTCATATGAGATGTTGTGCACACATCTTGAACTTGATAGTTCAAGATGGTTTATCTGTTATTGGGGATGGAATTGAGAGAATTAGGGATAGTGTTTATTTTTGGAGCGCAACACAAAAAAGAATAGAAAAGTTTGAAGAAGCGGCTCGTCACTTGACAATTGATTGCTCAAAAAAATTGTCTCTTGATTGTAAAACACGTTGGAACTCGACATATTTGATGTTGAATGTTGCTATAGTGTACAAGGATGTTTTCAAACGTTTAAAGCAACGAGAAGCACAATATAGAAGTTTACCTACAGATAGAGATTGGGAGTTAGCTTCAAGTATTTGTGGAAAATTGCAACTGTTTTATAAGGTGACTTTGATGTTTTCGGGTACCAAGTATCCTACAGCTAATGTATTTTTCCCATCCATATGTGAGATAAGAATTGCATTAAGTAAGTGGAGTGAAGATCGAGATGAAGTGATAAAAGCAATGGGGGAGAGGATGCTTGTTAAGTTTGATAAATACTGGTCAGTTATACATGGAGTTATGGGAGTTGCAGTTGTATTAGATCCAAGATACAAGTTCAAAATGATGGAGTATGCTTTCCCGAAGATTTATGGTTTTGAAAAGTCTGATGTTGAAATTGTAAAACTAAAGGTGCTTGTGTCTCGTTTGTTTCAAGATTATGAAACTTGTAATTATGAAAGTTCACAGAATCGGGATGTTGATTCAAGTCGCAACACTAGTGACATGGAGGTTCAGGTGGAGGGGGGGTTTTTCAACGACTATTTTACATTCATTGAAGATGATAATCATACAGGTATCACTATATGAGTTTGTTTTATTTATCTTTTGATTGTTTTATTTATGTTTTAAATGTATAAAATTATTATTGTAGGTATCATGTCGGAGCTTGATCATTATCTTCAAGAGAAAGTAAGGACACAAAATTCAGAGCTTGATATTTTGTCTTGGTGGAAAACAAATGGTTTCAAGTATCCAACATTACAAAAAATTGCCCGAGACATATTAGCAATTCCAATATCCACTGTTGCGTCTGAGTCTGCCTTTAGTACAAGTGGTAGATTGGTGAGTCCTCATTAGGGATGGCAAAAAAAACCGAACCCGACGGGAAAACCCGAAAACCGAATTAAATGGGGCGGGTTCGGGGATGATAAACGGGGACGGGGACGGGGACGGGGAAAAACCGAGTTTTTTAAACGGGGACGGGGACGGGTTTAGTAATCCCCGCCCCGATTACCCGATTACTCGGCCCGATTACCCGGCCCGATACCCGACCCGATACCCGGGTATTCATACTTAATTTGTTTCAAACTCAAATAGCCCAATAAGCTGAAGTCTACGGACCCGCTAAGGCAGTAAGGCTCTCAGCATCATAACCCTTTTCTTTGTATTTCATATTTTCTCAAGATCTTTTTTCTTTAGGGTTTCACTCTGCCGTTTGTTTATGGTGCGTTTTCTCCTCTCAAATTTTCTTATTCATTACTGTTTTGATAGCCCAATTCAAGATATCTTTTCTTTTTTTATAGGATAATTCAATTCTTTTTTGTTTTGTTTTCTTGTCCCATTTTTCAGACGGATTTGAGATTGTGATCTGCCTTTCTTCCCTTCTTTTTTACAGCAAGTTATTATCAATTTTCCCTTCTTATGATAATTTCCATTAAGAAACAGCTCTTATGCGGCTAGCCAGAATGCATCTGGGTTTAATGATAAATCTCACTAAAAAAGTGCAAGTGTTTTTTGAATATTCTAAAAATTATGTTTTGCATGCTCTGCTGATTATGTAGCTAAGGATCCGTGAGTATTTAATCATTTGAATTTTCAAGTTTCTAATTAATGAAAGGAAAGTCTGCAAAGCAAAAACATAATTATTGCTAGGAATAATCATGTAACAAAGCCTGTAAAGCTTCTTCTTCTTCTTCTTTGTTTTTGTTGAGTTCAAATTTTGTTTTTAAGACTTCAGTTGTTAGACTCTGACGTCTTCAGGCTAAGTTGATTCAGTTTAAACTAGAGTTGTATCCATATCAGGGACCGAGAATCCGAGATATCAGGCCTTGATTGATGCCTTGGTTGCAATAACATACTGACTTTCAAACTGTTTTCATATTTGTGACCATTGTTAGTGATATTAACTAATTATCAATAGATATAGTAGTGCAGAAACTGCATCATTTGTAGTCATATAATAACTCTGTACGAATTGAATTGTGAATTAATTCATGCAAGTATCGAACTAGTTGAGTTGTTTTCCTTTTGACCATTGAATCAATTTTGTCGCATAGAACCGGTCTATGTAACATTGCAATATTTTTTTATCTTCCACAACTAGCTTACTAACTGGGTGGCTGCTAAGGGAACTCTCTTTCCGTTCTTATCATACGTCTCAAGGTTTGATTATTAGCCTTGGCTAACCTTATGGCAAGTGAACTCACCCTTCTATCATCACTTTTGGTACCGTGATGTTGCATATATCTTGTAATACTGGTATTTTGTTTTGTCGAACGTTGCATGTGGCAGATATGATGCTGTTTTCAGATTGATTTATCATACAGTTATGCCATGCTCACACCTATATGGGAGGATTTTGACATTTAAATGCATTGGTCATGTATGCTTTGATATAATTAATAGTGCATCAACATCAGCTTACCTTATCTTATTGGAAGAAAATACTTATTTTACTCCATTTATTTGCAATGAATTATCTTTTACAGTGAGGTATATGCACTTGCACTTTTCTTAATGAAGGTTGTTTCATAGCAGTAATGGAAGGTCAGCGTTCCATAGATGATAATTCTAAAGAATGGGCACAAGCACAAGCACAATCACAAGTTGAAAGCAATAACATGACTCAATCATCTCCGATGCGAAATAACCAAGGCCCATCCATTTCACCGATAGAAGAAGAACAAACACAAATCGATGATAGCAATGTTGGTACAAATAGTAAAAAGCGAAAACTTACTTCAGTTGTATGGAATCACTTTGAGAATGTGAATGTTAACGGTGAGGATAAGGCAGAGTGTCGTTATTGCAAGAAAAAATTAGGAGCAAATAGTAAGAATGGGACACGACACTTGCATGATCATTTCAAGAGTTGTCCAAGGCGAACTTGTAGAGATATACGTCAACAAGTGATTGGGATGGGGCAAAAAACAACGGATGGACAAACAAAAATATCATGCTTAAATTTTGACCCCGAAAAATCAAGAAAAGATCTTGCAGAGATGGTAATAGTGCATGAATATCCACTTGTAATGGTGGAACATCATGGATTTCGAAAGTTTGTGGTTGGTCTTCAACCTTTATTTAAGGTTCCATCTAGGAATACCTTAAAAAATGATATTCTCAAGATTTATGACTTCGAGAAAGAAAAAACAATGCAGTATGTTTATTTGTTTAATCAGTTTCTAATTTGTATCTTGTATTTATTTGGTTTCTAATTTGTATGTTGTATTTATTTCAGTCTATTGGAGAAGAATCGAAGCAAGATTGCCATTACGATAGATATGTGGACATCAAGTAATCAAAAAAAAGGTTTCATGTCAATCACATCGCATTTGATCGATGATAATTGGGAGATGCAAAGCCGAATAATGAGGTACTTTAAACTTACCTTTGCTAGCTAGGTACTAAATATAAGAACTAAATTGATTCTAATTACTTATTTACTAGGTTTATATACGTGCCTTGTCCTCATACTGCTGAAGTTCTTGCTGATGTGTTGTATGAATCTCTATGTGATTGGAACATTGATAGAAAAATATCAACAGTTACAGTTGATAATTGTAGCACAAATGATCTGATGATTCATTTATTATTAGACAAGTTATCTTTGAACTCGTTGATTTTAGGAGGAGAATTATTTCATATGAGATGTTGTGCACACATCTTGAACTTGATAGTTCAAGATGGTTTATCTGTTATTGGGGATGGAATTGAGAGAATTAGGGATAGTGTTTATTTTTGGAGCGCAACACAAAAAAGAATAGAAAAGTTTGAAGAAGCGGCTCGTCACTTGACAATTGATTGCTCAAAAAAATTGTCTCTTGATTGTAAAACACGTTGGAACTCGACATATTTGATGTTGAGTGTTGCTATAGTGTACAAGGATGTTTTCAAACGTTTAAAGCAACGAGAAGCACAATATAGAAGTTTACCTACAGATAGAGATTGGGAGTTAGCTTCAAGTATTTGTGGAAAATTGCAACTGTTTTATAAGGTGACTTTGATGTTTTCGGGTACCAAGTATCCTATAGCTAATGTATTTTTCCCATCCATATGTGAGATAAGAATTGCATTAAGTAAGTGGAGTGAAGATCGAGATGAAGTGATAAAAGCAATGGGGGAGAGGATGCTTGTTAAGTTTGATAAATACTGGTCAGTTATACATGGAGTTATGGGAGTTGCAGTTGTATTAGATCCAAGATACAAGTTCAAAATGATGGAGTATGCTTTCCCGAAGATTTATGGTTTTGAAAAGTCTGATGTTGAAATTGTAAAACTAAAGGTGCTTGTGTCTCGTTTGTTTCAAGATTATGAAACTTGTAATTATGAAAGTTCACAGAATCGGGATGTTGATTCAAGTCGCAACACTAGTGACATGGAGGTTCAGGTGGAGGGGGGGTTTTTCAACGACTATTTTACATTCATTGAAGATGATAATCATACATGTATCACTATATGAGTTTGTTTTATTTATCTTTTGATTGTTTTATTTATGTTTTAAATGTATAAAATTATTATTGTAGGTATCATGTCGGAGCTTGATCATTATCTTCAAGAGAAAGTAAGGACACAAAATTCAGAGCTTGATATTTTGTCTTGGTGGAAAACAAATGGTTTCAAGTATCCAACATTACAAAAAATTGCCCGAGACATATTAGCAATTCCAATATCCACTGTTGCGTCTGAGTCTGCCTTTAGTACAAGTGGTAGATTGGTGAGTCCTCATCGGAGTCGTCTTCATCCAAAGACGTTGGAAGCGCTAATGTGTGCCCAAAGTTGGTTAATAAACGAAATAAGAGGTAATCAATCATTTCTTTTACTTATAAGTTTATTTTTTTTTCAATTGTATTGTTGATATGATATGTTATATAAATTAATAAATACAGCAACTTGTTCACAAGAGTCCGAAGCATATTGTAAAAGCATCGAATATGATCATGATGATGGTGACGAGGTACTAAATTGATATACAAGTTATACGTGATATCATTAAATTTTTTATATAAATTTTGGTGACTTATAATTTTTTGTCTAATTGTAGCAATTGGGGGTCACAATTGTTTGATGACGGTGGTGGCGTCAAGCCCTTCATTGAGTGGCTCTAGAATGTCGAGTCTGAGTCGGAGGAGTGATTCACGTTTATCATGCTTTATGTTAATTTTATTTCAATCATTTGGGGTCACAATAGCGAAGTGCTCTTTGTTATTTCAGTTTGGTTTTCTTCATATTAAGACTACATTTCCCTTTGTTTTTATATTTTGATTTGAGTTTGTTATTATCTGCCTTTAATTTCCCAATAATTCTTTCATTAGTTTACTATAAGATTCCTGAAATCACATAAGAAAATTCTATTAATTAGCTCCATGTAATATACTACTCATCCAATTTTGGTTTGTGTTTCGATTCCGTTTAACTTATTTTAAATTTACTGAAATGTTAAATTATTTTAATTTGATACAATTTGGAAGTATTAAATTACCCGTTTAAATAACCGTTTATGCTAAACGGGGATACCCGTTTCCCCGCGGTTTTACCCGATTACCCGATGGGGATCCCCGTTTAAATCCCCGCGGTTTTTTAAACGGGGACGGGTATGGGTTTTTTAAACGGGGACGGGGACGGGGGGACCAATACCCGGCCCGAACCCGGCCCGTTGCCATCCCTAGTCCTCATCGGAGTCGTCTTCATCCAAAGACGTTGGAAGCGCTAATGTGTGCCCAAAGTTGGTTAATAAACGAAATAAGAGGTAATCAATCATTTCTTTTACTTATAAGTTTATTTTTTTTTCAATTGTATTGTTGATATGATATGTTATATAAATTAATAAATACAGCAACTTGTTCACAAGAGTCCGAAGCATATTGTAAAAGCATCGAATATGATCATGATGATGGTGACGAGGTACTAAATTGATATACAAGTTATACGTGATATCATTAAATTTTTTATATAAATTTTGGTGACTTATAATTTTTTGTCTAATTGTAGCAATTGGGGGTCACAATTGTTTGATGACGGTGGTGGCGTCAAGCCCTTCATTGAGTGGCTCTAGAATGTCGAGTCTGAGTCGGAGGAGTGATTCACATTTATCATGCTTTATGTTAATTTTATTTTAATCATTTGGGGTCACAATAGCGAAGTGCTCTTTGTTATTTCAGTTTGGTTTTCTTCATATTAAGACTACATTTCCCTTTGTTTTTATATTTTGATTTGAGTTTGTTATTATCTGCCTTTAATTTCCCAATAATTCTTTCATTAGTTTACTATAAGATTCCTGAAATCACATAAGAAAATTCTATTAATTAGCTCCATGTAATATACTACTCATCCAATTTTGGTTTGTGTTTCGATTCCGTTTAACTTATTTTAAATTTACTGAAATGTTAAATTATTTTAATTTGATACAATTTGGAAGTATTAAATTACCCGTTTAAATAACCGTTTATGCTAAACGGGGATACCCGTTTCCCCGCGGTTTTACCCGATTACCCGATGGGGATCCCCGTTTAAATCCCCGCGGTTTTTTAAACGGGGACGGGTATGGGTTTTTTAAACGGGGACGGGGACGGGGGGACCAATACCCGGCCCGAACCCGGCCCGTTGCCATCCCTACTCCGACTTCAGTAGTTTCAATGACTTCTCCGTCCGACCAATAGGATTGGAATAAAATCAATAACGCTCTCCCTGATCATATTGCAAGAAAAATTGCAGCATGCAACCCCCCACAGACACCTGGGATGGCGTTGGGATGATAGGCGTGTGTTCACTTCGAAATCAGCCTATAGGAAATTAACCATCCCAAGTTGGGGAACAAGAAACCTGTTGGAAACTGATCTGGAAACTCGAAATCCCTCAGCGAATTAGAGTTTTCTTTTGGCAAGTCTTGCACGTAAGCTTATTAACTAATAAGGAGTATGTTCTACGTCATTTGACCACCGATAGTAGGTGTCGTATTTGTAATTTGAGGGAAGAAGACATTGATCATGTTCTACGTCAATGCCCGAAGGTCTGATCAACTTGATCCCAACTCATTAAAAGGGACAAGCTCTCAGATTTTATGTCAATGCCATTGATGGATTGGTTGTGGAACAACCTGCGGAAAGAAGGTAGCCATGCGGTGGAGGCCAAGAACTGGATGATTTTATTTCCCATTATATGCTGGAATTTGTGGAAGCAACGTAATCTTCTTGTTTTTAACGAAAATTATTTGAACTTGATAATATAGTTAGTCGAAGCTTAAGATTACTATAAGAAATCATAGTTGCTCGTTATACAACCGGCTATGAACCTATCATCAGAACTCTCTAAATGAAAGCAACCACTGAAAGGATGGATCAAGGCAAATGCGGATGGTGTGGTCTGTTGTAACGACTTGGCGGCTGCTTCAGGGTGCCTATACGATGTGAGCAAGGAAGGTGGATATTTGGATTTGCTAAGAGTCTTGAAAATTGCTTGGTTTTATCGGCTGAGCTTTGGGCAATACATGAGGCTCTAAAACATGCATGGAGGTTGGGTTTTCACAAGGTGATTGTAGAAACTAATAACGCCGATACATTCCACATGTTATTATCGTTGAATATAGCTGCTTCAGGAACTGTCCTTGTCGACCATATTAGGGCTCTTTTTGAACAAGATTGGGAGGTTCCTCTGTACAAAGCTGGAAATCAATCCCCAGCAGCCTATAAATATCAGTTGAAATCTTTCACATTTTTTCATTTGTTTCTTTCAAAGAGAAATTCCTTTCTCTAAAAAGATAGTATCCGCGCGGACGTGTCGAAGACACATATTACCACGACCACGACCACGACCCGACCCGACCCGAGACGGACGGCGGCGGCGGTGCGCGAGAGTCCCCCTTGTTCTCTTTTACTCAACAAGGAAGTGGGAATTTCATACTATAAATATCCATTCCCAATAGTGTTTATAATACTATGTGGGATTGAGCATTACCAAGATTCCCCCACTAACGCGAAAGAATTCTGCTGAAACTCGAAAACAAACTTTCCAGAAGAGCAAAAGCGAGATTAGTTGCTTAAGCACTAGTGAACGTATCTGGAACTAGTACATAGTGATGATAATCAATCATTCTCTTAGATAAGTGAAACTAGTCTGGAACTTTCTAAGATGGGGGTAAACTCATAACACACAACTAACTCCTTCATCTACCTGAGTCCTCGATGTGTAAGATATATATATACAAAAGTATATATTTGGCCATCTTACCTCAGGATTTTAGTAAATGTGCTAGAAAAATGGCCCAACATTTTTCATAGAAGGCAGCTAACCCTTCTCACTTACATAGGTTATTTCATCAAGTTTATCTCAACATAAATCACCCTTAAAAGGGATATGAAATAATTAAGAGCTTTTATAATAGCTCAACCTCACAAAGGGTATGGTGACTTTCTTCAAGTTCATTATAAATGAACCACCCAAACTCTGGGCTAAGAAGTCATTAAGAATAAATATTCAATCTCATTTATCGGTAAATTCAATAAGTCCTTCTCACTAGAACCATCCAAATACTTGGATTTGAATTTATTAAGAGTTTAACAAACTCAACCTTTCTGTCGGTAAGTTCATCATTTCCTACCCACTCAATCTGGGTTATGAACTTATTAAGAATAGATATTCAGCCAAAATCGGTAAATTCATCAAGTCTTTCTCACTAAGACCACCTAAATCCTGGGCTATGAATTTATTAAGAGCACTTAAGCTCATCCTGGGCATGCACATTATTCGTCATAGGGATAGGCAATAGGAATGTGCACTATGAGTCTTTCCATGGTTTCGTTTGACCACATGGAACTTAGATAACTAAGTTGGGTATCCACCCTGATATTAACAGCTTGTCTCCTCTGTACAAAGCTGGAAATCAGTCCAGATACATCTTAATTTAGGAAAAGCTGTTTAATTTCTGATAACTCTCATAAACCAGCTGTTATCATTTGAAATTAAACAGTCCTCTTTCACATTTTTCCATTTGTTTCTTTCAAAGAGAAATTCCTCAAGAATTTTCTCTACTATCTAAAAAGATAGTATCCGTGCAGACGTGTCGAAAACACGTATTACCACGACCACGACCACGAGCCGAGCCGAGACGAGCTGCGACGCGGCAGTGGTGTGCGAGAGTCTCCCTTGTTCTCTTTCACTCAACAAGGAAGTGGGAATTCCATACTATAAATACTCATTCCCAATAGTGTTTCCAATACTATGTGGGATTGAGCATTACCAACAAAATCAAGGCTTGCTGCTATCCCATCGATCACTGCTTTGCCTCCCGTGTGGATGCAGAAATGATCCACTCCGCTCTTGAAGTTCACCCCTGCTTTAATCGGTCCTTGAGGAGCTCCCTTAGGGGTGGAACCATGGCGGAGGTTCCATTTTTTAACGAGTGAAACAGCCATGAACCAAACCAGTTCCCGGACGGGCAGGATCTTCGGGGTGATGGTCCTTAAATTGTCGGTTAACGAATGAGTTGCGGCTTTCGGAAGGGTTTTGCCTAGGTGAAATCCCATCCTTCCTTTAGCGTCTTCTTTTTGGATACAGCAATCATATGACTCGTCTATGGCTCCATGATTCGTTCTCACCAAGCATTTCAGTTTGAACATTGCTTTATGTTTTAAGGACTTGTTGTTCGTCAAAAGGATTGCGCAGCCACCCGAACGGAACAAACAATTCGAGAGAATCATTGATCTGTCACTGCCGGCGTACCAGTTCAGACTCAACGACTCGGATGTTAGAAGCAAAGCAAACTTGTTCTTGTATGATTTGAAGACATTACGAATAATATCGAGCGAAATCAAACTTGCACTACACCCCATTGAAGCTAAGTTAAAAGACTTGATGTCTGATCGCATTTTGTAGTGATTTATGATTCGAGAAGTCAGAGAAGGAACTGCGGCTAACATGGAGACATTGACGACTAAGAGATCGATTTCCTGAGGAGAAATGCCTGCCCTTGATAACACATTCCCGATGCTGTCCCAGAAAAAACTCTTCCATTTCCGATATTCCATCTTCCAATTTTGGACTCTCTTCTCTGCCGGAGAACATGATTCTCGGGGAGTATGTTTGTTCTCCGATGCCCGAACTAACAATGGCTTTCAACAAGAACTTGTACTCGTAAAGTCCGAGGGTTTTGTTCCGTTTTATCACCTCCCCGCAGAATTCCGTCCCGACCATCCTATCATCACTCGGCTTGTAACATTGGTAATCCAAAATGTAACATTGTTGGTGTCTCGATTCATTAGTCCACTTCCGCAATATGAAGAAAAGGTACAGAATGGGCATAATCAACAACAAAGAGAATAGCTCCATGAGAGAAAACTAGTTAGCGAAGGCAAAGAAAAAAAAAATCTATACTTTGTTAGATCGACGTGGTGTGTGAGATCAAATAATCCAAGCCCCTTATAAAGGAGAAAAATGCCAGGCCCTAATGAGTTGGACATGTGAAAAGGCTTATACACCAACTGCTATTACTCAACAATCTACAACAACCAGCTATATTTGTGTTTCGTACCAATCTTTATTTTAAAGTCGAAAGAGTCACTCAATCAGCGAGCTCAGCATGTGACATAGAAAGCAAAGAAAACACCAGGCAATGCTCGCCAAAGTTTCTTGAGGACTTAAATAACTTTCACATACATAAAAAAAACCTCTAATACGATTGTTTTCTAGTAATTGATTTTATTCCATTTGGGTTAGAATAGGTGTGAGTAAAACTCGACACGACTTGAAAAACTGATTTTATCGGCTTGATTTGGTTCGAGAAAACTCGGCTTGAATTGACTTCGAGTAACAATTTCATAAACTCGACTCGAAAATTTTTTTAAGTTCAAATCGAGTTGTAAAATACCATTCTAATAAATCAAAATTGTTATTAATTAGTGGATTTATTTTTCAAGTTTGAATACAGTCCTTTGATTTTGTATGATATATGTATATCTCATATAAAAAAATAGGAAAAAATATTTTTATTGTATTTATGGTTATAGAAATTAATTTAAATTGAAATCAAAGAATATTATAATATTCTAAATGTTTACAATTAAATTTAAACAGAAATTCAAAAAATCGACTCAACTCAACTTGAATTTTATAAACTCGACGTGACTCGAAAATTTTTTAAGTCAACTTCGAGTTGTAAAATATGACTTGTCAATTCGAAATAAACTTGAAATGAGTTTAAGTGTACGCAAATTGAAAGGCCATTATAGTTCACAGTTCATCAGTAACCAGTTAGAATATCCACATTTAAGTACGACGATGTTGATCGCAGAGTAGACTCAAAATTTAAATCTCATAATTTCAAAACATAAAATTCTTTTAAAAAGAATTAAATAAAGACAAATTATGAGTGTCAATTTTTTAAGAGTATTAATTATTTTTAAAATAATGCTGATTTTATTTTTATTATATTTTTTTAAAATTGAAGTGTTACTTCAGTAAAAGATAACTCCGGATAAATATTTAAAATATTTAAAATAAATTACATAATTCATTATTTAATTATCTTCGCATTGTATGAAAATAATAAAGTGGTCTTTCAACTATCTCAAGGTACATATGACTGGCAGAGCTCTGCATTCCAGATACTTTGACAATTCAAAAACATGAACAAAAAGAACCAGCACCAACAAGAAGGTGACCGCACTTACCAGAGAAGTAGTTGGTACTCCGATTTCCTCAACCTCAGGAATAGTGCTTTCAAACATCTATTGGGAAATTTTTTATGAACAAGTTCATGATCTTTTGAGTTCTTGCTGACCTGTATCTGTGGGTTTCTATGCCAACTTCTTGAGGCTGTTAAAGCAAAGTATAAAACACCCATGAATGCGGATAAACATGGTAGCTTATTAAAATTGTCTGCGAAAGAAAAGCAGGGTTTTGATACCAAAAAGAAAGAAGATGCGTTGTTTATCATTAAAAAAATGCCTAAATTATCATAATTTTATAGTTTATTTAGCTATTATCTTAGATCCATGACAAATAATGAGTTTTGTGAATTTTGGGTTATACTTGCTTTTTTCAAATGTTGCTAATGAGGTTATGAAGATGATTGATAAAGAATTACATTGTTTGTTTGATGAATACTCTTTCATTGTCGAGACAATCGTGAGCCATGAATGTCAATCAAAGGTGAGTTTGATTGTGCAATAACATTTGTTAAAAGCAACGAGTTAGTTTGAAACAACATTATTGCTTTAATTCCTAAAATGCCAAATCCCAACAAAGTTTCAGACTTTCGTCCTATTTCTTGTTGTTTTGTGATATACAAGACCATCACTAAAATTCTTGTCAATAGGATGACTTCTATGCTTCCGAGGCTTATAGCTCTAAATCAATCTGCTTTTGTCAAGGGTAGAAGTGTTGTCGACAACACCCTTCTAGCCCAGGAAATCGTAAAAGGCTATGGGAGGAAAATCATCTCTCCAAGGTGTGCTATGAAAATTGATCTTCAAAAGGCTTTCAACTCCATCAATTGGGGCTTCATTTTTCAATTTTAAAGGCCATGGAATTTCCCCCTAAATTCATTGACTGGATTACTACTTGCTACTCGGATGCTAGATATTCCATTGATTTCAATGGAAGTTTGATTGGTTATTTCAAAGGTGCCAAGGGGATTAGACAAGGAGATCCTCTTTCTCCCATATTATTTGTTCTGGTAATGAATTTTCTGTCGAATCTGCTCAGCACTGCTACTAATAAGGGGATTTTTGCCTTCCATTTGAAATGCAAGAAAATAAGGCTAACTCACTTATCTTTTGCTGATGACTTACTAATTTTTTGCAAAGGTAATTTACAGTCGGTAATGGGAGTCATTACAGTTCTGGACAACTTCTATGAGTTATCTGGGCTAAAGTTAAATGCAGGAAAATGTGAAATCTTCATTACTGGTTTATCTTTTCAATCTCTTGATACTATCATTATCTCCTCTGGCTTTAAACATGGTAGACTGCCTATTCGTTACTTGGGAGTTCCTCTTGTCAGCAAGAAGCTTTCTGATAAAGATTGCCAAGCCCTTCTCGACAACATCAAAAATAGACTTCATCAGTGATCTAGGAAAAATATGAGTTATGCAAGTCGGATTGAGCTTATTAAGACGGTTTTATTCAGCGTTGCTAACTATTGGTGTAGGCAACTTGTCTTACCCCAATCCATTATCAAGAAAATCGAGCAATTATGTTCGAGGATTTTTTGGAAGGGTTCTGATTCTCATGCTGCTGGAGCAAGAGTGAACTGGGTAAAAATTTGTAAGCCTAAATCAGAAGGAGGCCTTGGCCTCAAGGATATTAAGTCCTGGAATTCTGCATGTTTAATTCAACATATCCGAAAACTGCTTGCAGGGAAGGTTCAATGTGGATAGCTTGGATGCACAAATTTATCACCAAACATAACGATTTTTGGACTATGGTTGAACCATTGAATTCCTCCTGGTGCTTCAGACGCATGTTGAAAATGAGAAGCACGGCCAATGTAACACCCTCAACCCGTACCCGACCCGGATACGAGTCCGAGGTGTCACATTGACTTTTCAAACTTTGACTATTGATGAAAAATCAAGGAAATTTAAAACTTTTATTAAAATAACATTGTTACTTTACACAAGTTAACCAAAACAAGATAAAACTGATCAGAGCATTTGTAACAGACACTTTTCTTACATGCCAACCATATACACGACAAAAGACATGCTTTATCTGTTACTTCTGATATGATCTTCTAGCAGTGTTGCTGTTCTTACAACCCTATTTCCACTCTTCCTGATTCTCAGTACCTACGTGTAAATCACTTACACGTTAAGTCATAGACATAGTGAGACATATAAATATAACAATAATGCATTCAGTATGAATATGAACATGCAATCTATGCATTCAATCCTGTCGTATACAATTCAATGTAAACAATAATAATATGATAACATATAACTATAACAATGTAATTACCTTTGATAACCTTTTATAGGCCCATGTACATTTTTGAGAACTCAAGGTATTCGATACATTGAGGTTGTGCACTATGCTGTCACCACAGCTCGTATGGGTCCCACTAGGGGCTATGAAATTTGTCCCGAATGACCACTCCTTAAGAACCATATACATATTTCAATGGATCACATATGTGTCTCACAATACCCTGTAAATGTTCCAAATAATACATATATGTCCCGAAGGACCACGTAGAACCCTCGACTCTTGGCATGCCAACTATACCTATAGTTCTCATATCGTATATCATGGGCATTATTCTTATGTTTCATGTGTTCATGTCATTTCTCTTGTGATCACATAGCTCATATCACTTATCATATCACATGTGCATTTGGTTCTTTTCACATATATCATTTATCAAATCATATGAACATATATACTTTATGCATGTATCATAATAATTATCATGTATGCATGTTCATAACTATTGTGCTATGAAAATCAACATAGGAATTAGACTTATCACAAGTGTTATTCCATTGTACCATACTTCTAATATGTACTCACCTTAGCCTTGGTTTGACTCGATTCTAATCCTTCGATTGTTCTGGAATAAGGTTACGCTCTAAATCTACATAGTAATACATTGATACTTATCAGCATACGAAATAATATATTTCAAACTATTAATTCTTAGGCTAAAAGAAAGTTATTTCCATCTCTTATTGAAGGTATGCATCGATGCACTACACCATGTATCGATGCATCCCTTGACGGGTGCATCGATGCATTACCCATGCATCGGTACATAAATCCTATTCGATGTTTGTATTTTAAGCAGGTGCATCGATGCACTCCTTATGCATCGATGCATTAATGGCATTCAATGTTCATTAATTTAAATGAGTGCATCGATGCACTCCTTATGCATCGATGCACCTTCAACAAATTCTGGGATTTTCTCTTGATGCATCGGTACACTTTGAATGTGCACCGATACACTCTGCCCAGAATTCATATCTTGTACCCAAAAACTCATCCATTTCAGCTTAAATCTTTCATGTTTCATCCCTTTTTATATTCTTAACTCCAGTACACATCACTTATCATATCACATGTGCATTTGGGTCTTTTCACATATATTATTTATCAAATCATATGAACATATATACTTTATGTATGTATCATAATAATTATCATGTATGCATGTTCATAACTATTGTGCTATGAAAATCAACATAGGAATTAGACTTATCACAAGTGTTATTCCATTGTACCATACTTCTAATATGTATTCACCTTAGCCTTGCTTTGATTCGATTTTAATCCTTCGATTGTTCTGGAATAAGATTATGCTCTAAATCTACATAGTAATACATTGATACTTATCAGCATACGAAATGATATATTTCAAACTATTAATTCTTAGGCTAAAAGAAAGTTATTTCCATCTCTTATTGAAGGTATGCATCGATGCACTACACCATGTATCGATGCATCCCTTGAGGGGTGCATCGATGCACTACCCATGCATCGGTGCATAAATCCTATTCGATGTTTGTATTTTAAGCAGGTGCATCAATACACTCCTTATGAATCGATGCATTAATGGCATTCAATGTTCATTAATTTAAATGAGTGCATCGATGCACTCCTTATGCATCGATGCACCTTCAACAAATTCAAGGATTTTCTCTTGATGCATCGGTACACTTTGAATGTGCACCGATGCACTCTGCCCAAAATTCATATCTTATACCCGAAAACTCATCCATTTCAGCTTAAATCTTTCATGTTTCATCCCCTTTTATATTCTTAACTCCAGTACACATCACTTATCATATCACATGTGCATTTGGGTCTTTTCACATATATCATTTATCAAATCATATGAACATATATACTTTATGCATGTATCATAATAATTATCATGTATGCATGTTCATGACTATTGTTCTATGAAAATCAACATAGGAATTAGACTTATCACAAGTGTTATTCCATTGTACCATACTTCTAATATGTACTCACCTTAGCCTTGCTTTGACTCGATTCTAATCCTTCTATTGTTCTGGAATAAGATTACGCTCTAAATCTATATAGTAATACATTGATACTTATCAGCATACGAAATGATATATTTCAAACTATTAATTCTTAGGCTAAAAGAAAGTTATTTCCATCTCTTATTGAAGGTATGCATCGATGCACTACACCATGTATCGATGCATCCCTTGACGGGTGCATCGATGCACTACCCATGCATCGGTGCATAAATCCTATTTGATGTTTGTATTTTAAGCAGGTGCATCGATGCACTCCTTATGCATCGATGCATTAATGGCATTCAATGTTCATTAATTTAAATGAGTGCATCGATGCACTCCTTATGCATCGATGCACCTTCAACAAATTCTGGGATTTTCTCTTGATGCATCGGTACACTTTGAATGTGCACCGATGCACTCTGCCCAGAATTCATATATTGTACCCGAAAACTCATCCATTTCAGCTTAAATCTTTCATGTTTCATCCCCTTTTATATTCTTAACTCCAGTACACATACTTAAACCAATCTATACTCATTTATTTCATCTTAAACGTCAGAATCTTATCCTCCTTGTGAATTCCAAGAATTATACCAACTTTGCAACATGATTTAATTCAACTTCTAACCCTTAATATGTCTTAACTAAATTGATGACAAGTCAAATTTAACTTCCAATTCTATATATGAACTATATTCCAAAATTTCATTCAAGAACCTCTAATCTTTAATCTCTTCTAACTCCATCATCCTTTGATTTTAAGATAACCTAAGCTTTCCTTAAGCTTAGTTATCATCTAATAATCAAAACCCAATCTTAAATTTAACAAGAAACTCAATAATCAGAAAACTCACCTTTGTTTTGCTTTACACGTACAAGGAAGAAAGAAGAAGAAGAGAACTCTGGAAGCCTGTGGTGTTCTCTCCTTTTCAACCCACATGTACTCATATATATCCTTTCTTTAACTAATTTTCCTTGCAAATGACTCTTTTGACCTTCCATTCATTCTTCTTTTCAATTCAATCCTAAACAATCATTTATATATATATCTTTATACTATTCATTCATTCTATTTTAATCACCAAAATCTGAAACTTTCCAATTTAGTCACTAACCCGGTATTGAGGATGTTACAGCCAGACCTCTGATTGCTTCTTCTTCTGCAATTAATATGGAAGAAATTTGGGAAGCTATTCGGCCAAAAGATATCAAAGTCACTTGGGAAAAACTGATATGGTTTCCCCTTCATATACCAAAACATAGTGTGATTTCTTGGATGGTTTTATTGGATCGGCTCCCCACTAAGGAAAGACTGCAACGCTTCGGTTTGGTTACTAATACTGACTGCATTTTCTGTTCCGAAGCAAAAGAAACTTGAGATCATCTTTTTTCCAGTTGTTCATGGATAGCTTCTATCTGGAAGTCTCTTCTTCAAATTTCAGGCTTGAACAGACCACCCGTGACATGGTGCAATTTGCTGGAATGGGCAACTACAACTTGGAAAGGTAAATCTCTGATTTCTTCAATATTGAAACTTTCTTGGTGTGCTCTTAATTACACAATTTGGGAGGAAAGGAATCGAAGAATCTTCACAGTGAAATGCAGAAGTAAAGAAGAAATTATTAGCATCATTAAGTTGATTGTTGGAACTGTTTTAAGCAATAGGAATGTTAACAGAAATGACAACACAAATCTAGTACTATGTAATCAATGGGGTATAGATTAATTTTGTTGTATATAGGTTTCCCTATTTTTGTATCCTACGATTGGATTGTTTTGTAAGCAGTTCTCTGCTTTCTTGGGTAATAAAGTCTAATTATCCAAAAAAAAGTCTGAGTTAGATAAATATTTAGCTGAGGAGGAAGATGAAAACAAATCGTGTTTATTTGATTTATTATTGTGGTGGAAACCAAATATTCCAAGATACCATGCTCTTGCACAAATAATACGAGATGTTTTCTCGATTCCTATTTCGACAGTTGCCTTAGAAACTACATTAAGCACGAGTGGATGTGTTCTAGATGATTTTAGAAGTTCATTAACTCCGACAATGGTTAAATATTTGTTTTGCACTCAGGATTAACTTCAAAAATCTAATGATCTAATCAATCTTGATGAATATGTTGTAGAACTTCAAGACATGGAAGATGAGATAATATTTAGTTTTGATTCGTAATGTTAATTGATTTACTTTATATATATATAATAAATTTATTTATAATTTAACTAATATATTCTTTTAACCTTTTTTTAGATTTATCAAGAATAGTCGATAAAGAAAAAGTTTTTCAAAATTATCGACAGTGCATGAAGAAGAAGAGAAAGTTTAATGTTTTCGACAATATAATTCAAGAACTCGAGAAGTAGTTTGCTGTAATTGAATTTTAGACTATAAGCGCTTTTTTTGGTATAATCTTCTGATGGATTTTCTAAACATGTAATTGTTTGATTTAGTAATTAATATATTTTGAGTATTATGTTTCCTCCTTTCGTTGTCTTTGGTTTTGCTTCGGCAAGGCTTGGATAGTAAGGAGATTTTAATGAGGTCTGTTTTTAATGAAAAAAAATTATTATTTTGTAGAGAAACTTGAATAACTCGACTTGAATAATTCGACTTGAAATTCTTAAACTCGACTCGAAAAAGTTTCAAATTAAATTCGAGATGTAAAGTACAATTCGTCAACTCAAATAACTCGAAATTTTTTTACTCGACTCGATTGAATGCTTACCCCTATCAATCAATGGAGTCGAATGCTTTCTGAAGATAAGCGCACATTGAGGGGAGAAGGACCACCTGCTGTAACCCTTAACCAACTTATGAGCAAAGAGAACATTGTTAGCAATGTTTCTCCATTTAATAAAGGTTGATTGATTGGGTGACAAGGGAAAAACTCCACGAATCTCTAGACCAAAACTTTGGTGATGCTCTCATAAATCACGGAACAACAAGAAATGGGACGAAAATGTTTAGGCCTCGAAGCATTAGGCATCTTAGGAACCGAAGCTATGGAGGTGACATTAAAAGCTAGCAACAGAAAGGGGTCTGAAAAAAGAACTGGACAACCCTTAAGAAATCTTCTCCGACAATATTCCAAGCAGTCCTAAATTTATTTATTTACGTGCTTTTATAATTTATTTTCTAATACTTATTATATAAGATCTAATTTCCATATTCGTCCTAAACTACTAAAATATCAAAAACGAAGTACATAAGCTTTGTAACCTCTCCATTAACTAATCCAAATGATCAGATTTTGTAATCTTTTTCATTGAGTAATTCATGAAATCAAGTAAGAACGCCATGTGATTTTTTTGGTTCCTTCTTTCTTTCTTTCAATTTATCAATAAAGGAAAACAGCGCGTAATAATCCAGAACATAAAGTCCAGCACGCATCAACTATAATTGTATGAGACGAGATAAATAATAATTGAGGGACCAACAATAAATGCGGAATTGTATAAACTATAAAATAAGGAATGCGAATTAACTTCAAAATTATAATAATTAAAACGACAAAGTCTCATCATTGTTTATGAATCCAACTGGGGATTTACTGTATACAAAGAAATCCAATTGTCAAATTTATAAATATGTTTTATTTTTGGAGGTTACCTTTCGAGAGTAGTTAATCCTCTGGGATTTTGAAGGTGCTAGGATCTTCATCTTGAATCCAACCATACTTTTCCATGTAAGGATTAACCAATGTCTTTGGTGGGAATCTGTGGACTTCATCTTTCCACACATTCCCATCGCCTAAATCCCTCGTAACCTCCCACAAACAACTGTTGCATTTAAACCCAGCCCCAAAGCTTATCATGAAAACCCTGTCCCCTTTCTTCAACCTCTTCTTGGCTTCCATGTATGCTAAAACGTACCAAAGACTGCTTGCTGAAGTGTTCCCATATCGATGCAGCGTCATCCTGGCCGGTTCCAAATCATAATCACTCAAATCAAGGCTTGCTGCTATCCCATCGATCACTGCTTTGCCTCCCGTGTGGATACAGAAATGCTCCACTCCGCTCTTGAAGTTCACCCCTGCTTTGATCGGTCCTTGAGGAGCTCCCTTAGGGCTGGAACCATGGCGGATGTTCCATTTTTTAACGAGTGAAACCACCATGAACCGAAGCAGTTCACGGAAGGGCAGGATCTTTGGGGTGATGGTCCTTAGATTGTCCACTAAAGAACGAGTTGCTGCTTTTGGAAGGGTTTTGCTAAGGTGAAATCCCGTCCTTCCTTCATCGTCTTCTTTTTGGACACAGCAATCATATGACTCGTCTATGGCTCCATGATGTGTTCTCACCAAGCATTTCAGTTTGAACATTGCTTTATGTTTTAAGGCCTTGTTGTTCGTCAAAAGTATTGCACAGCCACCGGAACGGAACAAACAATTCGCAAGAATCATCGATCTGTTGTTGCCGGCATACCAGTTAGGACTCAACGACTCGGATGTTACAAGCAAAGCGAACTTGTTCTTGTAAGATTTGAAGACATTACGAATAATATCGAGGGAAATCACACTTGCACTGCACCCCATTGCTGTTAAGTTAAAAGACTTGATGTCTGATCGCATTTTGTAGTGATTTATGATTCGGGAAGACAGAGAAGGAACTGCGGCAAACATGGAGATATTGACGACCAAGAGATCAATTTCCTGAGGAGAAATGCCAGCCCTTGATAACAACTTCCCGATGCTGTCGCAGAAAAACTCTTCCATTTCCAAGATTCCATCTTCCAATTTCGGACACTCTTCTCTGCCGGAAAACATGATTCTCGGGGCGTATGTTTGTTCTCCGATGCCCGAACTCACAACGGCTTTCAACAAGAACTTGTACTCGTTGAGTCCGAGGTTCTTGTTTCGTTTTATAACCTCCCCACAGAATTCAGTCCCGACCATCCTATCATCACTCGGCTTGTAACATTGGTAATCCAAAATGTAACATTGTTGGTCTCTCGAATCATTGACCCGCTTCCACAATATGAAGAAAAGGTACAGAATTGGAATACACAACAGCAGAAAGAATAGCTCCATGACAGAAAACTAATCAACAAAGGCAAAGAAGAAAAAAAGGCTATGCTTAGATCGATGTGGGATATGAGAGATCAAAATGATTCAAGCCCCATTAAAAGAAAAAAACGCTCCGGCGACATGTGAAAAGGATTAAAGGCCAATTGCTATCACTCAACAATATACACCTACCAACTATATATTTGCGTAGTTTCGTATCAATCTTTATTATAAAGTCGAAAGGCTATCACCCAATCGGCGAGCTCAGCATGTGAGATAAAAGCAACAAAAACAGCAGACAAGGATTGCGAAAGTATATATAAAAAATATCCTAATTTGATATTTCTCTAGTTGATTTTATTCCATTTGGGCTGCAGTGTTGAAGCTGGAAATGAAGTCTAGACTCTGACGTAGAAATTTTTGTTATGGGTATGAATTTGAAAGATTATATTAAAAATTTTAGAGGATGTCAAATTGTAAAATAAAAACATGTACATTTTTTTAGAATAAAAACATGTAAATTTTTTTAGAATAAAAAAATACAAAAAATAAATTATAAGGGAATTTAATTTTTAAGTGCGAAAGCATTCCCATCATCCCTTGACCCTCATTCCTATTGGTGTATATGAACAACATGGAGAATGTTAGTGTGAAGAATGGAGTTAGATTCAGCTGAATAGTTATGAGTTGGTTAGAGGTTGTTATGAGTTAGTTCAGAGTAGAATTTGTTAATCAACTGTTATAAATAAGTTGTTGGCTTTCACTCATGTACACAAATAATTCTCATAATAAGATGCAAAGAATTCTTTTACTTTCTCTCTTATTTCTGTTATACTTAGTAGTAGGACTTATATCTTAACATGGTATCAGTCGCTAATTTCTGGTGTTGTTGAGGTGTATCTTCTTGCTGACGGTTATGAAGCTCAGGTGTTCGTTCTTTGTTCTCTTTGCACTATCGTATTTTGCTTCTTGAATCGGGTTTTCAGATTTCTTTGGTTTCTTGAGGTCAAATCTTTGTTTCTTTCTAGTGTTGTTTAATATGGTTAATCTTATGGTTGATCCAACTCGTGATGAGAATGCTTCACAGATTAATTCTCCTATGAGTTGCACAGTTGCTCGTATAAGCTCCATTCAACATATACCTAAACATGAAATAGTTAAACTCACTGAGAATACGTATTTGTTGTGGAAACATCAAGTGTCTTTAATCATTGATGGTTATGGTTTGCTGAAGTTTATTTCCTATAATATAGTTGTTCCAAATGAATTTGTTACTAATGATGCTGGGCAACTCGAGGAAAATCCATATTTTTTGTTATTTAGGCAGTAAGATAAGTTACTTGCCTCCTGGTTATTAACCACTGTAAGTATGGAGATTTTGCCTCATCTTACTGATCTTATGTCTGTAGCTGATATTTGGAATGTTGTGACCCGTTTGTTTGGTGCACGATCCAGTGCAAAAATTTCATCGTTTCGCCATATTTTGCATTCTCAAAAGAAATCTGGTTTGTATGTTCATGAATTTTTAATAAAGGTCAAAGTTGTTTGTGATCTGTTAAATGCTTCTGGAAGTGTTGTAACTGAACAAGAACATGTTAGTGTTATTTTAGCTGGCTTAACTATGGAATTTGTGTCTGTAATTGCTATAGCTTCTAGAGAGGAAATATCGTTGGATACTCTCACTGAGATGTTACTTGATTGTGAGGCTCGATAGAAGATGTTTTTGGGTGAAGGAATTTCGACCAATGTTGTTCAGTTGATGTCTAATGATGAGTAGAATGTAAAAGGCTCTTTCGATGACCATTCCTCTCAGGTGTGTGGTCAGCAGGAAGGTGGTTATCGAGGTCGAGGTCATGGGCAGAGTTATAACTCCAACATGCCACAATGTCAGTTGTGTGGTAAGTTTGGTCATGTTGTTCAGAAATGTTATCACCATTTTGATCGTGATTACACGGGTGTTGCTGATTCTGGTACATCATCTGGAAATTATTCAAAACGGTTGAATGGTTCGGGGGTAGATCAACAAAAACTTTCTGCAAGGGTGTATAATCATTCGGTGAATATGGTTTCACATTATGGTTTTGTTTCTGCTCCTCCTTATTACCTATATCTAACTAATTCCATATTTCATGTTGTTTCTTTTTGTTCCCCAATAGCTTTTGGTTATTATCCGTCATCTGGATTTTCAGTTGGTTCCTCTAATGATGCTTCAAGTTCTTCTGTAGTTGGTCAGAATCTATTTTTGGCACCCTCGACACCTGCATCTTTTGTTTCCATGCTTCCGTCTTCTGGTGTTCAGTATTTCTTGAAGCCTACAAGTGATCCCGTTTGGTATCCTGACACTGGTGTTACTCATCATATGACTAATGATCCATCTGTTTATCACTCATGTATGGTGTATACAGGTGATAATGCTTTACACATGGGCAATGGTGATGGTGTTAGAATTGCTCATGTAGGGAAAAATACTTTATATTATAGTGTGAAGCCTTTATTTTTGCGTAACATGCTACATGTTCCTAACATCAAGAAGAAGTTGATTTATATTTCTCAGTTCACTCGAGATAATGGTGTTTTTCTTGAGTTTCACCTGTATGAATGTGTTATGAATGTTGCTCAGACTTGAAAGGTTCTTCTTCAAGGGAGGCTCACGGATGAAGGTCTCTATCAGTAGCTTCCTAGTGCTGAAGCGAGTTCGGCTGCTAAGATAAACAATGTTTATGTGACTCTAGACCCTTTGGATTTGTGGCATCGGCTTCTTGGCCATGCTTTTGTTGATGTAGTAAAATCTGTTATGAAACATTGTCTCATTTCATAAAAAATCGATTGTCACATGTGTGTGTTGCTTGTATGCAAGAAAAGGCTCACAAGTTTCCCTTTTGTTATTCTTTAACAAAATATAATGAGCCTTTTCAATTAGTTGTTTCAGATGTTTGGGGTCCTGCTCTATTAACTTCTTTATATGGTTTTTCCTTTTATGTTTCTTTTGTTTATGTCTCGAGTAGATACACATGGGTCTACTTACTTAAACGAAAGTCTGAGGTGCTGTCATGTTTCCTTAATTTTTACAAGTTGATAGAAGTGCAATTTGGTTGTAAAATTAAGATTCTACAAACAGATGGTGGTGGTGAATATCAGTCACTCAAGGGTTGATTTCAGTAAAATGGTGTGGAGCATCGAATTTCATGTCTAGACACCTCTAAGCAAAATGAAGAAGCTGAGTGTAAACACAGGCATATCATTAAAATGGGATTAGTCATGCTGGCTCAAGCGTCGTTACCTCTGAAGTTTTAGAGCTATGCTTTCGTGTCAGCCGTTTATCTTATCAATAGACCGCCCACTAAAGTTTTGGATTGCAAATATCCGTTTGGAGTTCTATATCGCAGGATTCCAGAATACTCTATTCTACGTGTTTTTGGTTGTGCCTGTTTTCCATGCATGAGATTTGCTAATCGCCATAAAATGGAGTTTAGGTCAAGACAATGTGTTTTTCTAGGTTATAGTCCGTCTCATAAGGGCTATCGATGTTTGGATGATGATGGTAAGGTAATCATCTTTCAACATGTAGTGTTTGATGAACATGTATTTCCTTTTCAAGTTTGCAACATTACAACTGGTGATCCTTGTCGTACAGTGGTCACTGAAGAGTTACTTCCTGTTGTTACACCATTAGTATCTGGGCTGAGTGTCGTGAATGAGGATAATACTTCACATGTTGCGACATCTCCAGCTAATGATGGATTGTTTTTTCATGAGGAGCAAGTACTCCTATGCATCCTGCATCACCTAGGTTTACTGCTGAAGAGATGGTTTCAGATCTTAGGGATACTGATCATGTACAGGCTCCTGATCTTGCAGCAGGTACTTTGGTTGACACGATGCCATATGTTTGTGTTGATCGATATGTTCTTAATCAGACTACTCCTAGTCAAAATATTCATCCCATGGTTACACGGGGTTAAAAATGGGATACGAAAACCAAAGGCATTGAATGTTTCATTTGATGATAAAGAGCCTACAACTATTAATGAGGCTTTTCTTCATCCTCACTGGAAGGCTGCAGCACATGAAGAATTTGATGCCTTGGTTTGTAATGAAACATGGACGTTGGTCCCTCTTCCTAAAGATAGGCGAGCCGTAAGTTGCAAATGGATTTTTAAAATTAAAAGGAATGCATATGGCTCCATTGCTCGTTACAAGGCTCTTCTCTTGGCTAAGGGGTTTCTTCAACAACCTGGGGTTGATTTTAATGAGGTGTTTAGCCCTGTGGTGAAGCCAGTTTCTGTTCGAGTTATAATCTCTCTTGCGTTAGCAAAAGGTTGGTCTCTCAGGCAGGTAGACATTAACAATGCCTTCTTGAATGGGCGTTTAACTGAGGAAGTATATATGCTTCAGCCTCCAGGTTATGAACAAGGTGATGGTAATATGGTGTGCAAACTAAATAAAGCAATCTACAGTCTAAAGCAAGCACCTCGTGCATGGTTTAAGAGCCTCAAGGGATATTTGATCTCGGTGGGATTTGTTTTGTCACGATCAGATGCCTCTTTGTTTGTTTGCAAAATCGATGCTGGTATGATTTATCTCTTGATTTATGTGATGATATTATTCTCACAGGAAGTTGCTTGAATGAAATTCAAGATGTTATAAATAAGCTCCATGCAAAATTTGCTTTGAAATATCTTGGTTTTCTTCAGTTTTTCTTGGGCATTGAAGTTTGTTATAACTCTAATGGTTTAGTGTTGAATCAACAAAAGTATGTTCTTGATTTGTTACAAAAGAGTGGGTTTGCATCAGATAAGGAACTTCCTACTCCCATGATAACACACTGTAAGCTCTTTGCTACTAGTGGAACGCCCATTGATGAGGTGGCTCACTATAAAAGTATTGATGGTGCTCTCTCATATGTGGTTATTACTCGGCCAGATATTACTTATGTCGTTAATCGTGTCTGTCAATTTATGCAAACTCCTAGAGATATACATTTCTAGGAAATTAAGAGAATTCTGAGGTATTTGTAGGGCACTTTGGATTATGGTTTACAGTTCTTGTCTTCTTCTCGACTGTCATTGATTGGCTTTGCTGATGCAAATTGGGGTGTTGATATTGATGACAGGCGGTCCACGTCAGGGTATTGCATTTATTTTGGTGGCAATCTTGTGTCGTGGAGTTCCTGTAAACAGCAGGTGGTTGCTCGATCTACTACTAAAGCACCATATCGCAGTGTTGCTTCGGCTGCCTCATAGGTCATATGGCTTGCGTCTTTACTCAAAGAGTTACAGTGTTCATTTCATGGAAAACCTACACTTTGTGTGACAATACAAGCACTGTTGTTTTGTGTTCCAATCCAGTTCTTCATTCGAAGTTTAAACGTGTTGAATTGGATTTATTCTTTGTTCGAGAAATGGTAGCAGCTGGTCGGTTGCAGGTTCAGGAGGTTCAAGCATACGAGCAAGTTGTTGATGTTCTTACTAAGTCGTCGTTTACTCCGATGTTTATTCGTCATCGGCAGAAGCTATTGGTTTCTCGCATTCGTAAGGAAGGATTCGCTTTGTTGACTAGCTTTTCCCAGACAAATACAGTTGTGGATCGATGTGCGAATGACAGTGAAGCTGAAGATGTGGATTGCAAGGGGAATGTTAGTGTATATGAACAATATGGAGAATGTTAGTGTGAAGAATGGAGTTAGTTTCAGCTGAATAGTTATGAATTGGTTAGAGGTTGTTATGAGTTAGTTAAGAGTAGAATTTGTTAATAAGCTGTTGGCTTTCACTCATGTACACAAGTAATTCTCATAATAAGATGCAAAGAATTCTTTTACTTTCTGCTATACTTAATAGTAGGACTTATATCTTAACAATTCCATCTTGAGTCTACTGTACGCAAATGAGTAGCCATTATTATAGTTCACAGTTAATATCATTAACCAGTTAGGTTATCATCTTTCAAGTACAATCAGGCTGGCAGATTCAGAAATAAATTAAGGAAGAGGAGTTAATTGTAATTCGTCCATGAAAGTATCATTCTTCTGTTCATTGTTAAAAGCAAACTCTATTAGTTATTTAATTTCTGAATAGAATTCAGATGACTATAAAAAATTTGACAAAAATAAAAATAAAAAAGATAATTTATACACGTTAACTTGGTAGTGTTTAGTTAATGTTAACT
The DNA here is from genome assembly GCF_006381635.1 of Hibiscus syriacus. Classification (NCBI taxonomy): domain Eukaryota; kingdom Viridiplantae; phylum Streptophyta; class Magnoliopsida; order Malvales; family Malvaceae; genus Hibiscus; species Hibiscus syriacus. Next base: position 977,384 of record NW_024063494.1, read on the forward strand.
TGTTTATATTTAAAATAAATGTATACATGTTTTTTAAATAATTTATATATGTTTTTATGCTTTAATAATTAATTTTATGTATATCCTGAATATTCTTACTTTGTATGCTTATGCTATATTGATTTCATGTTTTATAGTAAAATATTTAATTTTTTAGAAAAGAGATTATTGCGTTTAGATCTGTAAATGAACTGAACGTTCAGCGAACCGTTCATGAACTGTGCGGCGGGAAGTTCGTTTATTTATTAAATGAACGAAAATGAACAAGATTTTACGTTCGTTTAATTAAATGAACGAACACGAACAAATGGCTCGTTCGTTCATTTACGTTCGTGAACGTTCGATTATATGTTCACTTATGTTCGTTCATTTATGTTCGAACAGAGGGCAAGTTGAATGTGTTACGAAGATTATTGAAATTGTTTGGATTTTAAGAAGATTGTTTTGTTGAACAAATTAACTTAAAGACTTTATTATGTTCATATAGCTTATTTATGATTTATGTATGTTTTTGTCGTATTCGAACAAATTAACTTTAAAGTTGCATGTTATATTAATGAATTTTAAGTTGTTATTCTTGTTGTTTACTTTTTTTACATTCATTTGTTCTGTTCGAATAAGTTTGTTTTTTGTGTTTGTGTTGTTCGTTTATTGTGTTCTTTTATGTTCATTTATTATGTTCGTTTATTTTCGTTTGTTTGTGTTCGTTTATTTTCGTTTATCATTTAAATGAACGAACATGAACAAAAAAAAATTATTCGTTTATATTCGTGTTCATTTATTTATTAAATAAACGAACATGAACATACTTACGTTCGTATGCGTTCGGTTCGTTTACAGACATAATTGCTTTCGACATACATTAATATTTGTAGGGGATATACATATGGTTAAATAATAAAAGAAGCCGCCCAAGTAGAATTATGGATGTCAAAGCCTCAGAGCCAACAAATATAGTTGGGTGATTAAAGAGCAAGTAGCCTTTGATCATTAAACTCATCCATGGGACCCGCCGAGGCCCATGAATGACTCAAGTATTCATGTCGTCCCTTTAATTAGTATTTATGTGTGGTGGGACCTGGATTGCTATTGCTTAGTTCGGAGGTTTGGTACATTTAGGATTAGGAACGACTTGGGGGTGTTTATGTTTTTCTAAATATAAATTATCATATAATTTATATATTTCTTTTTTTTATTTTTATTAATAATTTAATTTTATATTTAAATATATTTTTAAAAATATTATACCTTTTAACATAAATTATTTGTGTGTCACTGTCTTATCCAAGTCACAGATTGGAATTTGCCACAGTTGCTTGGGAACTTTCGTCGATCTGCCTGCTGGTGAAATGTATCTTTACATCCAAGCATTGAAATATGGTGTAGAGATGGGAATAGGTTGGGTTTTTGGTCCACCCGACCTGATTCGAGAATAAGGAGTCCTTCACTCGAGACTCGATCCGACCAAAACAAGTTTTTCACCCGATCCCGACTTGATATATAACTTAAAAACCTGATCTGACCCGAAATAATAATAAAAAATTATTCAATAAAAATAATGACTTAATTGGAAAAAAATAATATAGAGAGGAGTATTATTGTATTATTTCTAAATATTTATGGTATAATTATATATATTTTTTAGGTCGGGTTGGGTATTTTTCACCCTAAACCCGAACTCGACCAGCCCGAATATCACATTAAAAAAAATCCGACTCGACCCAAATTCAAACTCAATTGTTTTTAAAAAAAACCGACCCGATCGGATAGATCAGACCCCATCAGGTTCGGTTCCCATACCCATCCCTAAGTGTGACAAAGCAGAAAGCTTATAAAATGAATACACATACAGATTCGGTATCTGGTTGTTACTCTCTCTCTCTTGGGGGTATGATGGTTGCATTTTTACAACTACTACCTTGCGTTCATGGACAAAATGTCCGTGATTCTAACAGCCCATGCATTGAACGCTTCACGTGTATTTTCCCTTCCTAATTTTTCCACGTCATTGCGTCAATATTAGCTTGCAACTTTTATTATGTTTCTCCATCAATCTTTTTAAAATTTATATTTCATCTCATTAAATTATTTTAACATTACAAACAATGGGCCTCTAGGATAAAGTTAAGTGAGACCAAACGTTAAGCAGATCTTCGAATTATTCTCTGTGAGGTGTTTATGGCCCATTTGGTGTGTCTAGCAAATGAAAAACAGGCTTTCAATCAAATAGGCTAACGCTGAGACTTAGATAAGTGACCAATGACCATGTGCTTTGGTTGGACCTTTCTCCTACTCCTACCCAAGCTAGCCTTGGAGATGACGGGATATGGTTGAATTAGCTAAGCAATGCCTTTGCTCAGCTTTTCTTGCTATTAAAAGCGACCGATTAAACTAAAGAATACCATTTGGTCGGTCGATGTTGTGACGTCTGTCATTGACCTAAGGAAGTAGTGAATCACCCATATACGTTTTATGTAACAACAGTTTGGTTTGCATCAATTTTAATTTGTGAAGCATACTTATCGTTTTAATAAAATTAAATAATTTATAATGAAAACTTTTAATTAAAATGATTGTTGCAAATATAATAATAATTGAGTTTATGTGTCGACTAACCCATTCCCCAAGTCCCCAAGGTTTATCAACAAACAAGCAACTCGTTTTAATCAATTATGAATAATAAAAGTTCTGAAATTCATATACACACATTAATATTAGGAATGGTATTTTATCTGAATTTGATAATTTTGATTCGATTTAATAAATTGAACTATTTTTTATTTTAAGAATTTGAATTTAGGTCCGATTAAGTTAGATATTTTTTAAGGATAATGTAAGATCAATCAATTTTTAAGGTGAAAAGATTGATTCAATCTAACTTAAGATAATATCATAACTATCACTTGTATATTTAAATATAGTTATAATAATATTTTTTATTATTATTTTAGATGAATGATCAATATATTCCAACCAAATGAACAACTACAAACAGTAAAACAGCAGCTAAACTATGCCAAATGCCAAGCTATACAAATATCCCTATTCCCTGCACACTCCCTGTCAACATGCCTACCCCACAATTTCAATTTTCAGTCTTTTAGTAAACATATGTTATTTCGGGTAAGAAACCAAGTAATGATTATTTTTGATTTTGGATAGGGTATGAAAGGTCTAATCCTATCACTTATCAAAGTTCTATAATTAATGAAGTAGTAAAAGAATCATTAATTCATTTGATATTCAAAGAATTATAAGATTAAAACTTGATTTATTGCTCATAACCTTGAAAAAATGACATAAGTTCAATCAACAAAATATTTATTGTGTATACAAAGAAAGAACAAAAACACATTCAAACAGGACAAAACCAATGCAATAAAGTTTCACAGTGAATGGAAGAATTTCTTTTAAACTCATATCATAGTGTCTCATTATTAAAGGTTCATGCTCCTGGGTCAATTAAATTCTGGACCTTGCTCTTCGGTGCCCCACAAATCTCAATGTCGTGCCTCGGACTTCAGACGGTGCTAACATCACGTCCATAGCTCTCAATCCTTTTTTATGTATAAATGGAGTAACTTCAATTTACCTCGAAACTTATATCACAAGATTCTTCGCGAATTATTCCCAGGATCCGTGATTAATGCATGTTGAGATGCAATGTATGATATGCAATGTACGATGTATAAATGTTAATGCAAAGATGTAAAGAAGCACATGCAAATGCAAAGATGCAAAATGTAAATGCAACAAAGGCATTGATCCCAAAAATAATTGTTCCTTGAATAATTCTTGAAAAACTGACAATGTCTCGGTACACTAGGGAAGTGAAAATTTGGTCCATCTTCAAGTTGTCCAGCTCATGCGGGCGTTTGGGTATTGTGTCATCTTTCGTCAGATTTAGGCGTATTGAAAATCTTCAAAGTTTCTACTTCGTCTTATACTTTCAGAAATTTACCGAGCTAGTTCATGACCTTCAACTATTGGCTTCAGTGTCGAATCTTCTTGAATCCAACTTGTTACCTCATCAGGTAGATGTCTGGCTTGTTTCCTTAGTAGGTAGACTATCTCTTGATGTTACTCGATCTACGTAGAGCATTTTCAAAATTATATCGAACCCAATGAAATGAATTGATGTGGCCATTATTTTTTTCAAGAACCTTCTAAAAGATTAGTTATTCTGGGGATCAATATATTTGAAGGATATGTCATGTTCATGCAAAAATACAACAAGGCACAAGATAAGACGAAAGGAAATCAAGTTAGTAGAAACAAAACAAAAAGAATCAAGTTAGTTAAAATGATTATTCAAAGAAATGTAATGTTAGAAAAATAATTGAATACCACTCAAAGCTGAGAATAAAAAATAAAGCATTCAAAGGAAATTAAGAGTCTTAATCGCATGTGTTCTAGTTCTCCTACGTTATCCACATGGGTCTAGCGGGGTAGGTTTACTAAATTCTTTACATGAGGTTGGGTTCTAGCAAAGGGTTCCCAAGCCATCTTTACAACATGCTAAGGTTGTGTTGAAAACATTTTGATATTTCGATATAACAAATTAAGATAAATGAATTTTAAGATTTTCCAAAAAGATTTTCTAAGTATATTCGATATAATTATTCGAATATCAAAATATTACTCCAAATCTTTCAAATGTCATTTTTAATCCTTACTCAAGTGTAAAATTAAGATTTAACTTAAAATAATTTCAAAATAATTTTACAAAATATTTCGAACCATTTCAAAGCCAAAAATTCCAGATTGCTCAGAGGGAACCGATTTCCCCTCAAGGGGGTACTGATTCCCCCATGAATGGTTTGCCTCCGAGAAAAACAGAATGCTCGAAGGGAACTGATTCCCTCAAGGGGGTATCGATTCCCCCCTGTTTAACGGTCGAAATATTTGAATTTTACACTTAGGGAACCGATTCCCCATGAGGATACCGATTCTCCCCACGCTCCAAGCTATTGTATTAATGGTTTTCACACTTAAACGGCTCCATTGACTCCACTAATCATCCCCAACGTTCAGAATCAATTGAGGGAGTATTTAAACAAGTTCTAAAACCTTTGATCAAAAAGAAATCATAGAGAAACAAGAGAGAAAGCATGAAACACCAAGTTTGTGCAAATCAAGCCAATTTTCCTTTCAATATTCATTTTGCTTTCAAAGAACGCCATTTGTGCTCATTTGTAATTATTTGTGAGTGTTCTTTTCTTGTTCTAGAATTGTGCAAACATCTTACCTTGTGAGGTTTTCCTTGTAAGTTTGCAAATTTGTGTATTTCTCTTTGAAAAAGAGTGTGCTCAAGAATTTGGGGTATAATTCTTGAGGGAGTTGTAAGGTTACTCTTTGTCCTCAAAAGAAAGAACAAATTAGTGAATTTGTTGGAAAATTCTTAGTGTGGATAGCTAAGGTAGTGGACATAGACTTTGGTTGAGAAAGTCGAACCACTCTAAATCGTTGTGCAAATATTTTCAATTTTCTGCAAAAGCTTCCACCAAAATTTTAATTGCCAATTCACCCCCCTCTTGGCCATTTCCATCAATCGATTAACTCAATAATTAGCATCAAAGCCTCACTCATTTGAAGGTTTAATCGCCTCTTGCGTCGATCCGGGAAGAGTTAAATCAATAAAGATGGCGTCAACTTCCGGTTCATTCTCCATGGAAGAATCCAGACCTATTGACGTTCCTCCACACTTCAATGGAACAAATTATCGTCGTTGGAAGAGGTGTATGATGATATTCATCAAAGCATTTGATATGGAAGCTTGGATGATAATCAAGAAAGTATATTCCTCTCCTACTAAGAAGGCAAAGAAGTGGAGTGTTCAAGAACTGAAGGAAGCTCAACAAAACTCAAAGGCTATGCACATGTTGTGTTGTGCAATTGATCCTAATGTATATAAAGGAGTTTCTTTTTGTTCAAGTGCCAAGGAAATGTGGGATAAGCTTGAGGAGATCTATAGAGACAAGGAAGAAGAATAACCAATAAAAGTGATGTCTCTATTAGCTCTCACAGAGCCAAAGGTATCTTCTAACTCAAATATATCAAATTCAAAATCTTTTAATGAGTTACAAGATGCTTATGATAAATTATTTTCGGAGTTTGAGACCATGAACTCCAATTACAATAAATTGATTTCTAAATTTATTGATAAAAATGATCTTCTTTTGAAATCTAAAACAGACTTGGAAAATCAAAATGAAATGTTGAGAAATGAGTTAGAGCTTTCAAAAATAAAATCTGAAAACTTTGAAAAAGAAATTTTCAAATTAAACAAACTTCTTCTAGAAATGAAAATGGATTTTGAAAATCAAAATGAAATCTTGAAGAATGATTTAGAACTCTCAAAAATGAAATTTGAAAGTATCGAAAAAGAAATTTTCAATTTGTAAGATAAGCTTGAATGTTTAACAAAAGAAAAAGAGATCATTCTAAATAATTCATCTAGTTCAATAATGACAATATGTTCACATTGTCATTATCATGGTCATAAGGAATATACTTGTCCTTTAAAGAAAGGAAAACGATTTAAAATTAGACAAGTATGGGTTCCAAAAGGAACAAGGGGCATTGAAACTAATGTTCAAGGATCCAAAGCAATTTGGATACCAAAATCTACTTAAATGTCTCTTGTAGGTTTGTGGGAGCAATGGTGATGAAGATGATGATATTCAAGATGCTCTAGCCACACATAAAAAAGGAATGGGTAACCTCTAAACTTAATGTTTTTATTTTATTTTATTTGGTTGCTCATTTAGTTTATGCATGCATGAGGTTTTAAATGTTAAATAATTCTAAATGATTATGTTTTGTCTCATGTATGTTGAAAAATATTGTATGATGAACATAATAATTTTTGGTAATGTTTTATAAACTCTAGTTCATCATATTATTTTTTGGTCAAAATTGTTTTTAAAATGTAATTGATATCTCTTTAACAGTTGATATCGATTTTTCAAGAACTTTGGTTTTGCAAAATTTTGACCTGAAATTTTTCTTAATGTTTATGCATAGATTTTTGTTTAAATATTATAAAGTTTTAATGCATAACATTTTTCAAAAACTTTATGTATGTGCTCTTAATCTCTATAATCAACATTGTATAATGTTTTATATGTGAATGGGTTAAAAGCATAATCTTTTGAAAAATAAATTTGATAAAAGATACAATGTTTTATTTTAAATGATTGCAAAATTGATTGACATTGCATCTATTTTCGATTATGCTTGTTGGTCATAAAATAGGGATATATACATGGTGCATTTAGACTCTATAGAAATGACTAATTTATGCCTAGTTGCTAAGGATGAGCATGATAGTTGGTTATGGCATATAAATTTGATAAAAGATACAATGTTTTATTTTAAATGATTGCAAAATTGATTGACATTGCATCTATTTTCGATTATGCTTGTTGGTCATAAAATAGGGATATATACATGGTGCATTTAGACTCTATAGAAATGACTAATTTATGCCTAGTTGCTAAGGATGAGCATGATAGTTGGTTATGGCATAGGAGACTAGGACATGCTAGCATGAGTGTTTTGCAACGGTTAGTTCAAGGAGAATTGGTTCGAGGGCTGCCTAAACTAAAATTTGATAATGATAAAATTTGTGATGCTTGTGCTAAAGGAAAACAAAAGTGAGTTTCTTTTAAATCCATTAATGATGTGTCAACTAGTAGAGTATTACAATTAATCCATATAGATTTTTTTGGGCCAACTAAGACTACTAGCTTGGGTGGAAAACAATATGCATTTGTCTTGGTAGATGACTATTCTAGATATACTTGGGTTCTATTCTTAACTACTAAAGATGAAGCATTAGAAAATTTCATCATATTTTCAAAAGTAATCCAAAACAAAAAAATGTTACTCTATCACTAGTGTTAGAAGTGATCATGGCACTGAATTTGAAAATCTTGGATTTAATGAGTTTTGTAATTCTAATGGTATTAGCCATAATTTTTCAGCACCTAGAACCCCTCAACAAAATGGAGCTGTTGAGAGGAAAAATCAAACTTTAGAAGAAATGGCTAGAACCATGCTTTGTGAAAATAATTTGCCAAAATATTTTTGGGCGGAAGCCACAAATACCGCTTGTTATATTGTAAATCGAGTAATGATTAGGCCAATTTTAAAGAAAACTCCATATGAAGTTTTCAAAAATAAAAAGCCTAAATTAGCTATTTTCATCCTTTTGGATGTAAATGTTTTGTTTTAAACAACGGTAAAGAAAACCTTGGCAAATTTGATGCTAAAAGTGATGAAGGAATTTTTCTGGGTTATTCCTTAAATTCTAAAGCTTATCGAGTATTTAATAAAAGAACTTTGGTTGTAGAAGAGTCTATACATGTTGTTTTTGATGATAATCTCCTTCCGAGGAAGGATTCTTGTTTGAATGATGATGTAGGTATTATTAATACAAATGACGTTAGACATGACGTTGGAGAATCATCATCAAAGGAAGAAACGAAAGATGAGGAAACTCATGATCCTCTTGAGAATCCAACCATTGAAGAAAGGGAAGTATCTTATCCAAGAGAGTACAACTATGTCAAGGATTGTGAGATTATAGGTGATCCATCCAAAGGGGTAACAACTCGATCTTCTCTTAGAAATATTTGTAATTATGTTGCATTCATTTCATGCATAGAGCCTAAGAATATTAAAGAAGCATTAAATGATGAACATTGGATTATGGCTATGCAAGAAGAATTAAATCAATTTAAGAGAAGTAAAGTATGGACCTTAGTTGAAAGGCCTAGTAATAAATCTATTGTAGGTACTAGATGGGTATTTAGGAATAAGCTTGATGAGAGTGGTAATATAGTGAGAAACAATGCTAGACTTGTTGCTCAAGGGTATACTCAAGAAGAGGGCATAGACTATGATGAAACATACACTCCCGTAGCTAGGATGGAAGCAATTAGAATGTTATTAGCATTTGCATGTTTTCATGAATTTAAACTATATCAAATGGATGTTAAAAGTGCATTTTTAAATGGTTTTATAAAAGAAGAAGTGTATGTGGAACAACCTCCAGGTTTTGAAGATTCAAAATTTCTGGATCATGTTCTTAAATTGACAAAAGCACTTTATGGTTTAAAACAATATCCTAGAGCTTGGTATGAAATATTGTCAAACTTTTTAGTTGAAAAGGTTTTTCAAAAGGGAAGGTTGACACTACATTGTTTTTAAAGCATAAAGGTAAAGATTTATTAGTAGTTCAAATTTATGTTGATGATATAATATTTGGTTCTACTAATGATGTTTTTTGCCAAGAATTTTCTAAGCTAATACAAAGCGAATTCGAAATGAGCATGATGGGGGAGCTCTCATTTTTCTTGGGACTCCAAATCAAGCAAAGAAAAGATGGCATCTTCATCAATTAAGCTAAGTACGTCAAATATATGCTCAAGAAGTTTGGACTAGAAAATGGGAAACCTCATGACACTCCAATGAGCTCTTCTACAAAGCTTGACTTGGATGAAGGAGGTAAATGTGTGGATGTTAAATTATATAGGTCAATGATTGATTCTTTACTCTATCTAACTGCAAGTAGACCATACATTATGTTTAGTGTTTGCTTATGTGCTAGATTTCAATCATGTCCTAATGAATCACATTTACTAGCTGTTAAGAGAATCTTTAGATACCTTAAGGACACTCCTACCTTAGGACTTTGGTATCCTAGAGACTCTATCTTTAGCTTGCATGCCTTTTCTGATGCGGATAATGGAGGATGCAAATTAGATAGGAAAAGCACCTCCGATACTTGCCAATTCCTTGGAAATATGTTGATTTCTTGGTTTTCAAAGAAACAAAATTGTGTTTCATTATCTACCACTGAAGTCGAATACATTTCAGCTGGTAGTTATTGTGCACAAGTTTTATGGATGAAACAAAAACTTTTTGATTATGGAATTGAAGTATGTACCATTCCTATCAAGTGTGACAATACTAGTGCTATTTGTCTCACTAAAAATCCCATCCAACACTCTAGAACTAAGCACATTGAAATAAGACATCACTTCATTAGAGACCATGTCACTAAGGAAGATGTAGTTCTAGAATTTGTTGATACTTTGTATCAATTAGCGGATATCTTTACAAAACCTTTAGATAAGGAAAGATTTTGGACACTTAGGAGATAATTAAGTTTAACTGACCTATCTTCACTTAGTGTTTAAAAATAATTTTTAGCACTTTTAAGAATAAATGAAAAATGCTTAAAATAATATTTTTGATTGCATTCTTGCTATTAGTTAGGGGGAGTTTATGATTCTTGATAAAAAAATTAACTTTATGTTCAAATGTAGTTTAAGGATTAATTTGATTGATTGAACATAATTATTTTTTGGTATTTGAGTTGCCAATACCACTAAAAAAGATTAATTTAGCATTTTGAGTGTTTAAAATACATATTTTTTTAATTATAGGGCAGAGGGAATCGATACCCCCTTGAAGGGGAACCGATTCCCCCTTTGAAGGGGAACTGATTCCCTCTAGGGGAATCGATACCCCCATGGGGTTCTGGTTTTTAACCGGGCAGAACACCCAAAAATGTTAAAACCCTCTTCTCTTGCTACCGTTCCTCTCTCTACTTTCTCCCTATCTCCTTTTTGCCTCAAATCAACGTTTATTATCAGAATTACTTCAAATATCATATTCTAAACCTGCTAGCATCATTAAAATCGTGAAAACCACATTAAAATCCACTCAATCTCATCTTTCAAGGTAAATTTTTCTAAACTCTCTATTTCATTGATTTTGAAAATAAGACTAGTTTCAATTAGTTCTAGATAGAAATAGTGATCGGGCATTGATTGTTTAGTGATTAGAAACTAAATTTTACAACTAATTTCATCAAAAACAAAAGAATTTTCCAAAATTCTTTGAAATTTCGGGTTTAGAGAACCTTGAAATATTGAGGACTCATTTGAGTTTTGGGTTTGATTATATTGCTACATGTGTTTAAATTTGCAGGTACATATTCTATTCTGATTCTTAAACCATGTCAAATCCTAAACGACCTAGGACATTGTCTAGTAGCTCAAGTCAAAATCAACCTCTTGTTCCTCCACCCAATTCAAATAACCCAAATATGACCATTATGAACTCTTGTTTCAACGTACCTAGTTGTGGACAAGATCTATATCATAGGTACCATACTTGTTTTGAGTCATACAAAATCCGGGAAGAACGTATCCCTTCGATTCAAGCTATAGAGATATGGACTTTCAATATCTTCCTACTCTTAAATCCTAGAAGTTTGATAAACTCTTTAAACTCAAACCTTTAGATTATCATCAATTAGTCCACATTTTTCTATTCCAATATGGTATGTGTCCAAAACGAGCACCGATATGAAATTATAGGAATTCGATCCTATCTTTTAGGACAATTCATTTTTATTGACTCCGGCACAATCGATACCCATTTTGACTAGATAACTCAGGTTAATGAAAAAGAGACTGTGGATTCACCCTATAAGTCTAAGGATAGTGAGAGTACCCTAAGAACTCATTGTGATAGATTCCTTCATTATTTGATCTCTTGGTGGTTTAGACTATCCGAAAGTAGGTACTCCTCCCTAAGGAACATAGATATATGGTGGATATATTGTATCCAACATAAAAAGAAGATTATCTGCCACAGATCATCTTTAGTGAGTTTCCATAAACATTGTTCCTTCAAGAATATAGAAACCTTGGTTATGGTTGTCCTTAGTAATTTGTTTATCAAACTCGGTCTTTGGGTCAATGGGTTTATCGTCCCGAACTCAGAACTTTAATTGTGAAACATTTTGATGTCATGGATTGTTTTATTTTGGGTGTTTGAATTTGTTGAATAATTGGATATTTGAACTTACATGCTTATATATTTGGTTTGATTTTCACTTTCATTTTGAGCTAATGTTATTTTTGCATTATGATCAATTTTTGTCATTTCACATTGTTTATGAATATTGAATTATGGAACTAATGGCTAATCTTTCTCTTGATTATGATCTTAGCAGCTTACATTATATTTAGTTATCAATTGGCTAATTGTTTTTCAAAAACTTGTTTAAAATCTTTTAAAGGTCTTTTTGATTTAACAAAAAAGGAGAGAAATATTAAAGTGTTTTTTTAAGGGGAGAAGTGTTAGAGTAAGGGGGAGTAATTTCAAAACTGATTTCAAAATCTTAAAATTACTAAAAGTTTGTTATATCAAAAAGGGGGAGATTGTTGAAAACATTTTGATATTTCGATATAACAAATTAAGATAAATGAATTTTAAGATTTTTCAAAAAGATTTTCTAAGTATATTCGATATAATTATTCGAATATCAAAATATTACTCCAAATCTTTCAAATGTCATTTTTAATCCTTACTCAAGTGTAAAATTAAGATTTAACTTAAAATAATTTCAAAATAATTTTACAAAATATTTCGAACCATTTCAAAGCCAAAAATTCCAGATTGCTCAGAGGGAACCGATTCCCTCCAATGGGGTACCGATTCCCCCATGAATGGTTTCGCTCCAAGAAAAACAAAATGCTCTGAGGGAACCGATTCCCCCAAGGGGGTATCGATTCCCCCCTGTTTAACGGTCGAAATATTTGAATTTTACACTTAGGGAACCGATTCCCCATGAGGGGTACCGATTCCCCCCACGCTCCAAGCTGTTATATTAATGGTTTTCACACTTAAACGGCTCCATTGAATCCACTAATCATCCCCAACGTTCAGAATCAATTGATGGAGTATTTAAACAAGTTCTGAAACCTTTGATCAAAAAGAAATCATAGAGAAACAAGAGAGAAAGCATCAAACACCAAGTTTATGCAAATCAAGCCAATTTTTCTTTCAATATTCATTTTGCTTTCAAAGAACACCATTTGTGCTCATTTGTAATTATTTGTGAGTGTTCTTTTATTGTTCTAGAATTGTGCAAACATCTTACCTTGTGAGGTTTTCCTTGTAAGTTTGCAAATTTGTGTATTTCTCTTTGAAAAAGAGTGTGCTCAAAAATTTGGGTTATAATTCTTGAGGGAGTTGTAAGGTTACTCTTTCTCCTCAAAAGAAAGAACAAATTAGTGAATTTGTTGGGAAATCCTTAGTGTGGATAGCTAAGGTAGTGGACGTAGACTTTGGTTGAGAAAGTTGAACCACTCTAAATCGTTGTGCAAATATTTTCAATTTTCTGCAAAAGCTTCCACCAAAATTTTAATTGCCAATTCACACCCTCTTGGCCATTCCCATCAATCGGTTAACTCAACAGGTTGACTCCGATTCTGGCCCATTAAAGACTTACGAACCGAATTCTGCAAAAAATGAGCCTCGGAACTCATATTCGGACAAGCAACTTAGGATGCTTTCCAGGGGTAATTTGTCAGACCCACACGAGGAAACCCAATGCTCCCCATGAGGTGTGACTTTTCCCCTACTTAAATAGATCGAGATTGAGTTCGAGTTTATAGTTATAATATGCAACAATCCTAAAAAAATTCCAAAGTGTAAGCATTAACCATAGAGAAAATCTTTTTTTAAATAACATAATAAACTGTGAATTATAAAAGATCGGACTCATAATTTCTAAAATTCTAAATATAGGGTAACCAACTCGTGACTCGACTCTCAAGTTGTTAAAAAAACAAAATAGTCCCCAACGGAGTCGCCAAGTTATCGACACCATATTTTACCCGGGTGGGGAAAAACTTAAATACGACTTAGGGGTTTTCTTTGAAAATGTTTTGAAATGTGAAGAGTCACCACCATTTTAAGGTGTTATCGGGACACCATAAAAACTAGGTAATTTTAATAAAATATTTTATTTTTATTAAAATACCAAGTTTAGGGTCTACAAAAACCAAAAAATAGGTTCGAGAGTCAGTTACACCTAGTTGATTACTCTATATAGGTTCGAGGGTCTATAAAAATAATGTTTATTTGTTATCTTGTTGATATTCACGGCTTTAGACTTTCAAATAAAATTTGGATACGCAATTTACGTTCGTAGATAGTTTTCTCACGATGTTCGATTCTGATTTACAGTTGTTGGTAGTGTTTTAATAAATTAATATTATGTTATGGTTCATTTATCAATGTGACCGGATTTATTTTATATGTCTTTTGTTCAAGTTTTTAAATGAATTTTAACATTTTCTTTATAAGATCATGTTGGATATATGAACTGCAAAACTACACCGTTAGCACTGACTGGAAATATAAACAGTAATTAAAAGGAACAAATTCGTAAACCATGTCGTGGCAAAAAACCACTGCCTTAGAAACGAATTCGCCCCGATGTGTGTAATCGTTGCAGTAGGCGGACCGTCCCCCGAGGTTAACACGGTCGCTCCGAATTCCGTACACCTGAAACCGGAGTGGACTGTTGGTGGTATTGCTCTTATGATTGGAAAGCACTCAGAGAGAACTGTATAAAACACTTTTGTAAGTGAATTGTGAATGTTTGAGAGTGAGTTGAGAAGCTGAATATAACCCTCTATTTATAGGCTAGAAATAGGGTTAAAATCGTCCATAAAATTTCAAGATTAAATCTCTTCTTTTGTAACAGCTGAAACGTCTAGATGAACCTGACTCAAAAATAGTCCAGGTTCATTGCATCATTATTCAGCTGTTATAACTCCTGAAATTATATCATGTAACCCCTGTAATTAAATCAAATAACTCCTATAACTCCTGATATTAACAGCTTGTTTCCTGTACAAAAGGAAATCAGTCCAGATACATCTTAACATTTGATTTAATTTAGGAAAAAGCTGTTTAATTTCTGTTAACTCTCATAAACCAGCTGTTATCATTTGAAATTAAACAGTCCTCAGTAGCCTATAAATATCAGTTGAAATCTTTCACATTTTTCCATTTGTTTCTTTCAAAGAGAAATTCCTCAAGAATTTTCTCTAAAAAGATAGAATCCGCGCGGACGTGTTGAAGACACGTATTACCACGATCACGACCACGAGCCGAGTCGAGCCGAGCAGAGCCATGTCGTGCCGTGCCGTGCCGTGTCGAGCCGAGACGAGACGGACGGACGGCGGCGGCGATGCGCGAGAGTCCCCCTTATTCTCTATCACTCAACAAGGAAGTGGGAAAGCCAAGCCTTAAATACCATTCCCAATAGTATTTATAATACTATGTGGGATTAAGCATTACCAACATTCCCCCACTAATGCGAAAGAAATCTTCTGAAACTCGAAAACAAACTTTCCAGAAGACCAATAGCGAGATTAGTTGCTTAAGCACTAGTGAACGTATCTGGAAACTAGTACATAGTGATGATGAACAATCTCTCTTAGATAAGTGAAACTAGTATGGAACTTCTAAGATCAGGGTAAAAATAAACACACAAACCCCTTCAACTGAGTCCTCTATGTGTAAGATATATATATACAAAGTATATATTGGCATCTTACCTCGGACTCTAGTAAGTGTGCTAGAAAAATGGCCCAACATTTTCATAGAGAAGCTAACCCTTCACTTACATAGGTTATTTTCATCAAGTTTATCTAACACAAAACCACCCTTTAAAAAGGGATATGAAATAATAAGAGCTTTTATAATAGCTCAACCTCACAAACGGGTATGGTGACTTTCTTCAGTTCATTATAAATGAAACCACCATACTCGGGCAAGTCATTAGAATAATATTCAACCTCATTTATCGGTAAATTCAATAAGTCCTTCTCACTAGAACCATCCAAATATTAGATTTGAATTATTAAGAGTTTAACAAACTCAACCTTTGTCGGTAAGTTCATCATTTCTACCCACTCACTCTGGGTTATGAACTTATTAAGAATAGAAATTCAGCCAAAATTGGTAAATTCATCAAGTTTCTCACTAAGACCACCCAAAGCCTGGGCTATGAATTATTAAGAACAATTAAGCTCATCTGGGCATGCACATATTCATCATAGGGATAGGCAGTAGGAATGTGCACTATGAGTCTTTTCGTTTGACCACATAGAACTTAGATAAAAGTTGGGTATCCACCATGAATTCCTCAATCAGTGGGCTTAAGACCCATCCCCCTCGACGAATCTAGGACCAGCTTCCGACTTAACCCTTTGGTAAGTAGATCTGCTACTGACTTCACATACTCTAAAGAGAGCACTCCATTCTTTATTAAGTGTCTCACTGACTCATGTCTTATACGAATGTGTCTTTTCTTACCATTGTAAGCTTGGTTCTTAGCCACACATATCGCAGCTTGTGAATCACACAATAATGAAACTGGAGGAGTCAGTCTTCCCCATAACAGAATATCTGCTAACAAACTTCTGAGCCACTCGGCTTCTTGCCCAGCTAGGTCAAGAGCTATAAACTCTGACTCCATAGTAGAATGAGCAATACAAGTCTGCTTTGATGATTTCCACGAGATTGCTGCTCCACCCAAAGTAAAAACATCCCGCTCGTAGAGCTTACCTCATCATTATCAGAAACCCAGTTGGCATCACAATATCCTTCCAGTACCGCAGGAAATCCAACAAACTCAAGTTTCCAATCCAAAGTACCCTTAAGATACTTCAATAAGCGTTTAAGAGCAATCCAGTGTCACCACTCGAATTATGAGTATATCTACTCAGTTACTCCAGCATAGCAATATCAGGCCGGTATACTTCATTAAGAACATTAAGCTTCCGATTAACTTAGCATATTCAGTTTGGGAAACACTACTTCCTTTATTATTAACTAGATATATGCTAGGGTCATAAGGAGTTCGAACAGGGACGACATCAGAACCGTCAAATTTCTTTATCACTTTATCTATATAATGTGCTTGACATAAAGAAAATCCCTTCTCAGTTTTGGTAACTTTGACTTCTAAGATTACATCTACTTCTCCCAAATCTGTCATCTCAAACTTAGTGGATAAGAAATTTTTAACTTTGTTAATGGACTCAATGTTAGAACTGAAAATCAACATGTCATCAACATAAAGACTTATGATAACACATTCAGTGTCAAACATCTTCGAATACACACAAGCATCCGAACCATTCACAACAAAACCAAAACTAAGAATAGTTTTATGAAATTTCTCATACCACTTTTTAAGAGCCTGCTTAAGTCCATAGAGTGAGTTTTTGAGTCTACAGACTTTGCCTTCTATACCAGGTGCTTTAAAACCTAGTGGCTGCTCCATGTAAATCTCCTCATCTAGATCTCCATTCAATAAAGCAGTCTTAACATCCATTTGATGTACCTGCAACTTATAAATAGAGGCTAGTGCAAATAATGCACGAATCGTTGAGATTTTTGTAACAGGAGAATATGTATCAAAGTAGTCTAAACCAAACCTTTGAGTGAACCCTTTGACGACTAACATTGCCTTGTACCGCTGAATCGAACCATCTGGCCTTAGTTTCTTCCGGAAGACCCATTTGTTGGAGATTGGTTTGAATCCCTTAGGCAAGTCAACTAATTCCCAAGTATGATTAGACATTATCGATTCTAGTTCATCATTAACAACGTTTTTCCAAAAACTAGCATCGATAGATCTTATAGCTTCTTCAAAAGTTTTTGGATCCTCATCTAACAGAAAATTTGAGCTATAGGATCTGAAATGGAGTCTAAATCATTTATCTTAGAAATAAAGGAAGAAATAAAGTCTGGTCCAAAAGAGGTTTCAACTCTTTGCCTTTTACTTCTTCTAGGCTCGAAATCAATTTGTTCAGAAGACCTAGCAGGATTACTAGAAGAAGTGGATGGAATATATTCTATTTGTGTTTCAATATTCATTCTCGGTTCCTTTAAAGGAAAATTATTTTCAAAGAAAACAGCATCCCTTGACTCACAAATAGAATAATCTTGTAAAAGCATGAATCTGTATGCAGCATTATTCGTAGCATACCCTATAAACACTGCATCAACAGTTTTAGGTCCGATGGTGGACTTCTTAAAGTCTGACAAACCCACTTTGGCCAGACACCCCCATACTTTCAGGTATTGTAAATTAGGAACGTATCCTTTCCACAATTTATATGGGGTAGAATCTATTTTCTTATGAGGAACCCGGTTTAAGATATGAGTTGCTGATAGAATGGCTTCCCCCCACATGTTATCAGATAACCCTGAACTTATTAGTAAAGAATTCATCATCTCTTTTAAAGTTCTATTTTTCCTTTCAGCTATACCATTCTGTTGAGGAAAATAGGGGGTTGAAATTTCATGAATTATGCCATTCTTTTCACAAATATCTTTTAAGAAATTAGATCCATATTCACCATCTCTATCAGATCTAACCCGTTTGATTCTCATATCTAACTGATTTTCTACTTCTGCCTTATAAATAAGAAAGAATTTTTCAGTTTTATCTTTAGTTCTTAGGAGATAAACTTTTGTATATCTTGAATAATCATCTACAAAAGTTATGTAGTAGTGTTTTCCTCCTTTACTTTCAGTGTTTCTAAAATATGCTAGATCAGTATGAATGAGTTCTAACAGTTCAGTCTTTCTATTAGAAACAGTCTTAAAGTGAGGTCTAGTATGCTTAGATTCTACACAAATCTCACATTTGTTAAAGCTAGTTGTGTCTAGTTTAGGCAGAACATTCATATTCATTAATTTCTTTAAAGCATGAATATTCACATGTCCTAATCTAGCATGCCACATATCAATAGATTCAACAATATAAGCAGAAGTGGTAGCTTTATTTTCATTAAATTGAGTTTCTATGACAAATAAACCATTGCTTAAAAACCCTTTCCCCACATAATCACCATTTCGGGAAAGTACAAGTTTATCTGCCTCAAAAACTAACTTAATGCCTGCCTTATTTATCATAAAATGTTTTTATTATTAAAAATAATTTATTTATTATTAAATAGTATTTTTATTTTTTTATTAATAAAAATATTAATTTTTGTATATTTTAGTGAAATAAAAATATTATAAATTATTTATTAAAGTAATAGTGTTATATTATATTTTAAAAATATTAATTAGTATATTTTAAATATCTTTATTAAAATATTATTTAAATATATAAATAATATTATTCATTATTAAATATATAAATATTTTTATTATATATTATTAAAATAAAAATATAATATCTTATATTATTATAATATAATTGATTATTTTATATAATATTAAAATTATAATATTATATTATTATAAATATTAATAAATTAATAAATAATATTTTGATGAAAATGATATTAAAATATTTTTATTAATACTAAATTCATGAAATAAAATTATTTTGAGTATTTATTCTTTGAAGTGAAAAGTTCGGAAAATGACTTACGGAAAATGAATCCTAAGTCATTTTCCAGAAAACAAAAAGGAAATTTTGTTACTAGGAAAATGAATTACGTTCAGGAAAACCAATTACGTGAAACAAACACTGAAAAATATTTTCCGCAAAAACGAATTACGTGAAACAAACACGAGAAAACATTTTTCGAAAAACGAATTACGTGAAACAAACATGAAAATTCGAGAAAAACTAATTCTGTAATTCTAATTACGACAAACAAACATACCATTAATTAAAATTTGATAAATTTATATTCAATTTGGGAGTAACTATTCACTTCTCGTAAATATAATAATAATAACAATATTAAACTACGTCGAATATCAACTATTAATTAATCTAATAGAATAAAATATTAAATATCTTAATTAAAATTAAGAGGTAAGTTATATTATTTATAAATAAAATAAAATTATTGTATTCATTTCTATAGTACATAATTAATATTAATTGAACAATAAAGCGAACACATGTCGCTATAAAAAAAATCTACCCCGAGTAGGGTTAATTGCAATTATTGTTGTTAAGAAAAAGTGTGACGAACGGCACCGTTTGACTTTGCCATTTTAATCTTGATAGTACGAGATAAAATAAAGTAGGAATTTGACTGTCAATGCATTCAAGAAGTGAAACAAAAACAGGCCTAATTTGTTTGGTAGCTGTTGTCTGCCGCATCCCCATTTTGAAACTCTCTTCCATTTCACACCCCCCGATCCATTTCCTATAAAATCGAAACCTACCCATTTCTTCTCTCTTCACTTACGACCTTCTCCACCAGGTAAAGTCGCTTTCTTCCCCCAAACTCTGTAAGCTTCCTCCCCATTATAGTATCTTATCCTCTTTCTTTTGTTGTTTCCGTTGTTTTTTTTTTCAGATAGAAAAAGGAAGAGGAAGAAGAAAGTGCAATGGCGGTCAGTTCTAGAGGGAAAATGACAGAGTTCGGGGGGATTGTTCCAAGGAAGTGGAATGACAGGAAAATAAGCCCAGAAAGAAACAAAGTCAGGATTAAACCCAAGCCTCACAACAACAAGTCTTCCATTTCTGAAAGAAAAGTTGCTGTTGTTTACTATTTGTCTAGAAATGGTCAGCTTGAACAACCTCATTTTATGAAAGTTCCTCGCTCTTCTAATGATGGACTTTATCTCAAAGGTAAAACAATTAAACCCTCACAATTGCACTTTTCGCTCTGGGTTTTTTCTCATGGAGAAGAAACAGCAGAAGCAATTTTTTCCTAAACTTTTTCCGTATCTGTTGTTTAGTTTTTTAGGAAACTAAGAGGAGTTCAAAATTTTGGATTTATTTTCACGTTACCAAAAAATGCCATTTGCGAAATCGTTATACCTTGCAGCTGCTGCTGACAAAAAAAAAGGCGAACTTTATGGTTTCTCGTAAAGAAGAAAACTGTAAAAAAATTTAAAATAAAAAGTGATATTTTAACGGGGAAGGAAAAGTAAAAGAATAAGTTTATGTTTTCAAAATCTTTCCTCTTATTCTTTTGTTTGGATGCCGAGAAAAGTATTGATTTGCCTTATATTCCTTGCATTTTTTCAGCGCGATTATTGCATTACTAATTTAGTATTCTAATACAATTTGGCTGTTTCTATCTTCTCAGATGTAATCAACCGGCTAAACCTACTTCGAGGCAAAGGCATGGCTAGTCTGTACTCTTGGTCCTCCAAACGGTAATACTCTCACTCATTCTCGACCTTTTGATCAGAATACCATCTCCCTTCACTGTCTGATACTAATACTTGAGTTTCGATTGTTGAACCTCAGTAGTTACAAAAACGGATTCGTTTGGCACGACTTAGCAGAAAATGATTTCATTAACCCATCTCACGGCGAAGAATACATTCTCAAAGGATCGGAGATTGTCGACCACAGTATCAACTCTCAAGCACTCGACCTAACGTCGTCGTCTTTTCGATTACCGAAACCTTCGGAGTCTCAAAAGTCAGGGAGTGAGCGTGAGTTTATGTCAACGAGACGGCGTAGAAATCAGTCTTGGAGTTCCATTGATCTCCATGAGTACAAAGTTTATAAGGCTGAATCGAGCTCCGAGTCAGCCCGAAGACTCGCTGCTGCTGATTCGTCGACTCAGACTGATGATAAGAGGAGAAGAAGAAAACCGGTGGTCAAGGACTCGGAAATCGAAGAGATGCAAAGTACTGAAAGTCAAAGTCGAAGTCAGGAGTTGGAGCAGAACCATACGACGGAGCTGAGTAGGGAAGAGATTTCACCTCCACCGTCGGATTCAAGTCCGGAGACATTGGAAACCTTAATGAAAGCCGATGGACGGTTGAGATTGGGCAACGGTGATGGGAACGAAGATAGCTTGAATCGTAGGGCTGAGAGTTGCCCGAGTGGGAGGATTAAGGCGTCGTCCGTTTTGATGCAGTTGGTATCGTGCGGTTCGATTTCGTTTAGGGACTGTGGAGCCAGCACAGAGGAGGAGGACCAAGGGTTCTCATTGATTGGACACTATAAATCGAGACTACCACGCGGAGCGGGGAATTGTAGCCAGGTGGGAAAAGAAGCAGGGATCGAGAGGGAACTTGGGAGTTTCTCAAGGGTAACATTGGAAGATAAGGAATATTTTAGTGGGAGCTTGCTTGAGACCCAGAAAGAGCAGATCCCTAACTTGAAGAGATCTTCTTCTTACAATGCTGACAGGTAATTACTATAACTAATGCACAAAAGTTATTGGTTACGCATTTTAAGCATGATTATGAATTACCTATCAAGTTTTCCTTCATTATCTTACCCGCATTTCAAATCTTAACAAATTTTATAGTATTGTCAAAGAATCGATGCAATATGTGATCCTGCAGGCCTGTTCTGTGTATTGAATGTAAGATTCGTACGGGTTAACCCAGAAGTCCAGCTTTTGATGCACGTATATAACTAAGGATTCATGCATCTCGGCCTCCTGATTTATGCTAGCCGTTGGCATTAATGATCCGTATTCAAATCCTGGTGGAATTCAAAACTTGCTGTTGGGTTTTACTGTTTCAGTACTAGGATTGAAGCAGGGACCAAGCGAAAAGCACAAATTCTGTCAACATTTTCAAGCTTATAACATAAGCAACCCTCCAAACCTCTAGTTTTTATTAGATGTTTGATGTGCTGAAGATTTGGCTTTGTTTGTTGCTTTTTTTTCAATTGGATTAATTTGGGAACTTTTTAATCAGCAGGAGCGCGCAGTTGCAGTTGGCCGGAAAGGAGATGGATGGAGTGCGTGCAAAGTGCATACCAAGGAAGCCTAAAACTTCATAATCAAAGAAAGAAGACAACACTGACACGGACGACATCAGTGCAAGTAGCAGCTATAATCAAGCAATAAGCAGAAGAGAATGTGTAGATCAAAATTAGCTCTTGGTAAATTAGTTACGCGAATTGTAGTAGTTTATAGTTTCGTACCAAACAGTGAGAACCGAATGACGAGCGCAATCTTTGCGACAAACGCGTTGCAAGTGAAGCATCGGCAGATGAGCCCTCGCAATGAGAGGAGCAGTAGGGTTGGGCGATTGAGAATCTTGGAAACGACCTTTTTTTAAGGGTTTAAATTGTCTACTTTCAGTTTGGAGCTTTTGGTGGTGGCTAAGTGGGTTCATGTTTTCCTTAGTTTCGGTGCATTGGCATTAACATATAGTAGTTTTAGGCCATTTCCGACTCTAATTTAGTTTGATATTGAAATGAAATTTCATCCTACATGTTAATCGTTATCATCTGCTTCGGGCTTTGATGCCATTGTTGCTACATTTGCTTTGCACGTTTTTACTAAAAATCTGGTGTTCACGGTGCTTGCTAGGGTGTCTTGTAATTGAGGTGAGCATAGATAAAGGTTCAAGAAATTAACGATTCCGGGTTAGGTTCAAAGTCAATTGAGCTCCGTTTTTAAAATAGGACCTCAATTTGAGATTTAAAAAAAAAATAAAGTACTAAAACTCAATAAGATTTGACTAAACTCATTTATTTTCTCGTCCTTGACTTCATTATTTATGCAACATCGAGATTGAACTGAGGATTTGAATTTGATTTGTTTAACGACTCAAGCTCCATTCAATGATAAAAGAACCAAAATTAATTTATAAAAATCAAAAGGAAAAAAAAACTGAAATCAAATTATGAACATAAAATGTGTAGTTTATACCAAATGATTAGCGCAAGGGTAAAGGCTAGCAACAAGTCATTGGTAGCTAAACCCAAAATGAAATGTTGGGCCCAAATCAACATACTTAGTCGGGCCGTAGTGATGTACGATATTTTTGACCAATGTGTCAAGTCCCAAACTGTAGTTACATTATGAAATCCCAGGAAAGGCAAGACATAATGATGGACCAGACACACAAACTAAAATGGTACTACTTTCCTGAGTCTCTGTTGTGCACAGAATCTGGATGCTTTGCAAGCAAAAGAGCAACATTGTTTTAATATGAGGAATGTGATCTTAGAGCTAGTATCAACTAAAAACATATTTTATCATTTAAACTTGTTAGATTTGGATGATTGGTAGCAGTAAGCAAATAAACTTTGTTGCATTGCGTGTCAAATAAAATTTGTTTTGTTAAAGCATATACATAATGACCAAACTAACGACGAAAACTACCTTCGGATTCTAACCATTTATAACTGAGTTTCACCTCATTACTTCATGAACCTTAGACCAGGTGGCGTTTTAGTCATTTAATAGCAAATTGGCCTTCCAATTCATTTACGGTCCCGTATACGTAGAAGACCAAGGCATGTTATATATATATATACACAATTTTTAAGAGAACTCTCCAAAAGCTGTGTACAAAACCCTCTTTTCGCTTCCCAGGGAAAATCTGAACATGTTTTTGTAGGTTTTATAAAGAAGAGAAGGTTGTCTACTTGTCTCCATTCGAATATCCATTTCGTTTGCTTGTGTTGGCACATTGTCTTACAACAAAACCACTTTCAAAGTTGTTTACTTCCCTGTGGATTTTTCATTTTCTCATCAGGTAAAGCATGGAAAACTGTCTACCTCCTCGTTTCTTTTCCTATTATTTCGTCAAAGTCACCATTGAACAAAAGGCTGCTCGGTGTCCTTCTTCTATAGTTATTTGCTTATTACTTGTCACTGCTCCTTTCATGATCCTATTATTTCTGTTTCTCTTATGGTTTATGATATATGATATGGTGTTGCGATTAATGGGTTTTGTTCTTCTTAATGAATTCAAGGATAGTTATTGTAATTCTTGTTTTTTGTAGTTAGTGGGTTTTGTTTTTGGATTCAATTGGGTGCCTTTTCTGAGCTGATGGGTCCTGTAAGAGGGTCAAAGAAGAAAAGAAAGACGGAGAAGAAACCTGACGAAAATGCTTCTGCCTCTTCAGAGATGGAAGGGTCTGTTGATTGGTGGGATGGTCTTTCCAGGAGGATGAATGGTAAGTTTTCTTCAACAGTTTTACTATATCAGATTCTGGAACATTTGTTCCGTTTTTGTTAACTTTGTTTTGAACTCTTCTTTTTTCGTCGTGGTGTATTGGTATTTGCTGTAGCTGACAATTCATGGCCTGCAGATATGTAAACTTAACATTTGATAGATTTTCAGTTCATGCCTGGGTTCCAGGTTTAGAAAATTTGACTGGCTCTACAATTCATATCATGTTCGAGTTAGATATGAATACATAGAGAAAGTGCATTTGGGACCATATATGCAGGACCCCTAAAGCAGTTCTGTTAACCTAACACTCTTTTTCTTTATGTTATTTGAATGGAGGAAGAGGACAAGATTCTCCTTTTTCTTAATGTCAGGATACATTTAAAATTGGAAATTGTGGCATTTAGTAGAATTCAAGGAAATGATATGTTTAGACAATGCTGTTTGTTTTTACTCCGGCCTTTTCAGTATTGAATATGATAATCATTTGAACTTCGGATTGTTTTAGTTGTTAATAGATAGCTAATGCAGTTGAAAAACTGATTCTATTCTTACATTTGTAGTGATTGAATTTACTTCGAGCAAAGGTTTGTGTGTAAAATTGATGGGGGACCCTGCTAGTGAGAGATGTAGTTGTAAATAAAAGGGCCTTGTTGCTTTGTTCTAGATAACTTCTACTCTGTGAAAGTGATTGTAGCTAATTTGAGTATGCATTTATAAGTTGAGAGTATTAACCAATGTACAATAGATCTTTTGAATATTGTTCCCGTTCTGCCAGAAACATGCCCTCGGCGAAATGAAAGGTGTTTCTGTTTCCTTGGAACACATTATCTTTCACATGCATGTAGTTCTTATTTCTACATTCATTATTGGTTTTGATTGAAAATGATACAGAAAAAGGTAAGCTGGAGTCATGATCTCATGAACATGAAAAGTTTTTGATAAGATCAAACTGGTTATCCTCCAAAACAACAACGGTTTCAACTGGTCTAAACTAATGCTTAACAGTTCTGATAAATGTGTTTCTTCTTGAAAATACTGCTGCTGTGAGCCTATGATTTTGGCATTCATTATATTGAATTATCTTAAGTAAAATGTTATCAATGAAATTTACGATTAATTATTATGGGTGGCAGCGGACCAAGATCCTTGGTTTTAAGAAATAGGATGATTTCCCATAGCCATTAGGTTAGGTCGTTAATTTCCAATCCATTGTTAGAGTGCTACCGTATTACTATTCTTGTATCTGTTTCCCTTGCTTTCTTTGACTTGCTGCTAACATCTATTGCTTGCTTTATCTTGTATTGAGTTGCTTAATATCTTGTGACTCTTCATGTATCACATTGAAATTCAGTGCAACATTCAAGGGCACCTCTGTGGTAGTTACTTCGAATATGTAAAGAAAATGACCGATAATTACTTAGAATATGTTAAAAGAATACCTGACAGCCTTATGTTTCTGTTATCAGCATGTTTGATTGATTGGAATTTGTTATTTCTTCCATCTTCAAGCTATATGCAGGATGATATCTTTTGATTGCTTTTGGCTACAGTTCACAATTCCATAGATTATATGGACTAGTATCACTTAAGAAACCATAGGGTTTGTCAATTAGGAGAGATTAAGAAAGAAAACATGTGATAAAATAGTTAAGGGCTTGAGGCAAGTCAAAATAAAAGTATTCTTTGATTGCAAATTAATTGCAAATTAAGCTAATGTGTTATTCTCTAACCTATATGATAGAGTTCTCGAATCAAATTCATCATGTTCATTGCCCTTTTTCCATGAGCCTTCTTTTCTCGGGCCCATCTGAATTGTCTTTACAAATGATAACTAATAGCAGAATGTATTAATCTTGTTTAATCAAAGCTTCTGGGTTAATAATAGCAGCTGAAAACCATGCATACGTCCGTCAAGAATGTTATGCTGTTCATACGTCAACAAAATCTATTTTCTGAAACCTCTTGGTTTCTACCAGCCCTAACTGTACTTGTCACAAATCAGACTCAATGGATGCTGTCATTCTCCAACTTGAGTGCATTATTTTATTGTTTAATGTTTCAATTACAAATACAATTATTTATGCATGTCTAATCAATATTTTCCATTCATATGGTTATATATTGTTCTAGAACTTGGACTAAAAAAGTTGTATTTTTTCATTGATTCACTAATCCTGAAAAAATAATGTTTCATACATGGAGCCGTAAACACTGCTTTCTTATTATTGACTCGTTTTCTTTGCAGGCCTTCAATCTCCATCTAAAGGTCTTGATAAGTTTAAATCAGTTTTCAGAATTTCCAGGAAAACTTTCATCTATATATGTTCGCTTGTGAAGGAAGACATGATGGCTAAGCCAGGAAGTTTCACATTTTCAAATGGAAAACCTTTGTCTTTCGAGGATCAAGTAGCTGTAGCTCTGAGAAGGCTAAGTTCTGGTGAATCACTAGTGACAGTTGGTGATTCGTTCGGGCTACATCGCTCTACCGTCTCGCAGTTGACATGGCGCTTTGTTGAGGCCATGGAAGAAAGGGGTCTTCATCACCTACAATGGCCTTCCACCAATGCCGAAATGACGGAGATAAAGTCCAAATTCGAAAAGATTCAAGGACTTCCTAACTGCTGCGGTGTCATAGAAACTACACATGTTACGATGTGTTTGCCTTCTGCGGACCCTGCGAGTAAGGTGTGGCTCGATCATGAGAAGAATCACAGCATGGTCCTGCAGGCGATTGTGGACCCTGAAATGAGGTTCAGGGACATCGTCACCGGTTGGCCAGGTAAAATCGATGACTGGTTGATGTTTCAGAGTTCGAATTTCAATAAACTGTGTGTCAAAGGAGAGAGATTGAATGGGGAAAAGTTTGAGGTTTCTAAAGGATCAGAAATAAGGGAATACATAATTGGAGACTTAGGCTACCCTTTGTTACCGTATCTTGTTATACCTTACAAGGGGAAAGAACTACCAGAAATTAGTGTGCAGTTCAATAAAAGGCATTCGGCGACTCGGCTGGTCGCGAGCAGGGCATTGGCAAGGCTGAAAGAAATGTGGAAGATCATCCAAGGGGTGATGTGGAGACCTGACAAACATAAGTTGCCAAGGATCATCCTGGTTTGCTGCTTGCTTCACAACATAGTTGTTGACTTGGAAGATGATGAATGGCAGGACGAAATGCCTTTGTCTTATGACCATGATCCGGGTTACCGACAGCGCATTTGCGGATCTTTTGATGTTGATGGTGTCCACCTGAGAGAAAAACTCTCTCTCTACTTGACCGGGAAAATGTAACCTTAATTTCTGATTCTTGGCATAGAAAAGGATTACAATAGGATATTTGGCAGACGATCATTTCATTGTAGTTGGATTTCTTTTGTTTGTTTGATTTAAAATTGTACAAGTTAACACAACATAATATCAGTGCATTTTTCAAGCATGCTCCTCAAATTATAAAGAGATTGTTAAGATGAGCATCATTAATACCATTATAATAATGATATTATTCATATTTTTTTTTTGTTTAAACAGATACCAAAGGTTATTCAGCAGCCAACAAAGCTTCTTGGGCAACAATGGCTTCTAACTTCGGTGGCGCCGCAGTGAAAAGGAACTCGCCTAAGCTCCGAGAGTATTGGTCGCTGCCATTTATTAATTTAGGATAATTATAAGTGGTAATATCTATTTTAGAGAGTCTTAATCATTTGATAACTATTGCTTAAATATCTTACAGTTGTTGATGTTGAATTTCAAAACCTCTAGAGATAAAAACCAAAAAACTAATTAAATTAAGAAATAAATAGTCAGGCCTTGTTTGTTTCAAGAAACAATTGTTATATTCATTCTCATTTTTTAGAAAATAAAAAAAACTTAATGAAATATATTTAGTTAAGAAAATTAAAATAATTTTGGAATTTGAAAATATTCGAATAAAATTTATTCTCGTATTTTAAGTTAATGAATTAGCATTAGTTCAATCGAATCCATATAAATATATAAAAATAATTTTTAAATATTAAATTTCAAGCTATTATTTTTTTGAAATCATCAAACTCTAATTTGAATCTATATAATAAAAAGAAAAAGAATCTATTTAATTGTAGGAATTGTTTTATTTTTATATTTAACATAAAAATTATTTTAATCTTTTTTATTGAAAAAAAATTAAATCTATTTATTTACCAAAGAAAATTTCAAATTTTGAAGAAATAGAAATTATTTTTAAAAATGAAAAAGAAATCTAAAAACAAGTCCATCCTTACTGTGAATACTATTACACTAGATTACAAATCCTCTCCACTGGATTCTCAACCAATGATATCTAAAATCTGCATAACAACTGTCACCATCCCATTACCATCTGCGCTGGTCTTTACCTTATTTATACGAGAAAATCGCCTCAGTGACCAAAAATGCCTTATAATATACGATTTTAACCAATTTTTTTTGGATTTGCCAAAATGACCAACAAAATCGCAACGCGAAATAAAAATCGCAACGCGATCCCCAGAATCGCAAATCAGTTTCCAAAATCGCAACGCGATTCTTGAAAATCGCAATGCGATAGTACAAATTCGCATTGCGATTTTCTAAAATCGCAACGCGAATATGAAAATCGCAACGCGAACACATAAATCGCAACGTGTATCCGTAAATCGCAACGTGTATCCGTAAATCGCAACGCGTATGGGTAAATCGCAACGCGTATCCGTAAATCGCAACGTGTATCCGTAAATCGCAACGCGTATGGGTAAATCGCAATGCGTATCCGTATATCGCAACGCGTATCCGTAAATCGCAACGATAATACATAAAATCGCAACGCGTATCCGTAAATCGCAACGCGATATTTAAAGCGCCATTATAATCGCTACGCGTATTTTATTTTCAAATTACAAAAACGAATATTAAGACAAAATCCCGTAATCGCAACTCATAACCTAAAACCTAAAATCACAACTCAGTCCCATCTCCATCTCTCACTCTCTACGGCGAAGAAATCCGTCCCCATCTCCGAAGTTTTCCGTCCCCATCTCCGGCGAAATCCCTCACAACCATTCACGGTCAGAAATCCCTCACAATATTCAGAAATGGAAAATCAACCTCCGAGGGTTAGTTTTTTTAATTATTTTTATTTTGAAATGTTTGCATTATTGTAGGTTTTTCATATTGAAACTGATGATAAGTTTACTGGTCATTTCAATAATAGATTAACCATTTCACTTAGATTTCATTTCGCGTTACGATTCTGTCGTTGCGATTTTCATTTCGCGTTGCTATTCTCTCGTTGCGATTTTCAAGTTAGTATTTGTCTTTGTCTTTGTTCTGTCTTTTGGTTGAAGTAATGCAATCCATTCAAGTTTCAATTTGCAGAAGAGTCGCAACGAGATAAATGAAAATCGCAACGAGAGAATGACTGTCGCAACGAGAGAAATGAAAATCGCAACGAGAGAATCGCAACGCGAAACCAAAATCGCATTGCGATTTTCATTTCGCGTTGCGATTCTCTCGTTGCGATTTTCATTTCGCGTTGCGATTCTCTCGTTGCGATTGTCATTTCACGTTGCGATTCTCTCGTTGCGATTTTCATTTCAACCAAAAGACAAAACAGTGTTGCAAATTTTAGTTTCAAGAATAAACTACTACTTTTTATGTTTATTGTTTTTGGTATATCTTCACAGTGTAGTTTTTGGTATATCTAACTTGGTATGTTTATTGTTTTTGTAGAAATTTTTTTCGGCTCAATTGACCTTGAGAAATAAAGTCAGCCTGGCCACTACAATTGCTTCGAAGCTTTCACCTGCTCAAAGACAATTGTTTGAGGAAACCTGCTTCGGGCCATGGCTGAGAGTACAGCATCCGGGTGGAGATGCTAATTTGACCCATTTGTGGCTTCAGACCATGACATCAAATCTACCCGACAGTATACAACGTGGTGAGGAAGAGATATGGTTTCATTTTCCACCAGCGTATACTTGTTTTGGGCGGAAGGAGTTCTGCTTAATCACTGGTCTACGATTCGGACACGATGATGTAGGCCGATACACTCGTCATATCGCCCGCCCATCATGGTTATCCCGGGTTTTTCCGGATGAGTCAATGGAGAAGCCGAACCTACATGTCGACGACCTGAAGAAATTGTTTAATAAGAAAGCTGGTTTCACTCGGATGGATGACGTCGATGTTGTCCGAGTATGCCTTCTACTACTTGTGTATGCCGGCTTTTTAGGCAGAGAGGCCAGACAACCTATTCATCGGGAGCTAATAATATTGGTAGAGGACCTGAATGCATGGAATCTGTTTCCGTGGGGTTCGTATATATGGAAAGCTACCTGGACTAAGTTGTCGTCTGCCTTTGATGACCGCAAAGTTTGCGGGCGATGGGTCCAAATACACTTTGTCAGGCTTTGTTTGGGCCTTTAAGGTAAGAATTTCTATATAATGTTTCTAAAATTATAATTAATTATTTAACAATTACTAATTTTGTTATTATATTGTTTGTAGATTTGGATATTCGAGGCTTTCCCCAGCATGCGTACATATGCAATAAAAACGTCAAATGATATTCCCAGGGCTATTTCCTGGAAGAGGAAAACTCTGTTGGATTGGGAAGACTTAATACCATATGCGACAATAAATAATGTAAGTTAACACAAATACTTTCATATAATATATAAACAAGTTATTAATAGTAGACGTTTAACTTTGTTTGAGTTTTTATATTTTAGGAGGCCAACATTCCATTACAAAGACTGACACCCACGGAGGAAGAGCTTGCCACTGATTGGTGGCAAGCTAGTCAGAGTTTTTTTGATGGCACGGATGATGAGCAACATCCACTTCCTCCAATTCGAGAGCCATCACCTCACCTAGAGCCATCACCCGATCGACCCGACTATACACCTCTAGAACGAGAGCCATCACCTATCCCGTCACATCATCGAGCCTCTTCTCCACCATCACCTCATGATAGGCGACCGGCAAAGATGCCACGACTCCTATCTCCCTGTTCTCCACCTCCACGGGATGAGTCAAGGGAGTTACGTGATGAGGTCAATGCCTTGCGTGAGGAGATCGGTACTCTACGCGATAACGATGGTGCATGGCGTGTGGAGGTGTCAACTTTACGTGGTGAGGTTGCCGCTCTACGTGAGATGATAGTATCGTTGCAGAATGAGGTTCATACTCTACGCAACGAGGTAAGTTTAAGATTTTCCATATTTAACTTAATGATAAATTTACTCGTAATTTCACTTAGATTAGCCATTTCACTTAGATTGCTTAGTAAATTTATTCGGTTGCTGCCAATTCTGCTAAACTGTGTATTCTTTAACACTGTGAAATAGTATTTGTCTTTGTTTTGTCTTTTGGTTGAAAGTAAATTTGTTCGGTTGCTTCCAATTCTGCTAAACTGTGTATTCTTTAACACTGTGAAATAGTATTTGTCTTTGTTTTGTCTTTTGGTTGAAAGTAAATTTGTTCGGTTGCTGCCAATTCTGCTAAACTGTGTATTCTTTAACACTGTGAAATAGTATTTGTCTTTGTTTTGTCTTTTGGTTGAAAGTAAATTTGTTCGTTGCTGCCAATTCTGCTAAACTGTGTATTCTTTAACACTGTGAAATAGTATTTGTCTTTGTTTTGTCTTTTGGTTGAAGTAATGCAATCCATTCAAGTTTCAATTTGCAGAAGAAGAAATAGTTTACTTTCGCAACACGAAACTTAAAATCGCAACGCGAAACCAAAATCGCAACGCGAAATGAAAATCGCAACGACAGAATCGCAACGCGAAACCAAAATCGCAACGACAAGATCGCAACGCGAAACCAAATCGCATTGCGATTTTCATTTCGCGTTGCGATTCTTTCGTTGCGATTTTCTTTTCGCATTGCGATTCTGTCGTTGCGATTTTCATTTCTCGTTGCGATTTTGGTTTCGCGTTGCGATTTTAAGTTTCGTGTTGCGAAAGTAAACTATTTCTTCTTCTGCAAATTGAAACTTGAATGGATTGCATTACTTCAACCAATAGACAAAACAAAGACAAATACTAACTTCAGGGTATTAGTTTGAAACATATTTTTCTTTGTTATCTGATGCATTTTGTGAACTATGATAGAATAATGACTTGGGTGAATACAATGCAAGTTTGAAACATATTTGTCTTTGTTTTCACTGTTTAAATATCATGTCTGTTTATTTACTGATTTTTGTATTTAATTATTTAGCGGCCCGATAGAGTGGATGCTTTACGTCGGGTTATGCTTGCACGACGGAGTTCACGCATCAGACAGCGTGCACGTGCTATTAAGTCTCCGTACACCCCAATAGTGCGAAGACACCGCAAGAAGAAGCCCGACTCGCCTGTCATCCCTCAAGAGTCCACTCCTATCGTTGAAGAGGCCCCCCTATCATTCCTCGAGAGTCCCCTCCCACCGTTCAAGAGGCCACTGTCATCATTGAAGAGGTCCCTCCCACCATTCAAGAGCCCGATTCACATGGCGTCATATGTAGGCTTCTTGAGAAACCCTCTGACGTGCCGGACATGATGGATTCAAGTTGGCTCTCGTATGAGTTATCGGCCAGTACCATACCGGTATCTGAAGAGGAGAGGGAACAACTACCGGACACAATTCTGGATAACACCCTTTGGGCTAAGACCGCTGTTGATTTTTATCTACATGAGCGGAGCCAGGGGTGTTTCACTGACATATGCAAGCTCACCGATGATATCTATTTGTTGCTTGATCGGTCTTGGTGGGGCGTATTATTAGGGGTCGAAGACAATGGCTATTTCGATGGGGGGGTAAGTCTTATATTTTTCTTATATTTCAATTTGATTAATTTTTTTTTTAAATTTATGTAAGTCACTAATATATGTCTTTTTTTGTAAAACAGCATATCGATGCGTGGGTGAAACGTCTTCTAATAATAAGAAAACTTAAGAAAAATAAAAATATACGATATACAATTATGCCGACGTCTTTTCACGCCGTTCACTTGAAGAATGCACGAGATGAATCATTTGATTTGGGCAATGGACAAGCTAAACTTTATCCTACATGGTGGGAGGTCGATAAGGTTAGTATTTATTTTAGATTGAGTTTAAAGGTTTATGAAATAAGTGCGCAAATGAATGAATTATTACTTATGATTGCAGGTGTTTATCCCTGTTTTGGAACGTAAACATTGGATTCTCGTCGAGCTTCAGCTCCCATCCCTTAAGACAATAGTGTATGACAGCATGATAAATTACATATCATTGGCTGATTTAAGAGATGTTATTAAGGGATGGAGCTCTCATTTGGCTAAATTCTTGGATGCGATCAATTATTGGACTCGTTCTGGAAACAAGAAGCCAAAGAAGCTCAATATTACAGTTATTAAAGATGAGACCGCGCCACAACAAACGAGCGGAGCCAGAGGAGATTGTGGTCCTCTCGTATGCTTGGCGTTGGAGCGTTTGACGACGGAAGCATCAAGTATCTACCTCCCACCGATAGAGATAGAGCTGCAGTAGGCTTGTGGTTTCGGCATTATATGGCTAAATCGATATATACGAGACGCTGCCTACCTGCATCCGCGTTATAAAAATGTCCATAAACAATTGGTAAGTTTATATACTTTTGGTTTGAAAATGTTTGGTTAAGTACCTAGAATTCAATAATTTGCTGTTTGTAGGTTTTAGATGTGTAGAAAGTGTTGTTTGAGCAAATGTTTGGTTTCTGCAGGTTAATCTCAGAAGTGAACTGCGTGAAAATGATGTATGGCTGCAAAAGTTGATTCAATAGTTTAATTGATTGTTTTTGATTGTTTAATTGATTTGTAAAAGTTGATTCAATAGTAGATGATCGTAAATAAGAATTATTGCTTATTTTTTGATTGTTTAATTGATTTGTAAAAGATGATTTGTAAAAGTTGATTTGTGTAATTGATGCGAACATAATTCTTATTTGTGCTTGTTTAATTGATTGAAATGTAATGGTTGATTTTGTTGATTTCAATCTGCATTATGTTGAAGGCAAAAATGACTATCGCAATGCGAAATGAAAATCGCAATGCGAAATGAAAATCGCAACGAGAGAATCGCAATGCGAAATGAAAATCGCAATGCGGAAATGAAAATCGCAACGAGAGAATCGCAATGCGTTTATAATTTCGCATTGCGATTCTCTCGTTGCGATTTTCATTTCGCATTGCGATTTTCATTTCGCATTGCGATTCTCTCGTTGCGATTTTCATTTCGCATTGCGATTTTCATTTCGCATTGCGATTCTATCGTTGCGATTTTCATTTCGCATTGCGATTTTCATTTCGCATTGCGATTCTCTCGTTGCGATTTTCATTTCCGCATTGCGATTTTCATGTTGGGATTTTCATTTCGCATTGCGATTCTCTCGTTGCGATTTTAATTTCCGTGTTGCGATAGTCAAATGCATGCCTAATAGTGATAACAACTGAATAACAATAGTTGGTTAAGTCAAAATGGTTGGCCTGAGTCATTAATTCAACTGAAAATGTTAAAAGTTCACACATAAAATCCACATAATACAACGTTTGCATTTAAAAATCACCTAAGTTAACAGTCCCAAAAGGTGAAGCCAATTGTGATTGGGATTTTAAAGATGATTGCCTTTTGCTTGACACCATATGAGCTTTGGATTTTGATGAGGATCCATATTTTGGTAGAGGAAAAGATGATTTTGATGGCACTGGTGATCCACATGTCAACCTTGTATGACCACTTTCCTTGCACCGACTACATGTCGATCTCTTCTTCTCTTCACCCTTAGACGGTATACGATCGTGACTTTTTGGTCGGCCAGGTAGCCTTCTGTCCATGGCTGGTGGCAAAACTGTTTGTAAGTCATCTGGTATGTCCCACTCAGAAGAATGTGGAATAGGGTAGACAATCTCGGCATAAGTCTGTCGATAAACTTCTGTAGTGTAGCAATCCATAGCGTATGCGCTTGAATCATCTTGGTTTAAATGAAGAGCAACTTTTATAACATGGCCACACGGATAACCAGATGTTTGCCATTTCATACAACTACACGTCTTTGCATTTAGATCGACTAGCCCATTTAAGTTATTATCCAGTACTTGAAACAAAGTGTTTGAACATGGTTCAACTCTCCATGACGTTGACTTCACAACACGTTTCGTTATCTTTTTTTCAGTCCATGGTGTAACACGATGTTCCAATGTTCCTGTAAATTTAAATAAACAATACTTAGTAAAATATATAAATATGATAAGTTACGAATTCAAAGAAATAATACCTGCATGGTTTCTTTTCTTGTAGTACCACTGTTGAATAGAGGCTCGAAAAAACTCCATTAACATAGTAATGGGTAATTTCCGGGAATGACGACTTAGAGCGTTGATTGATTCTGCACTATTAGACGTCATGAAACCATATCTTGCTCCAAGTTGATGTACTCTTGACCATCTTTCAAACCCGACATCTTCTAGTGTTTGAGCACACTGAGGCAAAACACGTCTTAAACAATTTATATGCTTATTGAAATCCACTTCCCGATAAGCTTTTACAGCCTTCCAGTATGTCCATTTGTGCTTTTTTATACCAGCAGACCTTGATTTTAGATTTCTATACAAATGAACACCACAAAGTCCATGAAAAGCATCTGGGAAACACCTTCTAACAGCGTTGTCAATTGAGTTTGCCCTATCGGATATGATTGTCAGATTGCTAATAGGACCTATGCAATCCCTAAGATGCCCCATAAACCATGTCCATGAATCAGAGGTTTCAGATTTGCCAACCCCGTAAGTTATTGGCAATATCTCATTGTTAGCATCCATGGCTACTGCTAATAAGTTTACTCCAAGGTATCGACCTTTCAAATGTGCTCCGTCAACTATAATAACTGGCGCATGCAAGTAATAAACGAACGAATCTACAAAATAATATACACAAGAAATATAATCATTTAAATGTGAAATGCATGTAACTAACAAAAATGAGTCAACAAAATTATATTGATTTACTAACCGTAGCACCAATGGCGATAAACAGCAACTCAAAGCGTCCATCTCTATCTGTTTTGATATGAGTTACCGACCCAGGATTTTTCAGCTTTAAATTGTGACAATAAGCCGGCAGTTGGGCAAACGATGCTTCTGGCGACCCCCTCAACAATTCCAAGGCATAACATTTGGCTCTCCAAGCTTGAGAATATGATATACTAATCTTGAACCGAGCATTCATGTCAGTCATAATTTCATGTCCCCGATATACCCTGCCATTCAAAAACATTAACTCAGCCAAAAAACCACCCAACACCTTTTTGTTTGCCTGTCTATGGTGAGGAAAAACTTGGGTTCTTGAACATGTATGTTTATCAATAAAAGTCCTAACTTGAAACATTTCGCAATCTTTTATTCTCTTTGCAATCATACGCCACGTACAGTTTTTGTCAATCATACACCTTGTTTCGAAACGATCTTTGCTTGATTTGTTAACTTTTAGTTGATAGCCATCTTCCACACATTTCGTATACAAAGCTATCTTCAAGTCTTCCTTTGTATCAAAACAATCATCTTTCTTGATACGAATAACTTTTGTGTAACAATCAACTGCTTTCTTTACCAACTCTTCTTCCGGTATTTGAAGTAATTCTGGCATATTCCAGTTATACGCCCGTGGCATTTTCTTTTCTTCGGGGACTTTTTCTTCTTCTTTTTCATCTTCAGGATTATATGAATTACAGAATGGATGTTCAACATGTTCATTCACAGTCGTAACTTCCTCCTCATTATCATCAACAATACATTCTTCGGCAACGGCTGTTTCATCATCAAAATTCGGGTATTGACCAATATCAAAATCATTACACGCAGGGTCTGTTTCTTCTTCTGAAACATCATCAAAATCCGTGTATTGACCAATATCAAAGTCCGGATATTGACCAAGACCAAATTTCGAATACTGACTAGTACTCACAATTTTTTCTGTTGGCTCATCATCGTCTAACTGGTCAATACGAAAACCGGAATTTGGTGCTGAAAATTGATTGGGATTTGGATTAGAGAAAGGTTGTGGGTTTTGAGAAAAACTTAGTTGATTACTACCCGCTACTGACCCAACAATACTACTTCTAGGTTCAACAACATACAATGTAACATCATCTTGTGAAACACTAATGTAAGCAATGAATCGTTCAACATCTTCATTGTCGGTTAACAAATAAACTTTACCATTTCTCTGATAAGATAGCCTAAATCCACTTAGGGGCTCTAAATTCAATTTATTTGAAACACGTAGCATTAGAGTTTCATAAGTTAACTTTTGTAAAGACAATTTTAGTTGAAGATTCATGGGTAAAGGCATATATTGTAAAACACCATGAACATTATCCCATGACCCTCCAAAACACAAATCTATCCAAACATGATCAACATTAGATGATTTCATGGTTGTAAATTAATTTACTAAACAGACGAGCTGCGAAACTAAAACCTGTTGCCGGATTGGGAAGGATGTCGTTGGATATAGGAACGGATGTCGCCGGAGAGAGTGATAGATGGAGATGGAATGAGTTGCGATTTAGGGATTTAGTTTATGATTTCAGTGTTATATACCCAAAATTTCAGTGTTGTGATTTACAGATTCTCGTTGCGATTTACGGATTATCGTTGCGATTTACAGATTCTCGTTGCGATTTACGGATTATCGTTGCGATTTACGGATACGCGTTGCGATATACGGATACGCATTGCGATTTACCCATACGCGTTGCGATTTACGGATACACGTTGCGATTTACGGATACGCGTTGCGATTTATGTGTTCGCGTTGCGATTTTCATATTCGCGTTGCGATTTTGGAAAATCGCAATGCGAATTTGTACTATCGCATTGCGATTTTCAAGAATCGCGTTGCGATTTTGGAAACTGATTTGCGATTCTGGGGATCGCGTTGCGATTTTTATTTCGCGTTGCGATTTTGTTGGTCATTTTGGCAAATCCAAAAAAAATTGGTTAAAATCGTATATTATAACTTTTTTTGGTCACTGAGGCGATTTTCTCTATTTATACCATTATGTAACTGACACGTGTAAACTATTTTATAATCCCAAGACTCTCTTTCCTTGAACGACATCCACCATCAGATGAAGTTATACAAAATAATTGACGGGCAAGATCCATCACATGCAGCGGACTTGAAATTTACAGATGAGATGTGTGATAAAGCAGTTGTAGCCTAACAATTCTTGTTTTCACGAGGAAAGATCCGGTGCTCCTCACTCATAAAATCAAAATTAACTCTCTCTCGATCTGTTCGCCGGCAAATTCATCATGAACTAAGGGACGATCGAACGGCTCCTCGGATTTTCTGGTGGTAAAGCATGGTAAGTATCTTCAAAAATTGAAGGAAATTAAAAACTCTCTTTGAAATTGTTTTTAGGGTTTTTCTATTTATCCATTCCATTATCGGGGTTTTCAGGTAAATTTTATGAACGATAATTTTTCAACGAAAATTTACAGGGTAAGCTTTGAATTTGGGTGATGTAAGAAGAGGTTATATGCTTCGATCGGTAATTAGAGAAGAAGAAGAAGAAGAAAGAGGGAAGTGTGTCATCTTCGGTTGAAGCATCGAAGAAGTGGGAAACTGGAAAGAAATGGTACTTCTTTTAGGACAATAAAATGGCTGGTAGTTATTTATTATTGGTTAAGTTTCTTAATCATTTGATTTTGTTTATTTACTTGATGAAATATGCATTTTTAGGGAACTGTTTCTTTTCTAATTATCTGTAAAGATATATAAATAAGCTTTCTTTTAAAAAAAACCATACTTTGAGGGTGAACACTGGATTTGTATATGAAAAAAAAGGCTTGCTTTTGTATTAGACTGAGCGAGATGCAACTTTTTTGTTACCGCGAAAAATATAGTGTTGTCTTTTGGATCATCTAACACTGAAGTATTACAAACAAGCAGCTTCTGAGTGATTGTTTTTCGCAGGGTTTTCAGAATAAAGGTTTTTGGATGGCGAAGGGTCCTGCGCATGTGTCTGATGGAGATGCAGCATTTGATAATACATCTAGGATCGAACCCAAGCGGCCGCATAATTGGTTTGTTGATGCTGAGTCACAGCTGTTCCCCAACAAGAAGCAAGCTATACAAGCTGCAAACAACAAATCAAGTTCTGAATTTTCTAGTTCAAATGTTCCCCCTTGGGAAGATGTTTCCACTTTTCAGTCCGTTCCTAGTCAATTTATTGACCGGTTGTTTGGTTCCGAATCTGAAAGGTCTGTCAATTTCAGTGACAGGAACATATCTCCCATAGAAGCAGCAGATGACATTAGAAGAAAAGGCATTGAAGATCATTTCAGTGAAGATGTATCTGTTGGTTTGTCGATATCACCCTCCATTGAAGATTCTGAATCATGCTTTAATTATGGTGGAATTAGAAAAGTTAAGGTCAATCAAGTTAAGGATTTTGATAATGGTATGCATGATCCAAAACATAGTTTTAGTAGGGGAAATAACAGTGACATGCCTACAATTGAGTTGTATAACAGGGAAAATATAAGTAGTTTCATTTCAATGGGGCATGACTATGATAAGCAGTGTGATAATGTTGCAGCAATGAGTCATACCTATAACAGGGATGATTTGCATAACGCAACAGCTACCCCTGCCTACAATAAGGATAATGAAATTCCAATATCGATGGCCAACACTTATGTTAAAGAAGATGCTGATATTCTTTCTTTCGGTGGCTTTCATGAAGAGCATGAAATTATCCCAGTGGGCAGGCCTCTTGATAGCTTTGATCCATCATACTGTCAATCTTCCAATCCAACATTGGAAGATGCTTCCGGAAAACATTTGGACATGCCTATTACTGGTTCAGTTGCAACTGCAACTCCGACTGCTAAATTAAGACCTAATTCTACTTCAAGGACTAAACCAGAGTTCAAATCATCAAAGAAAGAAGCTCCGAACAGCTTCCCTTCAAATGTTAGAAGCTTGATATCGACTGGTATGCTTGATGGTGTACATGTGAAGTACATTTCCTTGTCGCGGGAGGTAACGGAATAGTTCTTTTCTTGGCCTCTTTTTCTTTGTATTTACTTTCTACCTAATGGTTTTATCCCTGTATGACCGTCTGTAATAAGGAGCTTCCTGGAGTTGTAAAAGGTTCTGGATATCTCTGTGGGTGTCAATCATGTAACTTCTCTAAGGTACGCCATGCAGTAGCATCAAAATTTGCCCGCGAAGCTTTTTTGATTGTGCATCACTGAGTTCTATATGATTGTGTGTTAGGTGCTAAATGCGTATAAGTTTGAGCACCATGCTGGTTGCAAAACAAAGCATCCGAACAATCACATTTACTTTGAGAATGGAAAGACTATCTATCAGATAGTACAAGAATTGAAGAGCACGCCCGAGAGCTTGCTGTTCGATACAATTCAAACCGTGTTTGGTGCACCAATTAATCAGAAGTCTTTTCGCATTTGGAAAGGTAAATTAAATTTGGTTTAGCCGCAAAGCTGCCTCGTTGCTTTCTACTTCTTCAGATTATGCTCGTAGGAGCATGAAAGACCCTGTATTATTGCTGCCATAGAACCAGTGGTCTAACTAATTCTCTTTATAACTTCCCGTCTTCCCAGAATCATTTCAAGCAGCAACTCGTGAGCTTCAGCGCATTTATGGGAAAGATGTACTAAACCTATAGGATGTTATTCTCTGAACAACAGGGTCTTTCAAAATGTAAGATAAAGCACAATCTCTCAGGTGAACCATGTGCGTAGAAAAAATAAACTAATTTAAGACGTGTATTGTATGTGTTCGGTCATTGAGAGTGCTTGGTAGACTTCAAAGTGTAAATAAGGATGCAAGGGGAGCTTTTATCTAGCCGCCCATGTATTTAGGTTTTACATATAGAACCAGTGGTCTAACTAATTCTCTTTATAACTTCCCGTCTTCCCAGAATCATTTCAAGCAGCAACTCGTGAGCTTCAGCGCATTTATGGGAAAGATGAACTAAACCTATAGGATGTTATTCTCTGAACAACAGGGTCTTTCAAAATGTAAGATAAAGAACAATCTCTCAGGTGAACCATGTGCGTAGAAAAAATAAACTAATTTAAGACGTGTATTGTGTATTGTATGTGTTCGGTCATTGAGAGTGCTTGGTAGACTTCAAAGTGTAAATAAGGATGCAAGGGGAGCTTTTAGCTAGCCGCCCATGTATTTAGGTTTTACATATAGGGTGGTTCAGATTGCATCATATCGGCTTTTCAACCAAATTTAGAGTAAATAAATGTAAGAGAGCAATGTAAAGTGAATCCTGTTTTTTGCGGTTAGGCTTTATTTTCAACTGCTTAGCATGTAGAGTGGTTCAGATTGCATGATTCATTGCGTCCTGCAGTTTGTGGTTTGTAACTAAATTGGCATTAGAGAAATCATAGGCAAGCTTAGTACAAGGAGAAACCAATTTTTACATTTTCTTTTCTTACACCATCAACAAATGGAGGAGCCAAGAGAAGGGGAGAAAGAACATCGAATGTTTGTCGTATGATCAAAATTGTTTGCCACAATTATGAAGGATCCAAATACGAGAACATTAAAACCTCACACCCTAAAATGAAGTTGTAAAGAATGGCAATAAGAAAATAAAACCACTCGTCTTCGATTAAAGTTTTGCATCCAATACGTGCTCTACCGGGAGGACTTAATAAAAGCTGTTTATGTGATATCTCAGGAAGAACTCGAGGGTAAGAGAGAGGAATTATATAAAATTCAGGGGCCACTTATGGCTGGACATTCACTTAGGGACGATGGATGCATAATTTTATTTTGAGAGAGAAACTATTAAAATTTTAGGAATTAGGAAGAGATGAAAACATATTTTCAACGTAAAATACAGAAAAAATTTAAAATATATAATAATTTTAAATGTGTAGGGGACGGTTGTATTTATCCGTTCTCTTGATCCATCTCTGCCTTCACCTGAGCTGGTGGTAGAGTAAAAGATTGGCTTACGGAGTAATAAAGAGGAGAGTTGAAAGGTATTATTTTGAGCTAGGGCCAGTGCTGGAGCACTCCATTTTGTTGGGCTCCTAGACGGAAAATTTTCTGGACTGTTGTTGCTGGAATTGAGAGCATTGAATTGGGATGGCGTTCAGTTACAATGTCTCCAACTCAATTATTAGTAATTGATAAGTACACGTCAAACTTTTCTCCAAACGTCGATTGATGGCATATGATAACCACTGAAGATAACATGTCTCAAGATTTACACTTGTTGATAATTATGCATAGTGTATCGATTGTGAAATAGGTTATTTTTTCCATCGTTGGTGTAAAATCACCCCCATCCAAGTCAACATGGTGAGGTAGGAATATATTATGCATGACATGCTCGCTGGCCCATTTCAAGATTCCTTGTTTGCACAATTTTCCATCACGACAAGCAGGTTTGGTGGGTGCACATTACTCCACTGAGGTTCACATTAAAGAACAAAAACCATATCGACGGACACCTTTTTGTTTGTTCTGATTTGATTGGTTTCCTTCACAAATGAATTGGGATGTGCGCTTTGACAGATGGGGTACTATTGTTGTTCACACGTCGTAAACGGGGAATGCTCACGTGAGACACTTAATATATTGTTAAAAAAAGTAGTATCGATTTTGTTATAAGTTAAAAAAAGGCGGTATTGATTTTATTATTATTGTGCATAATAAAATCGGTAAAAAATATAAAAAAATATCATTATTTCTACCGGTTTTGTTATTATTTGATATTTTACCGGGAAAAATATGTCGGTTTTGTTATTGTTGTGCATAACAAAATCGGTAAAAATTACCGAAAATATCATTATTTTAACAAAACAGGTAAAGCGCTATTGGTTTTATTATTTTTTTACCGGTTTTGTTATTGTTGGGCATTTTACCGAAAATGTTAAAAAACATTGATGTTTTAGGTAGAAATAATAATGTTTTAGGTAATTTTTACCGGTTTTATTAACCAACAATAACAAAACCGGTAAAAATAAATTTTTTTAATGATAAAATTAGTAAACACAAATTATACAATTTTAAAAAAAATTCTTTATTATAAAAATCAAATATAATAAAATAATATTATTTATTAACAAAATAATAATATTATTTTTTAAAATATTAGAATAATTTATTTAATATTATTTATTTCAATATTACTATTAAAATATTATATCTATAATTTTATAAATAAAAAATTATGATTATTATATTTTATTAAAATAAAATTATTATAAATTATATTTATTATTTATTATAATAAGAATAATATATCATTAATTATATTATAATGAGAGAATATTGAAACATATGTGTCGATACATTTTCAAAAAGTATATACACATATGTTACATCGAAATCGATAATTATAATGTAATAGATAACTTTTTAATATAACCGGTATAAATATACTGATTTTATGAAAGAATAGGTTAACATAATGTATCAACACAAATTTAAAAAATGTCGATACATTTTGTCCAGAATGAATGTCAAACGAGGTGCACACATAAAGTGTCGATACATTTATTAAAAGTATCGATCCCAAAAACATCGAAACCGATAATTACAATGTAATACGTAAATTTACAATATACTAGGTATAAATATACCGGTTTTATGAGAAAATAGGTCTACATAATGTATCGATACATTTTAAGTTTGTGTCGATACTTTTTTTCCATAATAAATGCCCAACGAGGTGCACGCATAAAGTGTTGATACATTTAAAATTTTATAGATCCCAAAAATATCGAAACCGATAATTATAATGTAATAGATAAATTTGTAATGTTTATTTTAAAAATAATATTATTATTTTGTTAATAAATAATATTATTTTATTATTATTCTTGGTAACATTTTAAGCGTTTACCTAATATATTATAATAATAAATTAAGTAATTAACAAAATAATGTCATATAAGCGATTATTACTTAACTTGTACGTTATAAAAAATATTAATGAGTTTTTACGTCATTAAAAACAAAAGAATCCTTAT
Source organism: Hibiscus syriacus (assembly GCF_006381635.1). NCBI lineage: Eukaryota > Viridiplantae > Streptophyta > Magnoliopsida > Malvales > Malvaceae > Hibiscus > Hibiscus syriacus. Next base: position 1,022,114 of record NW_024063494.1, read on the forward strand.
AATAAATAAATAATCTTTGCAAGTCCTTTACAAATTACGTTAATATGTATGTAATAATTAGATAATAAATATTTTTTTATAATTCACAAATAATTTATTTTTAAATAATATTTTTATTATATTACATTGTAAACTTAATTATAAGATGCAATTATTTTTTGAGAAAATAACCTCATTGATCAAAAATGCCTTATAATATACGATTTTAACCAACTTTTTTTGGATTTGCCAAAATGACCAACTAAATCGCAATGCGATCGATAATTCGCAACGCGATCTCCGGTATCGCAAATCAGTTTCCAGATTCGCAACGCGAACTTCGACTATCGCAATGCGAACTTAGACTATCGCAATGCGAATATGTAAATCACAATGCGATAGTCGAAGGGCGGCGGCGGCACGCGAGAGTCCCCCTTGTTCTCTATCACTCAACAAGGAAGTGGGAAAGCCAAGCCTTAAATACAATTTCCAATAGTGTTTCCAATACTATGTGGGATTGAACATTACCAACACTTGTTCCCAATACTATGTGGGATTGAGCCTTAAATAGTGATATTATTTTTGAATGTTTTGCTTAAAATTGCAATAATCGCGATTGATTGTAGATTGACTTTTAATTATGACATATTTAATCGTATAATACTAATACAATTGGTTGCTGATTTAGTTGTTTTAAGGTGCATGATTGTTAATTGTTTCCTGAATAATCATATTATATTGGAAACAAGTGTTGGTAATGCTCAATCCCACATAGTATTGGAAACACTACTGGGAATGGTATTTAAGGCTTGGCTTTCTCACTTCCTTGTTGAGTGATAGAGAACAAGGGAGACTCTCGCGCGCCGCCGCCGCCGTCCCGTCTCGTCTCGGGTCGTGTCGTGTCGTGTCGTGGTCGTGGTCGTGGTCGTGGTCGTGGTCGTGGTCGTGGTCGTGGTCGTGGTCGTGGTAATACGTGTCTTCGACACGTCCGCGCGAATACTATCTTTTTAAAGAAAATTCTTAAGAAACAAATGCAATACCACCAGTCGTTGCGAATTTGGAATAAATCGCAACGCGAACTTCGACTATCGCATTGCGATTTACATATTCGCATTGCGATAGTTCCAAGTTCGCATTGCGATAATCGAATCTGGAAACTGATTTGCGATACCGGAGATCGCGTTGCGAATTATCGATCGCATTGCGATTTAGTTGGTCATTTTGACAAATCCAAAAAAATTGGTTAAAATCGTATATTATAAGGCATTTTTGGTCAATGAGGTTATTTTCTCTTATTTTTTTCGTTAATAAATGAATATAAAAAAATATTATAATCAATTAACGTAGCTTTTTTTTATAACGTACAAGTTAAGTAATAACAAAATAATGTTATTAAATTATAATAAATATACAAGTTATTTTAAAATAACAAAATAATAATTAACCAGTTATGTTATCATTGATAACATTTTAAGTGTTTATCTAATATGTTGTAATAACAAATTAAGTAATTAACCTATTTTATTATATAAGCGCTACCTATTACGTTATATAAGCGTTACCTAATATGTTATTGTGTTTAATAATATTTCCAGTAATTAACCTATTTTATTATATAAGTGTTACCTATTACATTATATAAGTGGTACCTAATATGTTATTGTGCTTAATAATGTTTCCAGTAATTAACCTATTTTATTATATAAGCGCTACCTATTTTATTATATAAGCGCTACCTATTACATTATATAAGCGTTACCTAATATGTTATTGTGTTTGATAATGTTTCCAGTAATTAATCTATTTTATTATATAAGTGATACCTATTACATTATATAAGCGGTACCTAATATATTATTGTGCTTGATAATGTTTCCAGTAATTAACTTATTTTATTATATAAGCGCTACCTATTACATTATATAAACGGTACTTAATATGTTATTGTACTTGGTAATATTTTCGGTTAAATGATATAACATAATATTATTGATGCCCAATAAAATAAAATATAAAAATTGTTGTCCAGCAGCTCCAAATAATGACCTTTGCTTTTTCTGATTCGAAAACTTAGACACGACTAATTCTAAAGCCTGTTTATATTGGCCTTTTGAAACTCGGGTTGGAGTTATAAAATTACACCCATGGCCATGGATGCTATCAGTTCACAAATAAATTTTCCTTGTTACAATGTCGACTCCTGTCCAATTGACGACGTCAATTTTTCTTTCAAGCGGAAATATTCTTCAAAACTGTAATCAGTTTTGCTACACTACCATTTTTTTTTTATAAATACAGTTCCAATTTAAACATTATAATTTCTTTAAATGTAGTTACATATATCGTATTGTCTATTTTTCATTAATATATAAATTTAAAATTAATATATATATATTATTTTAAAAACAAAAAAATCAATTCATAAAAAGAATCATATAAAAAATAATCCAACAAACTTAATAAAAAATGAAAACTTTAGCATAACATTTTCATTTGAACTAGTGAAAAACAAACAACTTTAACATAAATAGAATAAAATATTTATAATATGTTAAAAAGTAATTTTGTTTCAATTTAAATATGATATAATAAATTAAAAATATTTCTAATATGTTAAAAAGTAATTTTGTTACAATTAACATAAATAGGTTTTTTTATATAAATAAAATTTATTTTCTTATATTTTAAGTCGTTAGAAAAAAAAAATCAAATATGTTGATAGAGGAGAAAATTAAATTCAAACAAAACAAGAGGATATCCACAAATTTTCTGTTAATCTCTCAAACTTTAGACTATCATCATAACAACCAATCGTCAATAAAATTTTGATAAGAAAATTATTAAATTTAATAAAATTAGGCATGCAAACGAACAGAACGAGGGTATGTTCATGTTCGTTCATTTAATTTTAACTAGACAAATGAATGAATATGAACAACTAAACGAATGAAACTTTTTGCTTATGTTCATTAAGAAATGTAGCTTATTCGTGTTCGTTTATGCTCGTTCTTTTAAATGATAACCAAACACAAACGAACAAATGTAAACGGCGTATAATTTATTAGATTTATCTTTGAGATGTGAGAAAAGTTTTTATCATTCCAAATTATTTTAGGATTTATATTTTTTAATTGATTTGAATATTTTTTTATTTGGGTTTAACTGTAATGGAGTTTATAAATATTAATGGGATTTAAATTTAAATTTATTAGTTATTAATATTTTAAATGGATCAGGAGATAGAGTTGAATATAAACGAACGAACATGAACGGTCATAAATGAACGGATTATCGAACGTTAACGAATGTTAATGAACGAACGAGTCCTTTATTCGTGTTCATTTGAATGAACATAAAACCTTGTTCATATTCATTTATTTATTAAATAAACGAACATAAGCGAACATCTTGTCGAAAGATTCGCTAAATGTTTGGTGGGGACGGTTAAAATACCTGAGCCTGATGGTTCTCGACCTGACCTGACCTTATAGGGGCATGCTTTGTTTTTTTGGAATTTTGGGGCGGGCGGCCTATATAGTTTATAATTTCAAGGCGGGTTGAGGCTGACTTTAAGGTGAAAAATCATCTACCCCACCCAATTAATTTATATTATATTTAATATTTTAGATTTTTTTTATTTTATTAAAATATATTTCTTAATTATTTAAAAAATAAAATATTATAAATGTATTATTTTAATCATTTAAAATATAATAAATAATTATAAATATATTATTTTAAAATATTAATATAATCAAATAGGGTCGGTTCGAAATTTTATTCTAAAAATCGAAACAAATTTGAAATGGGAAAAAACTAAAATTTATTGAGAAGGAACAAGATCATATATAATATTTATATTTTCGGGTCGGGTCGGGTCGGATACCAACGGCCAAAAATCCAGTCCTTCTCACCCAATGTTCATCCTTAACGTTCGGTTCTTTTACACGCACATATAAAACGAAAGGTTATTCACGATTTATGGTACATATAAAGGCAAAGATTCATTTTTAGAAAATAAGATAACTATTAAGTTTTATCTAAATTTTTTTTATAATTATATATATTTGATTGTAATTCGAGTAATCATATAAAAATTTTAAATTTTACCATTAAAAACTATATTTATTTATTTATTTTATGTTAAATAAATAAAATTATTTATATATGTAATATGTAAACTTCATCCAAACAGTATAATATTATATATATAAAGAAAATAATCGTGTACAAGTTATCCCATAGGAAATTGATGATACTCCCAAGCTAATAGAAAACATGGGAGCTGCATAACAGAAGGCTACAATTACAAAGTCAATAAACTAAACGGCCCTATCGAATCATCTGCAGAGACAGACGGCGAAATGCTAAGTAACATTTTAAAATTTAAAAACTCTGGTCAAACTGTTTCAAGTGGACTTTAACTTTTAGGCAGATCATGTGCATGGGCAGTCCATAACGTAAATTGTTTTAAATAAGATGGGATTAGATCAAGTCGCTAAGGTAAAAGCCAAGGGCAAGGATGTAGCTTTGAAATTCTAGCAAGTGCATTGAAGCATGATGATAAGAAGAGACACAAACATGATTTTACTTTTACCAAGTAAATATTTTAAATATATATATATAATATAAGGATAAAACATTTAAAAAATAAATAAAAATCTAAATTTTCTAACACCCATCAATCCATCTATGATTTTACATCTATGAGTGTAGGGGTGCCAATGCTGTTTGGAGAGATTTGATCAAATCTTCTGGCCCTGACGAATTCAACAGCATGGATATGTACTTATGGATTGATAAAAACCTCCATGACCCATGCTACTTTCCCAAGGTTGGGACTGATTGGGATCTTTTGTTCGGATCGGCTATTCGGTGCCTTTAGACAAGAAGAAACCATATTTAATTTGACCCGGGATTCATAGCAGATGGCAGCATCCTTCATCAAAGCAAACGTCTTCAACATGAAGCCTCTCATGCTGCCTCGTCGATGCATAACAGTAAAGAACAAGCTCCTCGGATTACTAATTGGCTCCCTCCCCTTATTGGGTGGTACAAACTTAATGTTGATGGTGGTGGCCATTTAGAGTGTGGAGCGACTGCTTGTGGTGGTGTCTTGAGGAACCATGTCAGAAAATGGATCGACGGATTTACGAAAGCAATTGGAAGATGTTCGGTTCGTGATGTGGAACTATGGGGCGTCTATGAAGGTCTTTCTTTAGCTTCGAATTTGGACTTACATCAAGTCGTAGTAGAATCTGATAGCAAGGATGCCCTGAAGATGATTGAAAATGGTGGATCTTCGATGATACCACATATTTTTATGTGTCTTTTTCTTTTTCTTTCTTTTTGATTTTTGTTTAAATGATGGTGGCATCAATCTTAGTATTGATTATCGACCGTCAGTGATTAATAGTTATCTTATATTTTTATACTATGTCTTTTTTTCTTGTCTTTAATTTTAAATAAGAATCTCTATCATTATGACATGTTTTTCTCTGTTCTTGTGGTACATATTTTCTCTGTTCATGTGACACGATCCTTATGAATTTTGAGTACGTTTTTCGCATACATGTGGTCGTTTTGGTGCTCCACAAAAACCACCACGACATTTATTTTCTGATTGGTTTGTCAGTGGCCACGTATAGTCAGATACCCTCTCTCGTAAAAGATTGTTTGTCGATATAATCAGAATTTTGTAGTGAAACAACCTATCAGATTGTTTGGTTTGCTCACCACTCCTTTATCACTTTGTAAATTATCTCATTTGACAGAGACAAATAATTTTTAGGAAGGTTATTAAGTTCTTTTGATTGTGGTCGTCATTTTGAACGAAATATTTTATTTTTTTTCATATATTTAAGTTTAATATTTTATTTTTGTATGAATATTTTACTAACTATTATCCTTAAATTTCTTTCTATATTTTAATATATTATAATTCTAATTTATTTCATTATGAATGAAATACAGTTTCCAATCTTTAAAAAGAAAATTGTACTTGTACATCATTTTGCCATACAACGCGGTTAAGACTAGAATCTTATTAAATTTTAAAAGATTAGTTAATGTTACTTCTCTGTCACTTCATATATAATCACGCGGTTAAGACTAGAATCTTATTAAAATTTAAAAGCTCAAAGGGTTAAAAGAGATAATTGCACATAGGCTTTCAAATTATGACTTGTGTTTAAGTTTCTCCTTGAATTTTAAAATATTATATATTAATCTCTACAGGGTGATCTATTAGTTGGTTCCCAAAGTTTAAAATATTATATATCAATCCTTAAACTATTAATATCACTCTATTTCTATCATTCCAATAATGTGACGTTAATATTATTGATTAACAAATTAACTTATTTTTAAAATCATAAAATATGAACCTGTGATCTTTTAGGCGTTTTTCCCGAAAAATCATCGTTGACTGGTATATTTACCGATCTAACACCGGTCAGACTATATTTCCCGATCTAACACCCTTAGCAGTAAAGCTCGTCCCCTGAACCGCGTTATATGCTGATTTGGCGCCACGTGGGGTAAGGAGCGCCCTCTGCACCGCGCTATATGATAACATGGGATACACGTGGGTATAGCGCGGATCAGGGGCCGCGCCTTACCTGTGTATTTGCCACGCGTCAAAAAGGCGCGCCCCTGCCCCGCACTATATGTTTAATTACACTCTTACCCCAACGCTTCACACCCTAATCCTCTCTATAAATACCCCATCCTCAATCACTTTCATCACACAAAATTCTCTCAATTTCTCTCAAATTCTCTCAAATACTCTTATATTCTCTGTTTAATGTATATTTTATTATATTTTTAATATTTTATATTTAATTTATTTAAGTATTTTAATTTATTTAATATTTTACTTATATAATTTTTTTGCAGATATATAATGGAAGACGGTCTACTTCGCTTGGATGAAAATCATATATCTCGACACTTGAATAAAATTTGCATACAACTCAATATCGGCGTCTGAATAATTACTTTGAGCTTCAATCATCATTTCAACATCATCATTGTTCAAAAGTTCGAATGGTGTATAAGTTAATGGCAACAATGATGTTGGAAATCTGTTCTGCAACGACGACATTCTTCTACTACTTCCAACATGAATCTTCCTCGAAATCTTCGTTATCAGCTCATCAAGAGTTATGTTTCTCTTCAATGATATTTTAACACGCTCAATTGATACGAAAACAACACCGGTTTCATCTTCTCGAATTTCACCATCATAATAAACAATAGCTGAAAGTCGCGTCATTCTTTGAGTTTAAAAGTGCGGCAATATTATATCTGCAAAAAAAAATAACTGAAACAATGCTGATTAAATAAATAATATATGAACAAAAATATAACAGAATAAATTTTTTACACATAAACGTAAATAATTTAAATAATATAATTTTATATTATTACATGTACCGCAAAACTATTTCGACGTATATTCCCGCTTTCTAATTTTACAAACACAGAAATTAATTGACAACAATTAGTATAATATTTTTTCAAATAATCATAATAAACAATAAGTATAATAAAAAAATTTATTACAAAATTACCTTATAACAAAAAATCGCACGAACTTCTGAATCAAATATGAGACAATTGTCAGAATTATTGACTCGTTGACGGAATTGTTGTATTAATTTATAAGTTGAGAGGAGAGATGTCAGGAACTTAACCGGGGGAAAAGGGTATTTATAGCCGAGAAAAGTTGTTATAATTATACAAGGCGCGATACATGCACCGTGCCTTTTATAATTATATCCGTTAAAGGTATGGCGCGGCCCCTGTCCCGTGCTATATATAATTATATCAGAGAATTAAAGGTAAGGCGTGGCCCCTAACCCGCGCTATACCCTATGTGGCGTAAGGCGCGCTCCGGGGGCCACGCTATACCCACGTGTATTCCATGTCAGCATATAGCGCGGTTCAGGAGGCACGCCTTACCCCACGTGGCGCCAAATCAACATATAGCGCGGTGCAGGGGGCACGCTTTATTACAAAGGGTGTTAGATCGGGAAATATAGTCTGACCGGTGTTAGATCAGTAAATATACCAGTCACCAGTGATTTTTCGGAAAAAACGCCGATCTTTTAAGAGAATTCGCAAAACATTCAAAAGCAAGTTATTTCTTTAGAAAGTCTCGAGTTTAATTTTCAAAAATTTCAAGACCAATGAACAAAAATAATATTAACAGAAGGATATAAATATAATAATATCTGAAATAACCATTTTTTTGAAAAACAATTATGACTTTAATTTGAAAAATTGGAGATTTTGAATTAATTTGAATTAAACTAAAAGAGAGTCGCCATCAACCTTTAGGGTTAGGTAGGTCGAATACATAAAAATGTCTTATAAAATATTTTTTTTAAAAAATCATTTTTAAGACAAAAATTAGTCTGCGTTTACCAAAAAATCGATTTAACAGGTCCAGAAGTCAGTTACGTGTGGGGAAGGATAAGCATCCCCGCAGCGCCAAAAAATTGGTATTAAATCTTTTACACATAGTCGTAAATTGTAGAAAATATAAATCGAATATAAGGTTAGAATATGATGCATATATTAAAGTTTAATTAATTTGATTTGAATTAACTAATTAGATAAAATTCTTTAAATTGAAAAGAAATCTCGAGATTAGCAATCCTCCATCGGGAAAGCTATTCGCCTATTTCTTATATGTAAATAATATTCCCTCCTCGATAAAAATGTGTATCGAATATATAAACTGAAAATTGACATTTGCGTAAAATAACAAAAATTGCTATTTAAAACATGCATTACATCATTTGAATTAAAACTGATTAATTAGAACTAAAATAGCTTTGATTCATTTCAAGCTCTCATTTTATTCTAACGTCGTATCAGATTGCAACACTCCGATTAAGTGATACTTTCCACGTCCGTTCTACAAATGCAGTTCTTGAAAATATTTGAATAATATTAATAGTTAAGGAAATACAATAGAAACAAATGCGATTGGAAACATGTGAAATAAAATATTTACAATAAATAGAGTTAAACATATTTATTTACATATGATATAAATGGCTACATAACATGTAAAATGTTTACATGCATAAGGGACTGAAATAAAAACAAATGAATATTACAAACCAAAATACAATGGTCAAAATGAAAGTATTTGGTAATTCCAAGGACCAAAATACAAAAGGATCGAACAATAATAAAAAACAAACCAGAGTCAAGATTGAAAACATTACACATTATATCTGCAAAAAAAAAAATAACTGAAACAATGCTGATTAAATAAATAATATATGAACAAAAATATAACATAATAAATTTTTTACACATAAACGTAAATAATTTAAATAATATAATTTTATATTATTACATGTACCGCAAAACTATTTCGACGTATATTCCCGCTTTCTAATTTTACAAACACAGAAATTAATTGACAACAATTAGTGTAATATTTTTTCAAATAATCATAATAAACAATAAGTATAATAAAAAAATTTATCACAAAATTACCTTATAACAAAAAATCGCACGAACTTCTGAATTAAATATGAGACAATTGTCAGAATTATTGACTCGTTGACGGAATTGTTGTATTAATTTATAAGTTGAGAGGAGAGATGTGAGGAACTTAACCGGGGGAAAAGGGTATTTATAGCCGAGAAAAGTTGTTATAATTATACAAGGCGCGATACATGCACCGTGCCTTTTATAATTATATCCGTTAAAGGTATGGCGCGGCCCCTGTCCCGTGCTATATATAATTATATCAGAGAATTAAAGGTAAGGCGTGGCCCCTAACCCGCGCTATACCCTATGTGGCGTAAGGCGCGCTCCGGGGGCCACGCTATACCCACGTGTATTCCATGTCAGCATATAGCGCGGTTCAGGAGGCACGCCTTACCCCACGTGGCGCCAAATCAACATATAGCGCGGTGCAGGGGGCACGCTTTATTACAAAGGGTGTTAGATCGGGAAATATAGTCTGACCGGTGTTAGATCGGTAAATATACCAGTCACCAGTGATTTTTCGGGAAAAACGCCGATCTTTTAAGAGAATTCGCAAAACATTCAAAAGCAAGTTATTTCTTTAGAAAGTCTCAAGTTTAATTTTCAAAAATTTCAAGACCAATGAACAAAAATAATATTAACAGAAGGATATAAATATAATGATATCTGAAATAACCATTTTTTTGAAAAACAATTATGACTTTAATTTGAAAAATTGGAGATTTTGAATTAATTTGAATTAAACTAAAAGAGAGTCGCCATCAACCTTTAGGGTTAGGTAGGTCGAATACATAAAAATGTCTTATAAAATATTTTTTTTAAAAAATCATTTTTAAGACAAAAATTAGTCTGCGTTTACCAAAAAATCGATTTAACAGGTCCAGAAGTCAGTTACGTGTGGGGAAGGATAAGCATCCCCGCAGCGCCAAAAAATTGGTATTAAATCTTTTACACATAGTCGTAAATGGTAGAAAATATAAATCGAATATAAGGTTAGAATATGATGCATATATTAAAGTTTAATTAATTTGATTTGAATTAACTAATTAGATAAAATTCTTTAAATTGAAAAGAAATCTCGAGATTAGCAATCCTCCATCGGGAAAGCTATTCGCCTATTTCTTATATGTAAATAATATTCCCTCCCCGATAAAAATGCGTATCGAATATATAAACTGAAAATTGACATTTGCGTAAAATAACAAAAATTGCTATTTAAAACATGCATTACATCATTTGAATTAAAACTGATTAATTAGAACTAAAATAGCTTTGATTCATTTCAAGCTCTCATTTTATTCTAACGTCGTATCAGATTGCAACACTCCGATTAAGTGATACTTTCCACGTCCGTTCTACAAATGCAGTTCTTGAAAATATTTGAATAATATTAATAGTTAAGGAAATACAATAGAAACAAATGCGATTGGAAACATGTGAAATAAAATATTTACAATAAATAGAGTTAAACATATTTATTTACATATGATATAAATGGCTACATAACATGTAAAATGTTTACATGCATAAGGGACTGAAATAAAAACAAATGAATATTACAAACCAAAATACAATGGTCAAAATGAAAGTATTTGGTAATTCCAAGGACCAAAATACAAAAGGATCGAACAATAATAAAAAACAAACCAGAGTCAAGATTGAAAACATTACACATTATAGGTAATGGAAATGGAAATGAAAATAAACCATAAATAACATTTGGGACTAAAATAAAATAAACCAGAAAAAAGGCCAAATAATAATTAAATCAAATGTATAGCAGTGACTAAAATAAAAGATTTACAAATATCATTACCAAAATCAAACATTAACAAGAATAATATAATATATAATAACGGGACTAAAACATAAATACTAAAACATAACCGCTCGAAATAAAATAAGGTAAAAATTCATTAAGTGACTGAAAAATGAAATTACAAAAGAAGGGGGTCTACACTATAAATATCCCCAAAGAAATAAAATCATGGGTGAGATTTACAAAAAACATGGACTAAACAAGCTATTATCCCCTAACCAGAAAACGCGCAGAAAGCCCTTCCCCATTTGTCCACTTTCATTTAAACAAGAGGAGAGAGAGAAAAAGAGAGATTCTCTCAAACTCCTCTCGTAGAGAGAGAGGGACACCGCCTCTGGCGATGGTTAACGACAGCTCACGGTGGTTTACGGTCGTCGGAAAGAGCCAAACAACCCCAAAAGCTTTCTCCTCTCACCCTTAACTCGAAAATCAAGTCTAAACCCCCTAAAACACAACCCTTTGTCCTAGATCTAAAAAAGACTAGAGGTTACCTTCTAAAATCGAGAGCTTTGTCTCGATGGAGACCACAGATCCAATCAAGAATAAAGGTATGCCCTCCTTTTTTATGTTTTTCTTTTCTTTGTTGTTTTTTTGGGTTCTAGATCTCTCGACTTCTCTCCTTTGTTTTTTCGGATATCTTTTTTTTTTCTTCTTCGGGGTTTTTTGGCTCCCCTCTCTCTATATTTTCTCCCTTTCTTAAGATTTGATTTCCTTTTTCTTTTTCTAATGTTTTCGAGTAGATATGACAATCTCTGCGTATGGGGATGATTTCCTTAGGCTTAGGTTTTTCAGATTTCAATAGTTTCTTGGATTTGATGAGATTTTTTGATTGACTTCTTTCTTGGTCACTGTTTGATAGATTTTCGGTCACTTTAGGTACGGCTTGATGAAGATGGTGGCTCGGGAACTTGCAGTAGCAACTCATGCGACTGGAGTGATGGACAATGAAGCCTAAAGCGTCGATGAGGAAGCTGAAGGGTTCGACGGTGGTGACTGGCTTCTGAGATACATTAGGGTTTAGAAACCCTAACTCAAATATGTGTTGCTGAGTACTGGCCTGGATCGGTTCCCTTCGGGTTGGGTTGAGTGTTGGGCTTGGAACCGTGTCACCCGAGTGGGTTGATGGATTTGTATGTGGGTTCTGTTATAATTGAGTTGGGCTTCAAGTTGGGACCTGAACAAAATAATGTAATTAATAATAAAAATAACTAATAATAATAAAAACAAAAAGACACGGATAAAAATGAGTCTACAATATTAATAGATTGATAATCGGTATAGAATGTAAAAAAAATTGTTGACAGTTATCAATTACTGTGCCAATACCGACTCTAACGATGAATACTTTGGTGTTTATTGTAACATCTATTTTTTTTAAAAAAGAATTAGAATGCAAATTTTTATAATTTTTTTATAAAGATAATATTTTACTAGTTTAACTCTGGTTTAAACGTGAAAAAGATAAAAATAAGAAGAGAAAAGGGAAGTAAAATTATCTCCTTGATCATGGCTTGTAAATCAATTATGTAATTTTGTAAATCAAATTAAGTATTTCTAATTGCCTTCTATTTTATAAATGTATGAGCTACCCGCGTAGGCTACGCGGTTTCAGAATATATAATTTTCCGGCAGTTGGATCCATCAACTTAAAAAAAATAAATAATAAGAATGTGGATTTTCCATATTTATATCCTATTCTACTTTGGATTTACTTCAATTGCCACTCCTCGTTATACGTGCCAGTAGAAGGGCTCCACACTCAACCCCAATTCAGTTTACAAATATAAATACCCTTCTTCCCGATTCCTGCTTCCCTCGAAAACAAACGTAATTCTTTCTCCGACAGAAGGTGATATCAGTCTTTTTTGTTCCCCTGCAATCGTTCCTCCGATCGGTGTTTGCGTAAAGAAACAAACGACTCTTGTTTGCTCGTGTGATGACTCGATCAACAAATCGTTGTCAATGATTTCCCTCTGCTTTTCTTCTTCTCTACTTCAAACAGGATTTTCTTGCATTTCATGATTTCTAGACAAAATAAACCTTAAGAGTTCATCCTCTCTCTCGTCCGTTCGGCTGATTTCTCTGTATATAATTCCAGGTTGGATTTCTCAGCTGCTCTTCATCGATTCTCCTACATTGCGTTATTTCTAAACTTCGATGTTTTTATTTGATTTTGTTTTTATTGTTGAACTGAGATACAGAAGATGGGAGAGTTGGCGAAGGTATTGTACATACTGGCGGTCGACGAAGGTGAGACGAAGGAGGAGGCATCGTCGTTCCGATACACGCGTCCGGTTCTTCAAAGCACTCTCCAACTTATGGGCTGCAAAGCTCGTCATGCCTTCAAGGTTTTCATTTTATTCTCTTTTTACTTCTCACAATTTCGTTGATTTCACTGAATTGTTTTTTTCCCGTTTGATGTACCTTTTTAGTTTCTTCTTTTCTATTTGGTTTGATTGATTGATAAATTATAGTTATGAAATAATAAAGTAAAAATGCGGATGATGAGTTCATAGATCTGGCTTTCTTATAATTTGTTCTATACATTTCCCCTATTTTTAGTTGCTTTTAAGTTATAATGTCGAGTCAATCTATGCTAAATTTAACAATCTCACAGTAGCATTTTTTGTTTGTTTCAGTTTGTCAAAGAATAAGCATTCTGCCGTCGTCATAGATTTTTTACTGATTATAGCTTCTCATTATACCTCTAAAACGAGACGCTTGAATGAATTAGCTCTTAGGTTCCTATTTATTTCCGGAAAAGTTTTCACACTTTCGCAAATGATCAAAATCAATTAACATGAATCACTTCTGATTTGTTTCCATTTTTGTGGTCATATCCGTGTTCTGGATCTTGGTCTACCTTGTGGTCCCTTTACCTTGACTGATTTGCTTGCCTGGTGATATGCATGTTATTTGTTTTATTTTAGTTCATAATTACATTAAGCTTCCTGTCGGGAGATAGAAATCTTGATTATAATGTTCAGTGAGAGTCTGAGACTTGAATCAATTGCTTCATATAAGTATTCACATTGTCACATTGAGTTTGTGGCTTGTCATTTCGTCTATCTGAATCCTTGTCTGCTTTTATTTTATTCTGGGTTGTTGTGATATGTCATTTCATATTTAATTTTCTAGTTTCACATTAGTGGTTTTCTCTTTTGTTCCTTAGCTGTTATGGAAAGTGGCTTCTTTTGCTGAATACACTTGTATTTCTTACCAGATTAGCAAGAGGGTTTTTGAATTGATAAGAAGGGAACCTTCTTACAATTCACTGCTTCAAAAGGAACGTGTGATGTTGAATTCTGATAGTTTGAAAGGATACTCTGATAAGGAAGATGCATGTCCTACCTTTGATGGATTTCGTAGAGCAGAGGAAGGCAACAGTTTAGCTTCAATCAAAGGCGATAGAAATAAGCATATACCATTTGAGCTATACAAAAGACGTACATCGTTAATTGTTAAAAGAGAAACTTTCTTAGATGTTGTCTGTGATGCTCTGGCTGAATACAAGTATGTTGGTCCAAACCAGAGGGCTGACCTGGTTTTGGCTTGCAGGTATTGTGTTACATATCATACTTAACAAAAGAAATTGCAATAATGCATGCCACATTAATTTATTGCATGGGCATATCCATCTATTCTTCAAAATTTCATCTTTTCTTGGAAATTTCTGAAGTTGATTATGGTAGCCTGGATATGGGTAGTTCACACTTTATTGTTCTATTTTAATTGACATGAAAAAATGTTTGTAGAATATATTTCAGTAGATAGAATACTCCATCATGATTTTCTCCATTATCACAAGTATTCCATATTTTTTAAATGGAGCATGTGTTGTCCCCCTTGTAACTCTATTTGGTCTTCACTGCAGAATCCGAGAGAAGAAGGAATCTGTTACCGTGTTGTTGTGTGGCACTAGCGGTTGTGGCAAATCTACTTTGTCTGCTTTGCTGGTAAGCTTGTTTTGCACGTTAATGTTGGGAGGCAGTAGCTGCCCTGACTACATCCTCATATGATCTTAGTGCTTTTGATCATGGCACGCAGGGTAGCAGGTTGGGAATTACAACTGTGATTTCAACAGACTCTATTCGCCACATGATGAGGAGTTTTGTAGATGAGAAGGAAAATCCTTTACTCTGGGCTTCAACCTACCATGCTGGGGAGTGTTTAGATCCTGTGGCGGTTGCAGAAGCTAAGGATAAAAAAAGAGCCAAAAAGTTGGCTGGCAATTCTCGGTCACTTTCTAACAGTGAGCTAACTGACCATTCTTCAGCCAGAAAGTCTGATCCCCGACCAGTGGAGAGTAGTTCTACTAGTACCGAATTGATTGGCCTCAGACAGATGGCAGTTGAAGGATTCAAGGCACAAAGTGAAATGGTTATTGACAGTCTAGACAGACTAATTACTTCATGGGAAGAGAGGAAAGAGTCTGTAGTGGTTGAGGGTGTTCACTTAAGCCTTAATTTTGTTGTGAGTAGACATTTGGTTGATTCCCTGCCATCAAATGTGCTCATTCTCCTCTCCTTTTATTTTTAAATTCATTTATTTTATCTACATGTGCAGATGGGGCTTATGAAGAAACACCCCTCAATCATACCGTTCATGATTTACATTACAAATGAAGACAAACACTTGGAAAGATTTGCAGTTCGTGCAAAGTACATGACATTGGATCCTGCTAAAAATAAGTACGTGAAATATATAAGGAATATCAGGACAATACAAGATTATCTATGTAATCGTGCAGACAAGCATTATGTCCCCAAAATAAACAACACAAATGTTGACAAAAGTGTGGCGGCCATACATGCAACAGTTTTCAGTTGCCTCCGGAGGCGTGAAGCTGGGGAAACACTGTATGATCCCATAACAAATACAGTTGCTGTTGTTGATGAGGAATACCGGAATCAGTGTGCTGCCAATTCACTGAGCTCTGAGGGTATGTTTCAGTTGATCCAGAAAAATGGTTCTTCTAGGCGACTAATGGCTCTTCTGAACATCGATGGATCTGTGGCAAAGGCTTGGTCAGTCGAATCCCTTGAAAGTAATGGCATTCCCTTGTATGGACCTTTAACAATTGGCAAGGCCGAACCCGTTTATCTTCAGTTTGGTCCCTATGGTATTAGTACATGGCCTAGTGATGGTGGAACAAGTCATGCTGGAAGTGTAGATGAGTCGAGATTTGATGGGACTGATAATGGCAGTAGATATCAATCTTCCTGCTGCAGCTCGCCGAGGATGTCTGATTGTCCTTCAAAGGAGGTAGTATCTTACACCAATGCTTGCAGTGATCTTTGATTTGCATATGTCAAATTAGATGAAATAAAAAACAGAAGTCACTTTTATGGCTACTAATCTCAAGTTATCATTGCTCTTATACTAGGCTCGGTCTACTGATTTATTATTTTATCTTACAGCTAAAGGAGGAAAATTCGGTGTATGGCAGCGATGAAGAAGTTGATGATCCACCTGAGGTGGACAGTGATGAGGATGTTAGTGATGAAGGTGACAAACAGGTCCATGAAGAGGTATGAACTCATTGATTTTAGAGAATATTTGCAAAGGTATTGCAAACTGCTATGCCTGGAGTAGTTGTTATTAGTTCATTATAAATGTTGTTTATCAACATCTTAAGCTTGTTTAACTGATACATTTTTGGAAAGTTGCATGATCAAAATGACGTTAGGTTCTGCTGTCCAGTCGGTATAGAGTTTTGTTCGTAGGTCTTCAGGATGAAATAAGGTCTTATATACTGCTTTAAAAGATTCTGCGTGGGGTTTACTAAATTTCTGTTGTATAGGTAGGTTCTGTTGATGAAGGCTCAACAATGTCAGATGAAGAGTATGATGACCTTGCAATGCAGGACGGACAGGAGAACGCCTACTGCCCCGATAGTGAGCGTCATATGGTAATGCCATTTTCAGGGGACCAAGCAATCCATACAAGAGGGGATCAACACAACAGGAATTTGGATCTCTTCCTTGAAAGCAGAGGAAAGCAGTTTTCTGGGCCACTCTGTTATTAACCTGCAGTGCTTATGGAGAAGAATGAGATGGGATCAATGTTCAAATGTAGAAAGGCTCCCGCAGCATTCCATCCTTGGGGAATAATGGATCCATAGTCAGTGATCCAATATTTTCTGGGGACCCCCAGCGGTTTTGTTCATGGATTTGATGTTTTTCTAACTAATCATTTCGTGGCTTGTAATTTACTGGATCCTTTAATTTAGGTCAATTACATGATTAATTACTTATGTTTGTGTTTTGTTCATTTTTTCCCGTTGATTTTAAAAAACATAATATATGATCACCACGGCTGTTAAATATTATGGTTAAATTAAACATTTTGTCTATGTTATTTATATATTTTTTTAATTTAGTGTTACTTTTAATAAATTAAAATAAATTTAATCATCCAATTAAATGATGTAATGTGTTACCATTCATTTAGAAAACTAATTTTATTTCAATTTAATATATTTATTTTTCAGTAATCATAGGGTGACACATGTCACCCTTTGATTGAAAAAAAACAAAGTAAAGCAAATTAAAGTAAAAGAGATTCAAACTCGCGTCACTTATTAGAATCAAACTTGTACCCAACAATTCAATCAAATTCAATGTTTGATTTAAAATAGACAACATGATGTATATAATGTGTATCTTAGTTTATAAATATTTAAATTCATAATATTTTATAGGGTAAACTATATGAATGACCACTAAACTATTTAGCCCTTTTACTATTAATTTTTTAATTTTGTCAATCAGATCACATAGTTATTTAATTGTATCCAATTAAACCACTTGTTGTTAATATTTGACAGAAGTGATGACGTGATTGTTAATAAAATTAATATAATTATACATTTAATCCTTAATATTTATACATTATATCAATTTAATCATAATTTTAAATTAAACCAATATATTTACACTCCAATCAACCTCTTTAATTGGTAACAAAATGAGTTGAACAAGTGTTATTGCTGCTACTAGGAATTGAACCCGCTCAAAGAGAGGTTCTCAAGCAGGTTTACCATCAAGCCAAAACCAACAATTAATATTGCTTTACAACATATGTTAATAAAGGTTATAACCAATTTTTTATAAACTAAAAAAATATAAATATTTAATTTAAGAAAATATATAATATTTTTTTGGATACTTCTAAATTAAGATAAAAAAAAATATTTAAAAAAAAAATAAAAATAACATATATTTGTTAAAGTTAAGATAAGAATAAAATATAGTTAATAATTTAAGATAAAAACAAATATATTATTTAAGTTACTTAAGACTGAAATATATATTTTTTAACTTAAAATAAGAATAATATATAATTTTAAGTTAAAGATAAAATAAAATATATTTTTAAATTACAATGAAAATAATTTATATTTTTTGAAAATTAACTTGTGAATTTAATTTAATAATTAAATTTAAGTTTAGATAAATATTAAGAATTTACTGATTTAAAATACAAAATATATAACCTAAGTTGGAAAATGTAGATTTTTTTGGGCTAAAGACTTGCTTCAATTGATGGAAAAAAAAACTAAGGGCATGTTTGGTTTTAAGAAATTAAGGGTATTTTCATTTTCTTAAAAAGTAAAAAAATTCATAAAATGTGTTTGGTCATAAAAATAAAAAATGATTTATAGAAAATGAAAAAAATAGTAGAAATCTGAAAACATAAAAATGACGTTTTGGGTGTTTTCCTAGAAAATTATTTTCAAATTTTAGAAAATGAAGAAACAAGGAATTTTCAGGACTGGGGAATTAATCCCCAAAGCCCTAAGCTTAAATTACAGAATCGACCCTGAAAGTTTCAAAGCTTGTGTTTCCCTCGTCACTCACAACAACTTGGAGTCTTATATTCAACGCAGTTTACCAACGACGCAATAAAGGAACGGTTCCAACGCTTAAAGAACTGAAAAGTTGTCCACTTGTTGTGACTATTATATATGGATGCAGAATTATGTGCAAGTATACACAATCGAACAAGTAATACAGTGATGAGTGAGTATCGTCTCCACAGGGATTGGAGGAAATTGATAAGTTCAATCAAAGCTCTTTACTCTGTCACCTAAGTAAAGTTAGTGATGTTATTTACGAATGAGAATGTTGTGGCAAATTGGATTGTGCTGAGTGCAAACAAATGAAAATGTAAAGGCAAAATAAACTATAAATAATGGATTTGCTTATAAGGACTTTAGACTCCTCACACGACAAGCTACTACGGGAATGAATGATAGGAGTCACTTAGGAAATTTAAGTCTACTTCTCAGAATGGTCTTACTTCTATGCCTTATATGTCCGACAGAGTTTACTAAGGGTGCCCTATGCTATCTCTAGTTAAGGGACTCGACAGATTAAATATGCCTTGGTAAAACCGGTTGGCGTTAGCTACTGCAGGGATCCTATTGGTCCAAATAACATAATATGTCTCGGCAATACCTTTTTGCGGCAGCATTAACATCTAACATATCGCTCATGCACAACTCATTTTAGTCGAATGAAATCCTAACCTTATCTCTAAGGTGGATTTAGCCTAGTTACTATCTAGAACCCGTTGCTTATGCGATTCCTCCCTAGTTTCTCTCGAATACTAAAGATGTGATACTTAGACATTCTCTCGAACACTTAGTAATCTCCTAAGGAATGGTTGTTCTCATAGCTCCTACAACCTTAAGGCATTAAACTTCATAAACAAAACAGATTATAACATAAAAAAAAACCATTCATTAAAGCAAAATCAAATACCCATAAGGAACTCCCACCAAATAAAATTAGTTCGTGGTGGGGTTCGAAATAAGCAAGCACAAAGCAAGTTAATACGTTCCTTACAACCCAAATGATAAAATATGAAAGCAAAGAGCAAAGAGAAGGTGGAAAAGCCTTCAACGTGCACTACTGGAGCTTCTCTCGGCCACCACGAACTGACCCAGCGATCTAGCTCCTCTCGGACACCTAGTTCGCCACTCCATCTAGCTTGTCAACGGAGGAATGCCATGACAAAAATGATTGACGAAAAAAAGAGAGATCTTTTTATCCAAATCTTTAGGCTCTTGGCGGCTGTCTAAAAGTTTCAAAGTGTGTTTTTTCATTGTGGCTTCATCTTCTATTTATAAGGAGAGAATGAACCTAGGGTTCTGTGTTAAAATTACCATAGTACAATAAAATTCATTCATTTTATGTGAAATATGGTGCATAGGTGGTAATGGGCCTCTCCTATATGGCTGATTGCAGAAATCACGTATAGTCAATGACAGTTGGCTCTTACTAAAAATATCTTCTTTGATTTTTTCTGCCCAGAAATGTCGTATGATTTGTCGCAACAATCGCATTTTGCTCAGTAATTTCATCATGTCATGGCAATTCCCTTTTGCTTATCCTTGCTCTCAAATCCTGCACATCATCAAACAAAACACATTCCTCATAACACAACACCGATTACAAAATAAAATGTTGCGACAAACAAAATTCCACCACATGTAACTATATGCTCATAAATGCATCTATATGATCCTAAATGGGCTCTTAGATAGTCAATAACTTAAGTGAAAAGGTCCAAAATATGACATTTTTACGGAGTTATCAAAAGTTTTCTACAAACAAGGCTTTGTCTTCAATGAGGCCAACAAAGATTTAGGGGCAGATATGTTGGATGTAGTTGCTAGACTAGACACCCGAGAAATGTCAATGCCTCCATTGTTAAAGAGTTCTATACAAATATTTCAGAACCGACGCAACATTCTGTTTTTGTTAAGGGTAAACTTATTCACTTTACCCCTACCATTAATCATTATTTTAAAATGCAGGATATTGTTTATCATCATTCAAAGTTTGTTGACGAGGCCAAAAATAAGGCATACTAGGGTATGTTGATGGATCTATGCTTTCAAAACACCGAATGTAATGGCAAGTAAATTAGTTGACGCACAGTGGATCGAGACTGACTCCAACCGAGGGCCAAGATGTAGAATCATTTCATAAAAACTAAGTTGATACCTACATTCCACAACACGACGATATCGCTACCCCAGATGATGATACTTTGTGGGTTGCTTGATTGATGATGGCAATATCATTATGGAGAAAACACATACATGTTTGAAAGGATAAGCAAGAGCTTTGGTCTTCCTAAATCTCATCACTGCACTTTGTCATAAAAGGGGGTCATTGAGGACGACTTCGATGAGTTTTTACAGGGATTGAAGGGCATCACAAAGGCCAATCTTCCCATATTGTTAGGTTTCAATGAAAAATAACCTGAGAAGAATGTGGAAGTTAGGGCAAAGGCAAATATTGTGGCAGAATTAGTTGCTATTGCTGTTAAGTCTTCTAAGCATATGAGGGAACATGTGGATACTTTATCGGGCAATCTATGCACATTCTTTGCTTACATTAAGCAGCGAAACGTAGTGATAGAGTTCTACTTCAAGAAAATGCTCTGCTTCCTCAGTGGGTCCAAGATCTCTCGACTTTCCCTGACTTCATACTGCATTAAATGAGAAATATCACGATATCGTGAGATACAGCTCTGCACGATCCCCCAATCGAGCCACAGTCTAATAATCCACCGACCAACATACCTGAAGGAGATGAGCAAGAACAAGAACTCCATCCCCAAACCAATCCCAAGCTATCATATGAGACCTCCCCTGTTGCTACGACATCTGCTGATAAAATGGTCAAACATTCGACAATGCCACAACAAGCTACCCGAGAAGGACCACAAAGCCCTTGAAGAAATCTGTGAGACGAGTTGTGTCTCCAGCTGACAAGAAGCGTCATAGAGCTAGTACTATTCCCGGTGAATCAGAATCGGACTTCAAACAGCCAAGTCCTCCCCTGTTGAAAAAGTGCCCTAGGCTCAGCACAACCACCTCATCATCACCACCATAAACAAGTCGCGGTAACTTGTATTGCATTACATTACATATAGCATTTAGTCTAGTATTTCATTTAGTTTTTCCTGTTGCATTGAGGATAATGTTTCTTTCAAGTTTGGGGGAGGTAATGTCCTTATTAGGACATTTACTTTGCATTAATAGGGTTAGCAGAACTAATTTGCCATGGTATTTGTAAGTGTTAAGATAGTTTGTAGGAACAATTTGATGATGCCCCATGATGATATTCTTATGGCTAGAGTTGAATGTATATGACTATTGTGAATGATGGAACCAACTCTAGGACTCGATTCTTTTTGATTTGTAACACACGATAGTATGTTTTATATGCTTAAGTAACTTGAACATTTTTTATAAAATAACTCTTCTATATGTTGTATCATAGAATTTTGACAATGAGCTTAAAGGCTGAAAATTGACCCCATAAATTTTGAACTATATTTAGTTGCCAATAAATGTTTCAGCATAACTATAGAGGGACACTCCTATTTGCCATGACATTGCCTGGATACTTTCTTTAAATAAATGACAGTAGTGACATATGAGTGAATAAAAGTAGTTACGGGATGAATCTACTTAATAGGCTAAGGAATAAGGTATTTGATCTACTTCATTTTCAAGTCTAGGAAAGTAGGTGTGATAGATTGACTTCCCTCGTAAAAAATAAGTTGAAAGGAAATAGGAGTAAAAGTTATGCTTAGAGTCAAATGAAAATGCTACGGAAAAATAAGAGTACTTGAATAGAAACTTTCTAACTTCATTAAGGATTGATTGTATAGAATCACACACACACACACACACACACAAGAAAAGGATCTTGCCCTAGGGAGCAGTACTTGACTTCTCAATTGGTCTAACATGTTGAAGCCAACATTTTCTAAGGGCTGAAATTTTTTCCTACATCACTATCTTGAACTAAGGCTTTGCCATGACATCCTTATTTTTCTAACCACTATCCATTGCTTAAGGACAAGCAATAATGCAAGTTTGGGAGTGTGATAACTCCATAAAAATGCGATATTTACGGTTTTTCTACTTAAGTTATTGATTGCCTTAATGCACATGTAGGACTATATAGATGCATTTATGATCATATAGTTGCATGTGGTGGATTTAATTTGCTGTGATATATTGAGTGATGCTTTACGGGAAAGGTTGTGTATGGCTGATAATGTGCAGATCATAAAGCAAAAGGGGTGTACGAGGAGAATTGTTGTGGCAGACTAAGATGTTGAAGAAGAATGAAAATGTTGCGACAACTAGGATGACATTTCTAGGTATAGAAAAAGATAAAAAATAGCTGAAGATGTTTTTATAAAAGAGTCAGCTGTCCAACCATCACGTGATTCCTACTACCTGCCACCTAGGAGAGGATCACTACCACATTTGTACTCCTATTTCACGTGTAGGGGATGTACCTTATGGTATCATTGTCTTTTTGACACAAAACCCTAAGTATATTCCCTTAGTATAAATAGATTAAGATATCACAAAAGGAGGAGATCGTCTTCTTGAGAGAAAAGTGAGCTGAATAAGAAAAGGGAGTCAGTAACAAAGCTTTCAACTTTCTTTATTTTTCTCAACCTTTTCGTGATGTTCCTCCATTTTC
Organism: Hibiscus syriacus; assembly: GCF_006381635.1. Taxonomy (NCBI): domain Eukaryota; kingdom Viridiplantae; phylum Streptophyta; class Magnoliopsida; order Malvales; family Malvaceae; genus Hibiscus; species Hibiscus syriacus. The sequence continues at coordinate 1,045,955 of NW_024063494.1, forward strand.
AAGCTTGAGGGAGTGGAAAGCTTGAGAGTTTTTCCTCCACCCTTATGCTTTATTTTTCTTCATATTTTATGGGTTGTAAGGAAAGGATGATTCTCATGGATTATTCGAACCCCACAATGAACTAACTTTATTTGGCGGGGTTTATTATGGATGATTAAGTTATTTTCTTTAATGGATGGCTGATATTTCTATGTTTATTACTTGTTTTGCTTATTGTTTTTAATTACTTAAGATTGTATGAGCTATGAGAGTAGCCTTTTCTTAATTATACTACTTAGTGTTCGAGAGAAACTAAGTTAATGATCTTTAGTGTTCGAGAGAAACTAAAGAAAGATCGACATAAGTAATGGGTTTTAGCATATAATTAGAGCCTAATCCACCGTCAAAGATGAGGTTAGGATTTCAACGACTGAAAGGAGTAGTGCCGAATCGATAGGTTATATGTTGTTGCATTGGGCCGAGAGGATTTGTCGAGGCATTATCATTTTTCAGATCCCATGACTAGAGACATCTTAGGGATATTCATAGTAAACTCTGTTGAGCAAGTAAGGCATAGAAGTTTAAACCATCCTAAAAGATTAAGCTTGAGATTCTTAAGTGACCCCATCATTCATTCTCTTAATAGCTTGTTGTGCGAGGATTATCAAGTCATCTTATTTAATTCCCAAGTTATCAATCTGTTTTACCTTAGAATTTTCATTTGACTGCACTTTAAACAATTACTTTTGCCACGACATTCTCATTTGTCACCCACTCACACTATCATTTCTACCCCATCTATACACATTTCATTTTGCCTTAACATAACCATTTGTGCATACCATTAGCTATACTTAGATAAAGTAGTTTGTTGCTTTCACTTAACTAATAATCTCCTCCAATTCCTATGGAGACGATACTCACTCACTCTAAATTACTTGTTTGATTATGTATACTTGCACATATTTTCTCGTAATTTATAAGCACTCACAGGCGCGGACAAATGCATCCAGTGCTCCAATAAACACAGTGTGATTAGATTCATGTACTAGACATGTACATCATTGTTAATTAATTCATCAGCCAATATAGTCTAGCCAAAGCACAGTGCACCCTTTGAGCTTCACTTGGTGATTATGGACATGGCTGCCCTCTTTCTTTCTTTTTCTTAAGTGCAAGTTACCTGAAAGGTCTCATTCGGGAGACCCAGCTACTGGTGCCAGCCACGTGAGCCATGGACCATTTTTATAACATTTTCGGGACCATTGGGGGTTTTTCAACAAAAGCTTTGGATCATTCTTTCACAAAGATCACCAGATGTAAAGCTTCGACAGCGTGCTTTAAATGTTTAATCCCATTTTTCATGCATCATGCATGAACTTGAGTCTTAAAGTAGAAAACATATACAAATCCCAACATCACGTTAACAGGAAAAAGCCGAAGGAATACATACATATATGTGCAGTTCCGTGTGTTTTTTTTTTTTTTGGTATGTAGCAACCTCATTTCCATGCCGAGTTGGAACCCATCAACTCTAATGTTACCACGTACTGAAACTTTTGCTGTTCTTTATACAACAGAAGAAGAATAAAAAAATATCAGAAAATTTTTCGTAGTTTTTCTTGTATTTTGCCCTTCAGATATTCAAATATATGTGATTCATCCAGCTTATTGATTGGGATGCCAACTCATAGATGATGCACAATTAACACCGACGAAGATGGCACTACCAAGTAACTCATAGTCCAATGCCTGTGTACACAAAACGCAACAAAATCTATGCAGAAGAGATCCTTATGATTACAATGAAGTACTGTGAAAACCAACAGTTCTCTTTTCTATATAAACAAGGCTGCAGTGCATTGTTGCTGTGGCAGATAACAATAATATAAATAATTGCATTACATAGTGCCTCCTGTAACTGCATATGCTGCAGCCATTGTACGATATCTATGCATTCTTTGTCTATCTTTCTTTTGGAGTATCACAGAAAATTTAAACGGGGGACCACCATTGATTGATAATGAGCATGAAACTCCAATTAATTAATCCCTGATCATCTGTGATTCTGTTGTTCATTAAGATTAAAGGGTGAAATATTTACCAAACACATTTTTTTCTCAGCTAAAATGAGATTTTATTGAGCTAATGAAAACAGTACTGGACAAAATGATCTCAGACCATATGATGGTCAAACATTACACAACTGAAAGAAACATTTCTCTTGACTAACTCAAAGCAGTGTGTGTGGTAACTGGTAAGAATAATTTCATATGAACGCCACTCAAAATTGAAGAGCCGGAATTTCATGAATTACTTGTTTATTAGGTTTAGAGTTATACACCGAGTTTTGTAAGCAGCATTCTAATTAACAAGGAACTAAGGACTGAAGTTCATTTGGTTTTGCTATTGATCACTGAGTTTGTAAGAGCATTCTTTCACAACTACTCAACTATAGTGTCGCAAAAGTCAAATTGAAAAGATCCACCCTTAATTCCCACAATGTATATTCTGCAAGCTAGCCTGTTAATACACTTCTCAACATTGAATATTGAACGTTTTAAGTTAATGATATGACCAACAACCCAATGGGGCACTGTTAAAGCTTTTTCTTGACACCTCCAAGTAGTGCTCGAGATCAAAGCTATATAAATCTGATTCTAAGCGGGTAAAAATAAGAACAAACGCATGATCACTCTAAAGACGTACTCATTAAAAATAAGGATCCAAATTAACCTAAAAAAGCATATATTAGTATAATAATAACAAAATTTGTAAGTATATAATGTTAAAAAACTGAACAAGGGACTGCCATATAAACTGTAGAGATGGTGCCCATGACCTAAGTAGACAACAAGAAGTGACAGGCAGCGGATGATGTAGTCACATACTCACGGAGGAGAAGTAAAGGGAGCTTAATTTAACCGACTAAAGATTGGAGAAGCAGACAAAGCTAAAGGCTCAAGTTACAATACCTACTTGTTACAAGGTTCCACATATAATACTTGCTACACGACTATCTATCCAGAAAACCATGAAAGTTTGAACCCCCCAAAAAGAAAACTGAAAGATTTTTCTGCTATCAAACTGACTCCAAGAGCTTAATAAAACCTATAAGACAAAGCTAGAGAACTTGTCTAAGATGTGTGTGAGTGTGATATATAAATTATAAGAGTTTTAATTCGACCTACAAGCCAAAACTAGAGAAGAACCCCATTTCTAACTGATTGAAACATTGAAGCCACAACAAGAAAAAGAAAAGTTTATTGCTATACGCATGTTGAGGTCGCAGTACTGCTTTGTTCTTCGCTTAACGCTTTATTTCTCTTTAATGAAGAACAGACTTAAAGATTTTCCAAAATTAGTAACTTTTACAAACTGATAACCAGGGTATATTGTTCATCATTGTGATATTTGATAATCAGTGGGGCTTAAGAATTAATGCAATAAAGAAGTAAGCTGAAAGAAACTATGGGATTATGCCATTAATATATATACGATACGAATACCTAAAGGTTGGAAAGTGATGGAAGCACACAGATATTCATAAATTTTTAGACACTTGAATTATCATTTTAATGACTGAAGAAGCAAATTTTGACACATCTATAATGAAAATTTCTGGGTTACGTGTATTATTGAACGGGATGAGGAATAGGTGGGACTGGATAGTCTTCAAATTGATGAGAGATAACTTGTTTGAGGGTCCAAGTTGCAAGGATGCGTCTCTGGTGGATGGTACACCAACAGGAGATGATGGATGATTACTACGAAAGGCTATATCAATGGCAATGGCAATACCAATAATCTGACATGTTCCGACCACCATCTCTCTTCCACATTTGAAGTCCGAACAGCAGTTCCAATTTTCAACCATCTACTGATAAAATCCACTTGGAAGTTGGAAGAATGACAAATTTTGTTTTTATCAAGTATTTAATCAAACACGCTTTTGAATCTTTTCCCTAGTGAAGACAAAGGTGGTGGGAAGAAGCAAAAAATTTTGCTGTAAGCTATTTAGCTGATATCATCAAATCCCATAAACAAACAAATCTAATATATATACCTCCTTTTTTCCCCCGAGTTTCTTCTCTAAACACTCCTGGAGCCAGCCATTGCCTTGCTTGTTTGGCCATCATCGAAGCTCATCTATATCTCCTTTTGCCTGCACATCTGCAATCCCGCTTGCAAATATCTTCAATGAAATAATTAAAATCAAAGATCTGCAAATCAAAAGAATGGATCTAATTTGTTTTAGTGTAAACGAGCAAAGATAACAGAGCAAGAGAGGAAAGGAAACGGATTAATGGATGAAGGTTCACCTTTTTTGACAGATTCATTTGACTTAAGAGCTTCTCATGTCGAGGTTCTATCTTTTTTATTTGCAGGGCACAGTTGATTATCCATGAAAAAATTACCCATCTCATCTGTAGCAGTTTATTTGATTCAGAAGAATAGTCATAGGCTTCCAAGTCGAAATTTCTTAAAACACCCTAGGTAGGTCAACATTATTCGTTGTGCTTAATCCACCCCTGCACTGTGCAAAACGAAACGACAGTATAATAAAAACATCCAAATCCATTCATAGGGATACCCCTTAAGATTGGTACAAAAAAACTACTCTCCCCAGTCCCCACCTGCCAACAAGTCAAACAACAGAAAGAAGAAGAAATAATCAACTTGATTTTGTTAAGAAGTGCAAAACTGTGCATTTGCAACTGAGATAAAGACCCTTTTTTTTCTTGCTGTGTATAGCCATTTATTGCCGATGCAGCATCATCAAGATTCTCACTTTCAAATGGGTTTGGCAATAAAATTTGAAAAGGGAAGAAGGGTATTATCATCGGCACCTTGCATTTGCATGTGAATCTTGATGATGCTACACCCACAAACAACGACTGATATCTATCGCTCCCATATCCCATGCACACACACACACACACATATAGATAAAGAGGGATATAGATGAGCTTTATATAGAAGGATACTAGAGAAACATAAGGAGAGTTGAGACATTTAAGTTTGACCCAAAAAGACCAAGTAGGATGAAACCCTTAACATCCAATACTTGTTTATTTATTTATATTTTTGTATAGCATAAATGGAGGAGGGGAACCAGGTCCAGCTGATGTGGCCTGTTCACACTGGTGGAAACATAAAGTGGATTAAGTGAGAGCTACCCAATAAGAATCTAACAAGTTGAAGCCTTGAAGCAAAGTTGGAATGGATTTTTTTTTATACATAAAGGAATGGATCTTATTACTACTTCAACTCCATCATGTTATATATTATTTTCTTCAAATAATTGTATTACTTAATTTTATTGATTAAGTCTTAATTCAAACCATATGAATACTATTATAACATTTAAAAGAAATAACCTCAATCCACTTAGTGTGGACAAGGAAGAAAAATTTTAATGTAATAATTTTTTTGATAGATTTTAAATCTAATCTTTTAATTTAGAGAGAGGGAAAAGGAGATTTAACGAAGAAAAAAAAATATGAGTTTTTCTAACGGGTCTAAAATTCATAGCCTAAAAAATATGAGAAAACAAATATGAAAAGCTTGACTGATCAGCTAAAAATATACTTTGCTCATCTTATAATTAAATTACAATAATAAAAAATAGTTATAAATTTTAGTGATTTGATTATCAAATTCTTTCTACCTTTTCAATTATTACTTTTATATATTTTATTGGAAATTAAGGTATAAGCTTAATTGGGGTTTAATGAAATTAGTTATTATAAAACTGGCCATCTTCCTCAAGCCCTTTCTAACTAATAATGTGCACAACTTCAAATAAGAAGAGACACTTGTATTATTTGTCATGCGTATAGCTTCTATAAACAAATAAATAAAACAACACTATTTTCACGTTTTTACTCATTTTTTTTTATTTCCAACTTGATTCCTATAATCATTGAGTTCATGAAAAATACGTTCAATTTATCAGGTAGCATTGATTAATCGAGGAGATTCTCCTAAGAACGTTATTTCAAATCATTACAGTTCCATTATTCAGTTTTGGTAGGTAGGTAGGTAGGTAGCACTGGTTAATGGATGAGATTTTTCCTAAGAACTTTGTTTCAAATAATTAGAGGTTGATTATCATAAAGATCTAATTTTTAGGGATATTTCAGTAAAGATTTAATCTTTCAGGCCCTTTAATGTAATATCCTTGAATTCATTCAAAGAGTCACTTAATATCTCACATCTCTCGATTTATGATTTAGGGTTCGTTTGATAAAGTTTTCTAAAAACACTTTCAGCTAAAAAAAAGTTTATTTTGACAGCAAAATCAATGTCAAACGGGTAAAAAATGGAAAAAAAAATACGATGAAAATGATAGTTTCTAACAAACCGCAAAAACTAGTATTTTCGGCATTTTCATTTTCAACTTTACTTTTGGAAGACAATTATAATTTTACACTTACTAGTGCATGACATCTACTCAATTATGTATTTATATTTTATTTTAATGATTTAATATCAACATCCTTAAAAAAATAATTTATTATTGTAGTAATAACGAGTTATATAAAATATATTTTATTATAATTATATATTTTTTATATTTTGTTATAGTTTAAACATATATAATTCATATATAATAATAATTTATTTTGAATTTATCATAGTTTAAATTGATATGATTTGTATATAACTGTAAATATAATTTAAATGATATATTTTTAATTTACAACATAATATCTATAATAGACATTTTATCTTTTCAAAATTGTTTTTTAAAAGCAATCTCAAACAATTAAATTTTAAACTGCACTTTTGTACAACGCTTTTAAAAGTTCGTTTATACAACACTTTTCAAAAGCTATATCAAACTGACCCTAAATTTGTCTCTTGTTGACTTTTTAAAAGATTTTAAATATCTTACCATAATTATTTTTAAATACTTAAAAATTAAATTTTATAAAAATATATATTCCAAAATTAAAGGTTTTCAAAATATTTTTCATATTTTCATCAATGGTAAAAAACATTATAAAAAAACAATGTTAATAGAATGGAGGGATTAATAAAGTAAAAAAAATTGTCAAATGTTAAATTTTTAGTATATTTTAAAGTGTGGTATCCTTATTTGATCGATATTTTAAAAGATTATACTTTTATTTAAACAAATTTAAAAACGTTAGATCATTTTTCATTATATTATCTTTTGGGGTTTTTTTATGAGATTTTGTTTGATAATGATTTTTGCTTTTAATAATTAAACTTTAATTTTTCTACAAATCAAATTATTTTAACGACTATAAATATTATTATTACTTTAGAGGTTACAGGTTTACGCATTAATAACTATAAATGTGATTGGGTATTAATTGTCAACCGAATGAATTTAAAAGCAATTAAAATAAATATTATTTTTTATATTTTTCAAATTACCATTATTATAGTGTTAACTAAATTTTAGATTTTGCTTTGAAATTTAACCAAAGAAAAATCAAATGAAATGGTGATCGGATTGAACAAGAGCTGTCCCGCCATAATAATTCCTCCACACTCCATGCTTTTCACATAGATTTATTATGGAGGTGATCCTCAAAATTCAATTTACTTCATTCACGAATACTAAAGTTTAAACCTTCGACTTTATTTAAGAAATTTAATGGCTCATTTCACTAAACTGATTCTATTTTTAAATTCAAGTCTAACATAAATCGGACCACCTTTGATGACTAAATTAAGATTTATCAATCTTCAAATAAAAATTCATTAGGTTTTGAATAAATTTAAATTCAAAATTTTAAAATGTTACAACAATAATAATCTAACTACAATTAATTCTTATAAGTTATTTTTCGAAATATTTTTTATGCTTTATAAGCAATTAATTGGAATAGGTAAGGAGCAATCCGTATAAATTATATTTAAAATACAGATGATTAGATATGCGGAAATTTTATATATTAATCAATATGAACGGAATAAAGAAAAATCGTATGACACATGCGAAGTGTGTTGCAGAGTGCTGTTTTGGCACAGAAAATAAAATAAAAATAATGAAAATAAGGAGTTGTTTGGTGAATTCTTTCCATCAAGCCTCCCCTCCTGAGGCATGGCCCAGGTTTGAACAATCTATGCGGCTGATGCCCGTTTAGTTTGCCACTTGGCCTCTATCACCCAGGGTTGGCAATTTTACATTATATTCTATTTTCCTTTTTAAATAACTACTTTATTTATGGTACAATATTATAACTTTTAAAATTTTAATAATAAGGTAATGAGTTAATATTCTATTGCATCCAACGTAATAGATACGTTTAAAAAAGTTGAATAATCTTTAATTGGAGAAGTGATGAAAAACTGTTTTTAAAGATAAAATATAAAAATAAAAGATTTATACGGAACAAGATAAAAAAATTCTATTTATTTACAGTCGACGGTGCCAGAAGGAAAGGACGACCAAGGAGGAAGTGGGAAGACTGCTTGAGATCTGATTTGATGGAGTTAGCCCTTACCGAAGACATGACCTCTCATAGGAAAATATGGAGGCTAAAAACTAGGGTAGTCGAGTAGTGTGGGTCACATCTATAGGGTGTATCATCTCTGTCTTCTTTTAATGCCTTTGTAGTAATTTCCATGACTTCTACTTTTTATACGTTTCTGTTATTGGTATTTATGAAAGATTGGAACTGGGCTTGATATCGTTGACGTTTGTTTATCATTCTCTTCATGTTTCCTCTTTTAAATTTAGCTGGGTCTTATGTTTCTGTCTATATGCAGAGATTCTTTCGCAGGGATTATTTTACAGGGATTAATTCCCATTACAAACGCACATATGATTTTAATGACTGCATATGAATACTGTTTAGCTATGTATTTATTTATACATGCATTGCATTTTATCTATATTTTTAATTTTCTGACTGTCGGAGGTCTTTCACGGAAGCTACTCCCAACCTGGCGTTGGGGGCAGCCTACTACCCTACCTCCCCCTTACCCCATACATATGGGAATTGGGTTTTGTTGTTGTTGTTGTTGTTGTATAATGAAATGAAAAAGTAAAAACAAAAAACTGTATTCTGCTGGTAAGAGATTCAGTATTCAGGTTTATATATTATCAAAAAGATATCTAGAGTGAAATATAAAATATATGATGGAAGCAAATTTTCCAGAGAAATGCCAAAAAAAACTCCAAATAAATAATTATTTAAAGAAATAGACCCTCCGGACATTATTTAAACGATTTTGCCACATCCACCTTGCTTGGATGAGTTGCATCGATTGATGCGACAAGGGAAGACAGGAATTAATTAGGCAAACCATAATGTAGTGTATCTGAACGAGTGAGTCTGAAGATTCGAGAGGACGCCTGTAACTTAACCCATCTTCGACCACATCGTGACATATGATTATATACGGTCGTACCAAGAATATGAGATGCCACATATATTGACTGATGAGGAGAGAGCGCAAGAATTATATGTTCCTCCATAGAGTCACCCATAGATGGGGAGGCAGCGTGGGGGAGTCAAGGTAGAGAATAAGAAGACAATAAGGTGCATCCTCCTCATCGGTAACAACAAAGGGACCTCATCATACACCGTTGTCACACCCTGACCCTGTCTTCACCCACTTGACTCAATCAGCATTTTAGCAAATGGGGAAGTTCTTGGAAGGTTTCCTCATCGACTTCTTTGACTTGTTGAATTCACCACCGACACAATTGGCGGCTAACTTTGGATACGGTATTGTTGAGCAGATGCCGTCGCAGAGCATATTCTACATTGATCCCAGTTCCAATGCTAGTGGTGGATCGATTCCATATACAACTATTGATCCTAATGATAATGATATTTCTGAAAAGAAAGAGGAACCGCGATTACGTCCACGTCGGACTCGTCGTCTACCACGATATGGAACTGGTGGACATAGACATTATTAACTGTTATTTATTTCGTTCTTCAAAACTGAAATATTTGTACTAAACTACTTTATTTTGAGTTAATAAAAATATTTTATGTTGTGCGAACTATTTTATTATTTTTTACTAAACTATTTTATTTTAAGTTAATTGAGCAATTGTAGTTTATCGAATAATTTTTAGTTATGTGAACTATTTTTCATTAGTCGATTCATCTTGGGAGTTATTTTTCTTAAAATATGTTTAAATGAAAATCGCACCCTGCATAATGTCATATCTAAAGTACGTTAGCAGAACCATGCATCTAGCAAAACACGAGATACCATGATCTCACACCCTGCAACACACGTTATTCAAAATCGCGTCTTGCAACCTGCGAGGTTCTTGAACAATAAAAAACCATAATTCAATATTATCGAGCAACCACTCATCTAAAATTTCGAGGAAAGAAAGCCTTACTACGTTGTGGCTGCAATCAAGAACTACAATATACGTCGCTCCGTCACGTCAATTGTGGAAAAAATGATACGAATAAGTACATCGCTGAATGTCTCCATAAGAAGCAGGGATGTAATTGGAGGGTTCGTGTATCACGGTTGAAGATGATGAACAACCTTTGAAAACTCACAAAATACGTCCAACCATATACATGCACCGCTAACATCCTGAATCAATATCATCGTAACTTGGATGTGCACGTGCTTTCTGAAGCCTTCATTTCACAGCTCAAATCAAATCCACGTGTTATGGTTACGACTTGTATTGTTTCAGTTACATCGCAATATAGGTACATAGTTTATTACCATAAAGCATGATATGCAAGGTATCGAGCCCAACAAAAATTGTTCGATCAATGGGAGGAATCATACAAAGAATTGCAACCATGGCTTAAAATGAAGCAGAAACACATTCCGGGAGCAATTGTGAAATTGGAAATAGTCTCAGCGTACAAAAATAATCGTGTTGTACAAGGTGTTTACAATTATACCGGTTCTTTCGAACTTTTTCGCAATGCATTAATGCATTCCGACACTGCAAGTCGGTTGTTCAAAATGACAACACTTGGTTATATGGTCGATACACTCATATAATGTTATTGATGGTTGCACAAGACGACAACAGAAAAACTATTCCCACCGCCTTCGTAATTGTCAAAAATGAAGGTATTAACTCTTGAGAATTCTTCCTTACGAACTTACAAACATATATTCTATCACATGTGATGCATGATAGAGATGATAGAATTTGTCTTATTTCTGACAAAGGCGTTGGTATCAAATATGCACTCCATCGTATGTTCCCGTCTTGCCAACCCCTCAATATTTATATTTGGTACTATTTACAACATATTGCCAAAAATTATATGCAGAAGTTCAAGAGTCAATATGAGCGTCTAATGGTGCTTCAAATGGGTACATATTTCATCCTTTTCGGTTTACCATATCTTTACAAAAATATTTCAAATTAATTATTTCACATTTTATTGATAGGTTACACACAATCCATATGTGAGTTTGAGGACCTGATGCAAAAACTAAGACACGTGAATTCCTAGTGCTTCAACTACCTTGCTAGAATCCCAAAGGAGAAATGACTTCGATCATTTGATGAGGGTAAACGATATGGTCATATGACAACGAACTTGGTTGAGGCAATAAATTCATCACTAAAGAGAGTGCACTATTTACCTATCACGCCTATTGTCAAAGCAACATATTATCGATTGACAACCCTTTTTGCAACCTTGGGAAGACAAGAAGCTGACTGGATGGCAGGTGGCCACCAAATCCACCCAGATCTCCTCAGAAAATTGCAAACATTATAGCATTATTCCAACGTGATGAGTGCCATATGCTTATCTCGTAAAATATCATTATTTCTTCTATAAGAATTTGCGAGGTCATTGGAAGGCATACAATACAACACATACGTGGTTAATTTACGAGAAAAAAATGCAAGTGCGGATTCTTCCAAACTTTCAAATACCTGTGTATGCACACCATTGCTTCTTCTTCTTCTGTTCGGATACACTACATGAGATTCATTGATCGGGTTTTCTTACATGAAACTATATTCAAGGTTTATGAATACGAGTTCCCTCCCACTGGAATGAATGGATTCAGATGAAGCTGATGATGGACCTATAATACGACCAGATTATGCACTATGAGGAAAAAAAGGTCATCCACGGTCAACCCAGAATTTTTGTGACGAGGATTTAGTCAGACATCAAGGAAGAACTGGATAATTGAAATTATGCTCTATATGTAGGAATCATGGACACACGAAGAGCAAATGTCCCAATCGCTCAGGCCCAAATAGCAATTAAGTAGGTTTTTTGCATTATTTTTTTAATTAACAACACATATTACTCATATTTACAAGCCAAAAATAACACTCCAATATGTCTATCAAATCATTTTTTCTTCTTCCTTCACAAAACCATGATTTCTAACCATTTTCAACGTCATTTTTATCCCGCTTAAAATGTCTTATATATGTTAATATTATAGTCACCTTCAAGATAAAGTACAACACTACGCGTTTATAATTAAAATTTAAAAAAACAAATCAGTTTTTCACCCGGAAATAATATCCAAACAAGGTTATGGACATTGAAGGGAGGGTAAGGAATCTATTGTCCTCGCGCTTTGCAGGCCACGAGTTCCTTCATAAATCTCGCGATATTTTGGATCATAAAGGCTAGCTCGCGCTTCACAATACGCTAGGTCATTTTATCCAATTGTTTTATTGGCTTACTTGGAAAGTGCGCTTACGTCGGATGTATCTCGCATGTTGGAGAGTGCTAAGATTTAACATGCGGTTTGCAGGCCTCGAGTTCATCCGATGTAGACAATTTGAGGGGTTATTCTTCTAAATAATGTATGGTGTGTCCTATTTCTTTAAATAATTATTTATTTGAGATTTTTAATATAAAATTGCGAGTTTAGTGTCTGCATCAAAGGACCAAGACACCTAGCACAAATGCTCTTCCCACAATGCTGATATTTCCTTCGTTCCATATTTTAAAAAAGAGAATTCCAATCTTTAATAATTAGGACAAAACTTATACAAGGGACATGAGATCAGATCTTGCACACGTTGCATGTAACGACCAATGTAATCATGATCAAGCTGTAACATCAATAACTAAAGGCCAACCAGACAACTAACGCAAGATAAAATTATTAAAATCTTAGACATACTTTTATTTGAATTGCTTATTATACAAATTTAAAAAAATGAAGATGGCACGAGGCATTAGTGGCCTCCATCAGATCTTATTGATATGAAAAGGAAATGTGAAATAAATATCATAGTAGCTAATTAAGTAATAGGGTTGGCTATAAATGGTTAGTGGCGCACTGATTGGATAGAAATGTAGTCGGTTCGCCATAAAAGGATGATTGGCCTTTTGAGAGTCAGTAACGTGCCACGCCTTTCATATTTTAGCCACTTCATCCTTCAACGACTTTTCAACTTTTCAATCCCTTTTCCATCTAACTATTTATTGTTAACACTGTTTTCCTTCTAAAAAAATTAATAATAACAGAAAGTGAAGTAATTTTAAATACTTTATTATTATTTTTAAATTAATAAACTTGAACACTTGTAACTTCTTAAGCTTTAAATTACCATTTTGATAAAAACAAATGAAATATAAGTAAGCTCTAGCTTCCACCAAATTAATCTAAAACTAATAAAAGACAAAAGCAAGGTTAATATATGTATGTATGAGATGAAAGAGTTTGTTTTAATGATTCTTGTTTAGTTTAATTTAATAATTTAGAAATTCATAAAAAATATAAAAGTTTAAACTAAAATTAACAAAAATCTGATAAGCATGTATGTATGAATTGTCAGAAGTGATTTGTTGAAACTTTCTATTTGAAGTTGCAAATAGGTATGAAACAAGTGAATTGAATTTGATTGTTAACCCGAAAGCTTCATTTTCGTGTTTCATGCAGTACACTTGCATCACGCGTGCCCATAACTTGAAAAAACAAAAACAATTACTCCTGGTTTATTAATTTAATTATAACTTTTTTTAGCATAATTACATATCGATACATATATGTAAAATGTTATGTTAAAATGTAAACTTTTTAGAGATTATATTAAAATTTTAAAAATACAAAATATAAAATTTTAATTACTAATAAAATATAAAAATATCAAATCTATATACAAATTTATTTTTTTAAATACGACTGTTTCAGTACTTCTACTTGATCTATCCATGACTATATTATATACAATAACATTTAATTTAGAAAACGATGGTGATAAACGAATAGACACATCAAGCTCCTTAAGAAAGGAAGAAAAGGGGAGGGGGGTTTACGATGAGAAAGTTGTGGTTCCAAACTTCCAATATTGATGAGTTTGACAGGGAAAGTAAATGAAAAGGAGGAGGATGGTGGGGGAGGAGGTTTTACGTGGGAGACACGGTGGTTCCACCGGCGAAAACTGAGAAAACGGTACGGACTGGGCCACCACTCCACGTGACAAAGGAGGCTGGTTTGAAAGGACAATGTGCCGCCTACAGCCTCTGTTTTTTCGCATCTTTGCACTCAGTCCAATCGTACACACCAATATCTAATGTAAACCAAACGAGAAACTATAACTTTTGCTAACAAATTTTAATGTTTATATAAGGCTTAATTATAAAATAATCGTTCGAATTATATTAATTTTCTTAAATAGATGTTTAGATTTTTTCAATCATCCAGTTACATGATATTACAAGCGTTATTATTTTAGGTACTCAAAACACAACGACCATTAAAAAATTCCATTAAATGATATGGGTCATAATTTGGTAATTTTAAATTTTAAAAAAAAAAATTAAAAATATTATATTTATAAAAACCTCATATTTTTTCTAAAATTACAAAAAAACTCAAATCTCTAAAAACTCTAAATCCTTAACCCTAACCCTAATTTTAACCTCCATTGCCAGTCACAACCATCGCCACCGATGCTATTCTTGCCCTCTCCTTGTTTGGTCGTTGTCTCTCTTATTGTCGTGCGCGTCGTTGGATGGTCTAGGTGTCACAGATTTGGGGTTTGATTTCACTAAAGACGTGATTTTGGGTCACACTTTTGTCGTTTCCTTCGTCGGAGAAGTGTCGCTTCTGGTCGGGTTTGGCTTGTTGTAGGGTGGAGGTTCAAATGGGGTATGGCCGAGTTGAAATTAGAGTTTTCAAACTTTTTTGATTTTTTTTTGGGTTTTTTACAATATATAATTTTATTTTTTATTTTAAATAAAATTTTTAAAATTACTAGAACGTAACGTGTGTCATTTAACGATAGTATTTAATGGTCGTTACGGTCCGAACACATAAAGTGATAACATTTGTTACGTCAGACACTTGGATGATGTAATATCTCAAATTTTAGATTAGTGATTGGAATGTAAATTCTAAAAGTTTGGGGACCAAAGTATAAAATTGTAAAACTATAGGGCATAAAAATGTAAATTTTCAAAATTTAAATTTTGGATTTGTAAATTAGTAATTTAATCCAAGAAAATTATTTTAGTGGGTTTTAGAATTTAGATTTGGTGTTTGTACACGTGTTTATTAAAGGACAAAGTTCAGTATATTATTCAGATAACCGGATCGAATCAGAAGTCTACAAAAATTTGAAGGAATGTAGATTTGGGTTGGAAAATTATATGGATATTTTTAATTAGTAAAATTTAAGTTGGATGGGTGGAATTTGGTGAGAATTGCACAATAAAGTGAAATAGTATAATTTAGAGACTAAAATGAAATTTTAGAAAATTAGAGGGTCAAAAAGAAAATTTGGGAGCTGAGATTTTTACATCTATTTAATAATATTAAATTAGATATAATGGAGTGGCATGGTTGTAATTTAGAGGATTCATTAATGACAATTTGAGTTTTTGGCCCAAATTGAATAAAAAATTATTTTATAGGTTTTAAAAGTCAAAATTGGGGGATTTTTACTTAGAAATTTTGGGAGATCCATCTCATGCAACCTGTTGAACCTCCGTAAGCAAAGGTGAGTTTGTTTGTTTTTTCAATTTTTGGTCCATTTTAATTATGATTTGGACAAAAGTGTGAAAAATAAAAATAATCTCTATTAAATTCTCTTTCATTTGGTAGTAAAATTTCATGGTTTCATGCTTGGTTTGGGGAGCTTTTGAATTTGATGGATGAAGGAAAGATATAAGTTCAAAGAAATAAGGTTGGATTAAAATGTTAGTGGTGTTGTGGAGTTAGAATCAGGCATGGACATTGAATAAAAATTATTGGAGGGACTATATAGGGAATTCGACCATATGGAGATTTTATGAACTATGTTTGAATTTGATGGGTTTGATATTAAAATGGTTGAGATTGATTAGAAATGAATGTTGGAGAATGATTTAAGCTTGAAATCAAAATGAAGACCAATAAGTGAATTATTGCAAAGTTTCGACCTAAGGGAGGAAATAAAGGGAAGATTTTGGAAAAATTCCTAATGGTTTAGATTGAATATAAGAATAACTCTAGGTGCTTGAAATGATGTTTGGGACCAAATTTGGAACTTTGCTACACTTTGAGGACATTTTCGCAACCTTTGATAATTTAAAAGGTTAATGTGCAATTATGGAAAAATTGAGGTCCTATGCTGAAATTTAATGTTAGAATATCAAATTGGACTGATTTTAGGGAGTTTACAAGTTCGGAACTTAATTATAAGTTGAAGGAAATTTGGTGGTGAGTTAGTGAAGTTGTTAGGGACATTTTACAAAGTTTAGGAAATTTAAAGGATTTAGATGCTAGTTTTGGAAAATTTGGGTGCAATGTTGGAAATTTTAGTTAAAATATGGGAACATTGAATTTGGATTAAGGTGGAAAGTTCCACAAGATTAAGGGAGAGAAATTAGTTTCAAATATGTGTCGATTGTTTTTTTTATAAAGTTGTTTGAAAATAAATGAATATTACATTATTGGTTAAAGTACTAATTCATATTCAAAATTGTTTATGTTGGGAAATTGATGATATGAAGATCGTGATCGAAAACAAAAACAAATCAAACAAAAAAAAGGATTAAGTTCGAGGGTGCAAGGAAGATAGTAATTAAAGTGTAGTGAGGCAGCAATTGAGTGTAACTGACTTTTTATAAAAAATAATTCGAGGATGACTTGCAATAAGTCAATCTCGACCGATATGAAAAGAAAATATTTATAAATCATATTTTAAATACATACATTTTATTTTTATTTTATTTCATATATGAATATTTTTGGGTACATACTACCCAAAAATCTGGTTTTTATGAGAACGGTTTTATATTCAATTATCTGAATTGTTTTTTTATGAAAATTAGTAATTGAATTTAAATGAATCCCATTTTATGATAATGAGGGTTAGTGGTACAATGGCATGCCATGAGGTGGAGTGAATCTATATTTGTTTCAGATCTGGCACCAAATGGATCACTCGTGCTCTGACTCGGCATACCTTAATGGTGCACAAGGTGGAGTGATTTGGTGGAATTGTTTGACACTATACATATATGATGTGGCACCAAGATGAGTCACTAGTTCTCTGACTCAGCGTATCTTAGTGATACATGAGGTAGAGTGACTCGGTGCAATTTGTTCTGACAATGAATTTGTATATAGCACGCTCACTCATTATCTGACTAGCATACCATATATTCTCATGAAAAATACAATGGCCAAAGTAAAAGATTTGATTTGAATAAAATATGAAAATAATATGATCTGAAATAGAAAAGTACAATTTAGAATGACTCAGTATAATGACTTATCGAATTTTTATAATAATGTTTTATTTCGAATATTTGATTAGATGTAAACTATATATATGTTTTATTTTGATGTTGTTTATATATGAAATGATTTACTATATATGTTAATTATTTTAAGTATGTTTTTATGTTGCCTCACTAAGTGGAAAACTTAGCATGTGATTGGTTCACACGTAAATAAAGAGAAGTCAGCCGAGTAAGGAGCCAAGCATGACATCTTACATATTTTGAAGACCAGTTAAGACAACCAAAATTAGTATGACATCTTTTCGATGTTTTTGATGTTCCTTAGTTGGCATGTACATATTTATATTTTAGGGCTCTGATTCAATGTGTTTGAACTCTTTTTGATTATGTGATGAATGAATAGAATTTTATATATTTTACATTATAAATTTAAATGTAGTTAAATATTTTTAATGTCGAATTTAAAGAAAACAAAAATTTATCAATTTTTGAATTGTAAATGTTTCATTCGACTGATGTGACATCTTTGACTCATTTACGGGGACATATATGAGTTGAGGGTGTTACATTTATTGGAATCATAGCTACATGTTTAGTCGATTCTCAGCCTAATCCAAAGTGATAAATTATTTGAAGTTTGTACATGCCACTAGGATATCAAAAGTTGTTGATTTGGTGTTTATATGTGGATGTCACTCATTACTAATTTAAGTATTTTTGATGTGTAGAAATTTCTTAATCAAAAACGCCTAGAAGAGCAACTAAGCAACAAGAGGTCTCAGAGGGGGCTAGTTGTAGTAATGAAGTACGTACTGAACCTCCTGCTCAGTCGAAACAACAGGGAGCTCTAACACCCCAATGAGCACATGCACCCGATTAGGGTACATTTATGAAAGCGCAAGAAGTTGTTTTACAAAAATTTCAGCCTGCTCCTCCTCTTACTCCTCAAACTTCTCGAATGTCGATAGTAAAAGAATTAAAGAGTTTGGGTGCACCAGAGTTTAAAGGAGAAGCTGATGAGGGTATTGTGGTAGCCGATATGTGGTTGTATGATGGGAAAGTGATGCTGGATGGATTTCATTGCTTAGATCAAGAAACTTTAGATGGAGTGGTTTCTTTAGTACGAGGCCCAACTCAGATGTGGTCGACGAACACCACGATGCATATTCCTCCAGAACATGTGACGTGGCAATTTTACTTAGAGGAATTCAAGAATAAGTATATTGGTAGTCATTTCATCAGAGAAATGAAGAAATATTTTTTGAATCTGAAGTAAGGCAACTGTAGTGTTTACGAGTTTGAGGTTGAATTTAACAAATTAAATCAGTTTGCCCCAAAGTTAATATCGAACGAGAAGGACAAATTTGAATGGTTTATTGAGGGATTGCGTCTAAGGTTGAAAGAGTTTATGTTGGTGTTACAGTTGCCAACCTTCCAAGAAACAGTAAACCAAGCTAAAGCCCTAGAACATGCATAGAATGAGAAGTTTACAGAGCAGAGGTTCCAGCTATCCAAGAGACCTAGGTCATCTTCATCTACCCCTCAGTCAAAAAGGGATCGAGGTTCCAGTTTTAGATGTTAGAGTCGATCAGAGGGTGCTTCTTTCAATCCTAAGGGACCTAGTTCTAGTAATGGTGGACAGTCACAGTCAGTTGCTTCTGGTGCTAGAAGACCTGCTCAAAGGGAGTTTCGAAACTGCGAGATATGTGGTAAATCTCATTCATGAGTATGCCGACAGGTTACTGGGGCATGTTTTCATTATGATGAAACATGCCATTTTATAAAAGATTATCCGTTGGCGATTGAAAGACCCGTCCAAATAGAGCGATCCGCCGTTGTTTCTCAGACATACCAAGGTAGAGATTGAGGTAGAGGACCCTCATATTCTTCTTCCTAATCAAAGATGTATACTGTAGCAAGAGTTTATAATATCAAGACCATTGAGGAAAGAGATGACTCGTAGGTGATAGCAGGTATTTTTAATCTTTATGGTGCACCTGTTTTTGTTTTTAATTGACACTAGTTCTTCACTTTGATATATTAGTACAAAAATGATTAGTGAATGAGGAATTTCTTTGGAACCACCTTCTACTAATATAATGACAATAAATCCACTGGGTCAGAGTGCGAGGGTTACTAGATGGTGCAAAAGTTGTCTAATAGAAATTCAAGGAATTGAATTTTCGAGAACTTATTGGAGCTACCTTTCGAAGAGTTTGAAATTATTTTTGAGCATTGACTGGTTATCCACTTATCATGCCATAGTATATTGTCATTTAAAGCAAGTTATATTAAAAGACTCCGGAGGCTCAGAGGTGATAGTAGTTGGGGAAATGATAAATCATTTATCTAACATGGTATCAACTATCTCTATTACGAAGTTACTACTACAAGGGTGTCAGGTGTTCTTAGCCAACGTGTTAGAAACTCAAACTTCTGAAGCAAGGTTGGAGGATATCCTTATTGTTATAGAGTACCCCAATATTTTTCCATATGAATTATTCTCTGGTACTACGCCGATATCGATGGCTCCATATAGGATGGCACTAATAGAACTCAAGGGATTTAAGGCATTATTACAAGATTTATTGGACAAAGGATTTATCAGACCGAGTGTGTTACCCTGGAGAACACCAATATTATTTGTAATGAAGAAGGATAAATCTATGTGATTATGCATAAATTATCGACAGTGAAACAAGGTGACAGTGAAGAACAAGTATCCTTTTTCGTGGATTGATGATTTGTTTGATCAGTTAAAATGCATGCCAATATTTTCGAAGATTGATCTTCAATCAGGGTACCATCAACTGAAGATTAAAGAAGAGGACATTTCAAAGATAACATTTTGGACTAGGGTACGGACATTACGAGTTTGTGGTAATGCCTTTTGGGTTAACAAATGCTATAGCCACATTCATAGATCTTATGAACCGAGAATTCTAACCATATTTAGATCAGTTCGTTGTGGTATTTATAGATGATATTCTATTTTATTCAAAGACTAAGGAAGAGCATGATGCCCATCTACGCACTGTTCTTCAGACACTTCGAGATAAAAAGTTATACGGTAAGTTATCAAAGTGTGAACTTTGACTGTCATAGTTCGCATTCCTTTGATATGTAGTGACTGCAGAAGGGATTCGAGTGGATCCTCAAAAGATTAAAGCTATAGTGGAATATAATGTATCCGAGGTCCGAAATTTCTTGGGATTGGCTGGATATTATTTAAGATTCTTAATTGATTTTTCAATGATCACCTATCCGTTGAGGAAGTTATTAAGGAAAGATATACCTTTTATTGGGACTGAAAAGTGCCAGAAGAGTTTTGAAACTTTAAATAAGGTTTTGACAAAGGCTCCAGTACTTGTTCAACCAGAATAGGGCAAAGACTATGTAGTGTATAGTGACGCGTCTCATAATGGTTTAGGATGCGTTCTAATGCAAGATGGAAAAGTGGTAGCTTATTCCTCTAGGCAACTCAAGCCGCATGAGAGTAATTACCCGATATATGATCTTGAGTTAGTAGCGGTGGTATTTGCGTTAAAAATTTGGCACCACTATTTATATGGATAACAATATTATATGTACACCGATCATAAAGTTTAAAGTACTTACTGACTCAAAAGGAGTTGAATTTGAGGCAGAGAAGATGTATTAAACTACTCAAGGATTATTAGGTGATCATATATTACCATTCAGGAAAGGAAAATGTGGTTGCCGATGCACTTAGTTGGAAGATTTTTTTAGCTTTGTGTGCATTAAATGCCCAATTATCTTAAAAGGAAGATGGTGCCATAGTTGTTGAATTAAGATTAAAGCATACTTTACTAGAGCAAATAAGAGAGTTGCAAAGAAAATATTGGAAATTTTTATCGAGATTGGAGCAAACAAAAAAAAGAGGAAACCAAGGACTTTGAAATAAAGTCTGATGGGTGTTTACACTATAGAGGTAGGATCTATATACCAAATGATGATGAGTTGAAGAAAGTGCTTCTTTCCGAGGCACATTTTAGTCCATTAACTATGCATCCAAGCGGGAATTAGGACTTAAAAATTCGTTATTGGTGGCCTGGTATGAAAAGAACTATTACAGTTTATGGAAAATTGTTTGACACGCTAATAAGTAAAAGTTGAACATCAGGTGCCATCGGGGTTACTGTAGCCTATTTTAATTCCTCAGTGGAAATGGAAAAGAGTTATGATGGATTTCATAATAGGACTACCATTAACACTGAGTAAAAAGGATTCAATTTTGGTGATATTCGATAGATTGACCAGCATAGCATATTTCATCCCTGTTTGGACTGACTATTCGATAGAGAAGTTTGTTGAGCTATACATTAGAGAGATAGTTTGATTACATGGAGTACCCGTTTTGATTGTATCGGAGGTACTCGACTAAATTTTAGCATAGTTTTCATCCTTACACAAATGGTCAGTCTGAATGGACGATTCAGGTTCTGGAAGATATGCTAAGGGTGTGTGTGATTGAGTTCAAGGGATCTTGGGAGAAATATTTGTCTTTATCTAAATTTTCTTATAATAACAGCTATCAAGAGAGTATTAAGATGGCGCCCTATGAAGTATTATATGGAAGAAAATGTAGAATACCATTAAACTGGTTTGAGCTAAAGGCTAGAGACATAATTGGTCCAAATTTGATTAAAAAACAGAAGAAAAAGTGAATATTATTCAAGATAACCTCAAGATAGAATTGGAGCAACAAAAATCCTATGCAGACTTGAAGAGAAAGGAAATCGAGTATCAAGTAGGCGATAAAGTTTTGGAAGAAGATTCTACAATTTGGCAGAAAGGGAAAATTAAGTCTAAGATTTATTGGACCATTCGAGATTGTAAAAAAGTGGGTCTAGTAGCTTATCAGTTAGTTTTGTCTTCGGAAATAGATAAGATTCATTATGTTTTTCATTTGTCGATGCTTCAGAGGTATCGACGGATCTTTCACACGTCATTACATCGGAGGAAATTAAAATTCAATCGGATCTAACATATGAAGAAGAACTAGTGAATATTTTGGAACATAGAGTTAAGGAACTAAGGAACAAGATGATTCCCCTAATTAAAGTCCTTTGGCATAATCATAAAGTAAAAGAAACTACTTGGGAACGTGAAGAGGATATGAGAAAGCAATTTCCTTACTTGTTTGGACCTGGTAAACACTGAAAATTTGAGGATGAATTTTCAAAAAGGGGAAGAATGATAATATCCCAAATTTTGGACTAGTGATTGGAATGTAAATTTTAAAAGTTTGGGGAATAAAATATAAAGTTGTAAAAGTATAGAGACTAAAAATGTAAATTTTCAAAAGTTAAATTTCGGATTTATAAATTAGTAATTTAGTCCACGAAAATTATTTTAGTGGGTTTTATAATTTTGATTTGGATTTTTTACAAAGGTTTATTAAAGGACAAAGTTTGGTATATTATTCGAATATCAGGATCGAATCATAAGTCTACAAAAATTTGAAGGAAGGTAGATTTGGGTTGGAAAATTATATGGATATTTTTAATTAGTGAAATTTAAGCTGGATGGGTGGAATTTTGGAGAGAATTGCACAATAAAGTGAAATAGTGCAATTTAGTGACTAAAATGAAATGTTAGGAAATTGGAGGGTCATAAAGAAAATTTGGGAGCTGAGATTTTTAAAGCTATTTAATGATATTAAATTAGAGATAATGGAGTGGCATGGTTGTAATTTAGAGGATTCATTAATGGAAATTTAGATTTTTGGCCCAAAATTTCGGGAGATTTTCTCTCCATCTCCAGCAACCTGCTGAACCTCCATAGGCAAAGGTGAGTTTTTTTTTCAATTTTTGGTCTATTTTAATTAGGATTTGGACTAAAGTGTGAAAATTAAAAATAATCTTTATTAAATTCTCTTTCATTTGGTAGTAAAATTTCATGGTTTCATGCTTGTATTGGGGAGTTTGTGAATTTGATGGATGAAAGAAAGATATGAATTCAATTAAATAAGGTTGGATTAACGTTTTAGTGGTGTTGTGGAGTTAGAATCAAGCATGGAAATTGAATAAAAAGTATTAGATGGACTATATAGTGAATTTGGCCATATGGAGATTTTATGAACAATGTTTGAATTTGATGTGTTTGATATTAAAATGGTTGAAAATTTTGGAAAAATGCCTAATGGTTTAGATTGAATGTAAGAATAATTACAAGTGCTTGAAATGATGTTTGGGACCAAATTTGGGACTTTGCTAGGCTTTGAGGACATTTTCACAAGCTTTCATAATTTAAAGGGTTAATGTGCAATTGTGGAAAAATTGAGATCCTATGCTTAAATTTAGTGTTAGAATATCAAATTGGACTGATTTGCGGAAGTTTACAAGTTAGGAACTTAATTGTAAGTTGAAGGAAATTTGGTGGTGAGTTAGTGAAGTTGGTAGGAACATTTTACAAAGTTAAGGAAATTTAAAGGATTCAAATGCAAACTTTGGAAAATTTGGGTACAATGTTGGAAATTTTAGTTAAGATATGGGAAAATTGAATTTGGTTTAAGGTGGAAAGTTTCACAAGATTAAGAGAGAGAAATTTGTTTTGAACATGTGTCGATTTTTTTAGAAAGTTGTTTGAATATAAATGAATATTATATTATTAGTTAAAGTACTAATTCATATTCAAAAAATTTTATGTTGGGAAATTGATGATATGAAGATCATGATCGAAAACAAAAATAAATCGAACAAAAAAAAAGGATTAAGTTCGAGGGTGCAAGGAAGATAGTAATTAAAGCGTAGTGAGGCAACAAGTAAGTGCAACTAACTTTTTATCAAAAATAATTCGAGGACGACTTGCGATGAGTCAACCTCGACCGATATGAAAAGAAAATATTTTTAAATCGTATTTTAAATACATACATTTTATTTTTATTTAATTTCATAGCATTTGAATATTTTTGGGTACATATTACACAAAAGTCTGATTTTTATGAGAATGATTTTATATTAGATTATCTAAGTTGTTTTTTATGCAAATTAGTAATTGAATTTAAATGAAGCTCATTGTATGATAATGGATGTTAGTGGTACAATGACATGCCATGAGGTGGAGTGAATCTATATTTGTTTCAGATCTAACACCAAATGGATCACTCGTGCTCTGACTCGGCGTACCTTAGTGGTGCACGAGGTGGAGTGATTCAATGCAACTGCTTGACACTATACATATATGATATGACACGAAGATGGGTCATTCGTGCTCTGACTTGGCGTATCTTAGTGATACACGAGGTAGAGTGACTCGGTGTAATTTGTTCTAACAATGAATTTGTATATAGCGCGCTCACTCATTATCTAACTCGCGTACCATATATTCTCATGAAAAATACAGTGGACAATGTAAAAGATCTGATTTGAAAAAAATATGAAAAATGATATGATCTGAAATAGAAAAGTATAATTTAGAATGACTCAGTATAGTGACTTATCCAATTTTTATAATACTATTTTATTTTGAATATTTGATTAGATATAAACTATATATATTTATTTTGATGATGTTTATATATGAAATGATTTACTGTATATGTTAATTACAGTGGTATTCTTTCTTCTTCTTCTTTTTCATTTTAGTGATAAAAATTAAAAACATAAAATATGTGTCCTTAATTTTGTATGGTCATATTCTTCTTTTAAGTTGAAAACCGACAAATTCGGGTCTGCTAATAAATCAGGGGAAGGAGGGGATTGGGCGATGTTAGAAAATGTAATTGACCACGCTTGCTAATTGCTGTCTCTTTGATTCTTTTCTTATTTGTTAAAAATAAAAAATAATGTTGTTGATCTTTGGTCTAAATATTATTGTCACTCATACTTCTATTTTATTTTATTATATTTCCTTTCATTGTTTTTTTATAGTTTATGTTTTTATATATTCAGATTTTGAGTTATTTTATTTAATAAATCTTTCATTGTTTTTTAATGAAAAATGATGGATGTTATTCTTTATGATTTTATAATAATTTAGGTTTCATTTAGTGGCCAAACGCACTGATTTCATTTATTTAGAGTTTTGGCCGACGCTGATAACAACATATATCTTTTCATTAACTCAAATATACAGCCATGGTTAGCTAGTTTGCCTAGAAGATAACAATCACATCCGACATTTGTCACATCCGACATTTGTCACATCATATGAAAACTGTAGTTTGAAGTTTGATTGAATGAATATGGTATCTTTTCTGGGCTTCTTTTATTTAATTATTTGATGTACTAAATTAAAGGTTAATCCTTTGTTTCGGCCGGTGACCGACTTTATGTATATTAACTTTTTTACTTTATAAAAAATACAATTATTTGGATGCATTAGGTATAAAAGGTCCTCTTCATCAACCAAAACGTAAGTTTAAATAACTGGGGCTTCACTAAAACAATGAACCTTAATTTGTTTTATCCCACCACATTTGTCCACCTTTTAAGGTTTAGCTTTGGAAGGATAATCAAAACATTTGAATCATAAAAATACAAATTATCTTATGATTAAATGTGAAACCGCATCGATAGCAACAAATTAAAATTAGTTGTTGAACGTTGGTAATGGAGGATACCATGCCTTTATTGTTTCATAGCTACTTTCGGTTCCCACACTTAAAAAATGATTTATAGGTTATAAAATTTGGAATGTGGATTTGTAAGTGGCATATCAATTACACATATATTAACAATATTGATGTTTTATACGCACATGAATATAAATGAAATTTTACGATAATACAATAAGATAAGAAAATTCAAATTTCAAAATGAATAACAAATATGTAAACCTGCCATTCAATTTTATGTAAATTGAATTATAAAACTTGTTCTTGTGTGCCACCTAAAGGTAGATCATCCCTCGTTTCTTAAAAAATTGAAATTCAAAGATTTATAAGTGACTTGAGAACAAAGGAGTTGAGTTTAATGGGGATTGGGCGGTGAATTCCATGGAACTATGAGACAATGAATGGTCCAAGCTGGGCTAACTCCCAATCCTTGTGCTGTTGGGTTAAGGCTAAAAGCTGAAAATGAAAATTCCTTGGCATCTTCAAGGAGTAGTTTGGGCCTATTAATACCTAAAACATAAATAGAGAGAGTATACCTTCATGTTGGGTTCACAGCACTTGATCCAACATTCAACCTATTTTCCTTTCCTCTCCTCTCCTTCCCTTCTTTCTGATCTGAGATAGTGAGATTGGTCACTATGAATGGTTTTTTTATGATGTCATATCTTCCCTTCTCTTTGTTAGGTGGTCATTACTCAATGGGAGCTAATTTCATTCAAATACATTACTTAAATGTTAATATTATTATATATATATATATTTTATTTTTTTTATATATTTTTCAAATCAAACTAAAAATACTGCTTAGGATCAAATAAGAAATTGATGAATTTATATAGTGGATGTTTGTTTTCATTAATCCATTAGAAATCATAACTCTACCACGGAAACACTCAAGTTTGTAAAGGCTTCCACGTAGAACTGAAAAACTTGACCCGAACCCGATTATTCGAACCGATTTACTCGATCAAATTCTCGATATTAACTCGAATATGATAATCAAATTTGATCCTATATCCGACCCATACCTAACCCAAAATTTAACGAAACGGAAATTAACTCGAACCAAAACCAAAATTAACCCGAACCGAAAGGAACTTGATCCGAATTTTAACCCGATCCGAAAGCAACTCAAATAGAAATTAATCCGAACCGAATAATATATTAATTTAAATAAAATTGATCATTTATTAAAAATATTATATTTATAATAAAAATAATAGAAAGTTTGCTTATGTTATTAAATAAGAGGAATATAAAAGTGAGAATCTAAGTGTAAGATTGAAAACAATAATAAATAAAATTTATTTATCTTAATTGTAATAAAAATATTAGTTTTATAATAAAAATAAAAGAAATTAACTAAAACAAAGGAAATAATATTATATAACAAAAATAATATAAAATTTACTTATTTTATGATTAAACCTTAACAAATAAAGTTATGTATTATTTTTTTAATAAAATTTTAAATTTATAATTGGAAATAAAATTTTTAATGAAAAATTTATTTATTTATCAAATAGTTCTCGTTATAAACTTTTCATATAAGATCAATATAAAATTTTGATAACAAATTTTAACTTGCATTATAGGATCGTATTTGTGTCAAATTATCGATTTATCATTTTTAAATATTGGTTTAATTCAAAATATTGAACGATTGAGAATTGAAATTAGGCCTAAATGATGAGATTAACAAATAAGAAGAAATATTTTTTTATAATAATATATCAATAATTTTATATATATATATATATATATATGATTAGACTCATAATCAATTCAACCCGAATTGACTTGATCTAAATGTTGACCTAAACAGAAAATCAACCGATCCGATATTGACTCACCTAATATTGACCCGACCCAAAAATCAGCTAATTTGATTTTGATTCAAACAGAAAAATAATCGATCCGATAATCACTCGACCCAAAAATTGACCTGATCGATACCCTACCCGATCTGATTTACCGTGCACCCGAACTAGATCCAATCCGATCCGAACAAAATTAAACCGAATATAATCTAGGCCCGAAATAACCTAACCCAAACCCGATCCGAATGACCCATTTTTCACCTCTACTTCCACGTCATATCTACTCCCATTAATCACAACACGAAATCTCCCACTCTATACGAAACTTACTATTTACATCCCCTAATCTACTAATGTTTCTATACATAATCTTAGTTTGCACTATATTTATATATATAACAATTTTATCATTAAAAATGATGAATATTAAGAAATATTTTAAACAATGGACTAGTGTGCGGTGGGCACTTTATATAGCATTTCTAACTATTGTTTCCACATATTTTAGCAATATATAATAAGTCAATTTTTTTTTGAGAAAGTAAAATAAGTCAATAGTATCTCCGCCTAATGGTGTATTACTAATAGTTCATGCTTTATGACCCCTCGAGATAACCTTAAGCTTGATTCTCGTGGTTAACATTCACTTACATCATCAAATTTAATTATAGTTTTCGAACATATGCCTAATTCTAGTTTGGATGAACTACACAAATGATCATTAAAGTTTAAGTAAGTTTTTATTTTTTCACTGAAGTTTCAAAAGTTACAAATTAGTAACTAATGTTGATTTCTAACAAAATGGTCCCTTCACCATTATCCCATTAAATTGATGTTATAGCAACGTTAACAGAAATGTTAATATTAATAAATTCTTAAATAATAATTTTATATTTAATTTACCAAAAAAATTTCTAATTTCTACTTTTTTTTCAAATACCCACCACTAGTCCACTGTATTCCTCCCCTTCCGGTCTCTCTCACCTAATCAGCTATGAAACCCAAATGCAGTCGCCTCGACTTACCCTCTCCGACACCCATCTGAAATGCGCGAGAAGTTCAGTTCCTGTACTTTCTTGCATCTTATTTTCAAAATGATGTTTTTAATTTCAACCAAGTTTAGTAATGCCATGCATGTTTGTTCAAGTGTGTTGGTCTGTAATGTATGTTTTTGCAAAATCCAGTTCAACGCAACCATTGCCTTGATTTTGACTGAAAAGTTTAAATATAAAAAAAATGAATAAGCAGCTTCGGAAATATTAATCAATCCAACCTTCCTGTAAGCAAATAGCACGTGCGTCGGGTTTCTCAGATGAGGATGAGGGTAGGAGACGATATTTGCTCCTTTCTCATCAACTTTTCAAGCTTTACTTTGTCTTTTTAATTGTTACTATACAGTTTCGGTTATTATCTACAAATTGCTATATCTTTTGTTTGTGAGAGTAATGTGCTTACTAAGGTGGTGTTTGTTTTTGCAGAGGTAAAATATCTGCAATTTGCGGACTACATCTGTAGACATCTGCAGCAGAAGAGGTGGACCAAAAGTCTGTAGTCTGCAAGAAGAAGACTGTTTGTTTTTTAATGTATGCAGACTGCTAAAATAAACTGAAATATAAATAAACTGATTTTTTAAACTTAAAAGAGTTTTGCAATACTGAGATTTAAATAATTTTAGTTTTACAATACTGAAATTTAAATAATTCATACAACTACAATAATAATTTTTTAGAAAAAAAAACACTACCTTATTAATTCTATTATAAGTCTCACATAATCACATGTATTATTAGTTTTATAAGTTTTATAGAATAAAATTTATAAATGATTATTAAATTATATGATTTTTAAAATATGCAATTATGTAATACTTTTAATTTTTTTAAATATATATTCATAATTTATTTTTATAATTATATGATATTTTTAGAAAATATTTTTTAATTTATCAAATTATTTTATGATTATTTTTTTATTTAATTGTGATTATATTTTAAAATTTTAAAAACATAATTTATAATTTTTTATATTTTAAAATATTAATTATCAAACAATGAAATCATTTTTTATTAAGCAATGTGGTTTAAATACTTACATTTTGTATAAAAAGTTTAAATATAATTTAAAAATAATAAATCCAAAAAAATATTATATTTAAAATTAAATCAAAATAATTAAAATAAATATAAAATATTAATAATATATACAATAATTTATATGATATAAAATTAAATATCTATAATATAATATTAAAAATTAATATTTAATATATTTAAAAAAATAATATTAAAATTAATATATATAATATAATATTAAAAATTAATATTTTATTTATTTAAAATGTAATATTAAAATTAAAATCAAATATAATATAAAATTAAATATAAAACTTATTTGAAGAGGTTAGAAGACGTCTGCAGACATAAAACCACGTCTGCGCCGCGCAGACTACGCGCAGACGTTAGAAGAGCTTCTGTCTTCTAAAAAACAAACGGTCTGCGAAGCTCAATGTCTGCGCGTGGTCTGCGCAGCGCAGATATTAGAGCTTTGAAGACCTTATACAGTAAAAACAAACACCACCTAAGTTATGGTCACAATGCATCATTGAGAAAGAGAACAACTTCAAACAGCCTGGAGAGATATATATCTCTTGGGCACCAGACCGGTATAATTAAGTTCTCTGCTATTGATAAATTAAAATAATGGATGTACACGCCTTTTGATCTCAATTTCTTTTCTTCTTCTTTGCTTTGTCTTGCTGCAACCAGGAAAGAACGATTCATCTACCCTGGGTTGACGCCTTGTCCGATCCACGCGTAACTCATGAAATCTGCAGCATATGGATCTCATACTGGTCTCAGGTAAAACACTCTTTGCCGTTGGTGCTTCTCAAATTACACGTATCCATGCGAGCTTTATTGGTCTAATACTTTCGAATGAACTTATTGATAATTGCTATCCATGACCTACATTATGATACTGACTAAGTCAAGAGGACTACGTTTAGGTTTGAGAGCTGATGAGGTGGGAGAGGTGGAAAGAAATACGATGCTGGTGGCTATTTGGGAAAAATATTAGAAATTTGAAAACTTTTGAGTAAACTAGATATAAAATCATTGTTTAATGACTTATTTGATATTTTAACAATAATTTAAGAGTAAAATTAAAAATTAATAATTTTATTAATATTGCAAATTTGCAATGTCATCAATTTAATGGGGGAAAACGGGCTGGAGTGATTATTTTATTACAAATAAATAATAAATGCTGCACATGAGAATTTTTCACTTATCCTGGATCTCCTTCTTCACTTGCTTGGTCTCCGCCTTTGCTGCAGCACCCCTTGTTCCCATTATCCGTGACAACCACAATTCAAAGAAACAAGATGCTGGGAATGCTTCTGTTTCCGTAAGTATATTTTCAAGGCTGGTAACGGGTGCTTTTTGCGACCTCGTTATGGTTGCGCATTTTTTATCATGTTAATGGGCTCCCACCGACTTTTGCATGTCGTTTGTGGCGGACGCCGGAGGTTATATCGCTGTTCGCTGTTCAACTGAGCTATGAACAATCCAGAGGTGGCATTATTTACAGTAATCAAAGGGAATCTTGATTTTCTTTTTTCCTGAGATCTAGGACTATTTCCTACTAGCTCCGACTCCCGGAACCACTCGATTTGGAAAGATTGCCAACTGATGCTTACGTACATGGATGAAATTAAGTTATTTATTTATATGATCTCTGAAAGAGAGTTATATACATCTTCTTAAAGGTAACCTTTGCTGAAATTTGATTCTCATCTTCAATGGCTATGGGGCAGCAACATTTTGGTCCAAAAACAACATTGCTGTTCGAGCAAAACTAGTGGGCTAGCTTAACTTTCCACTGCCACCACAGGTAGTACATGATCGAGTGGAGGAACATTTTGTACAGTAGCTCCATTTCTTGGGAAGTCTGAAATGAAGATTAAAGCTCAAATGCTCAAACATAACATCTCAACCAATATGAATACATACAGTACAGGGGGAGAAATAATGAGGAAATATATAGATATACCCTGCTGTGTATCGAGTGGCCATATTCTTTGCAGTCAGTCTCGCCCTTTCAGCACTTTCTTCTGACATTTTTTTCAACACAAATCCCTCACCTTTACACTCTGAACAGATCCCGGAACCCTCACAATCTTCACAAGGTCTCGAAGGAACCTTCAATTTAAAAGGAAAAAAACAAAGGTGAAGAAGCAAAAGGAAAATTTTACTTGTTTCGATGTTTTTGAAACCAAAGTTTCTAAAATTTGAGGAAACCTGAAGTACTAACCTCAGTTGCATCAGAGGCTTTGGTGTTATGTATGGCTCATAAAAAGTCTCGTTGTGGGGTTACGAATTATGTGGGTTGGGGGTGTGGGGGCGCAGCCCCCGCGGTACGGTACAGGGTTGATTTTGTAATTATGTACCAGGGTTTTCTATTATAAATAGAGATGTAACCTAGACCTAAAAAATCATTGAATAAAACTTCTAGCGCCGCCTAGGCACCGAGGACGTAAGCACATTGCCGAACCTCGTAAAATTCTCGTGTTCTTTCGTTTTCTTTACCCGTTTTCGTCAACAATTGGTATCAGATGTCAGGAGCAAAATTCGAAGTCGCGAAATTCGATGGTCAGGGTAACTTCGGATTATGGCAAACGAGGGTGAAGGATCTATTGGCGCAGCAAGGGATCTTGAAGGCTTTGCGACCTACAAAGCCGGCGTCGATGGATGAGGAAGATTGGGAAGAATTGCAGCAGCGAGCGGCAGGAACCATACGATTATGCTTGGCGGACGAGGTCATGTATCACGTCATGCATCTATCGTCTCCAGACGAAATTTGGAGGAAGTTGGAAAGTCAGTTTATGTCCAAATCCTTAACGACAAAACTGTATCTGAAGCAGCGGCTGTATGGGCTGAAGATGCAGGACGATCACGATTTGGCGCAACACGTGAATGTCTTCAATCAAATCGTTTCTGATCTGGCTCGGCTTGATGTGAAAATTGAAGATGAAGACAGAGCGATGATTCTGTTGTGTTCGTTGCCTTCCTCTTACGAACACATGGTGACTACTCTTACATATGGGAAAGAGACTATCAACGTTGAGGAGATTACTGCAGCCTTGTTGGCTCACAACCAGCGGAAGCAGAATGCAGGGGAAAGCTCTCAAGCCGATAGCTTATATGTCAAGGGTAATCGAGATCGTGGACGGAAGCCAGAGAAGACAGGGTCCGGGAAGCGGAATTCCAGATCCAAATCCAGGGATAAGAAGACGATTCACTGTTACAAGTGCAAGGAGGCGGGACATATGAAGCGAGACTGTCCGAAGTTGAAAAAGCAGACCGATGAGAAGCGTGATGGCTCATCCAAGTCTGTGAACGTGGTCGAGGATGATACTTCTGATTGCAGTGAGGGTGATATGCTTTCTATTTCAACGACACAATTGACGGATGCTTGGATTCTTGATTCTGGATGTTCTTATCACATCACGCCAAATAGGGAATGGTTTTCGACATACAGGCCGGTTAATTCTGGTTCGGTTTATTTGGGTGATGATCGATGTTGCAATATTGTTGGTATTGGTGATGTCAGAATTAAGATGCACGATGGCTCCGTTCGGACGTTGAGTGGTGTTCGACATATCCCAGACTTGAAGAAGAATTTGATTTCCTTGGGCACTTTGCACAAGAATGGTTTTATCCCTAAGGCTGACGAGGATAGGGAAACCATTCGGATTGTTAAAGGAGCATTGACTGTGATGAAAGGCAAGATGACTGCAGGGAATATCTACAGATTGTTAGGGAGTACCGTTGCAGGTGGAGTTCACTCTGTTGAGTCCTGTGATGATACGACAAAATTGTGGCATATGCGCCTTGCTCATCTTAGTGAACGTGGTATGGCAGAATTACACAAGAGAAACTTGTTGCATGGTGTCAAAAGCTGTAAGCTCGATTTTTGCAAGTATTGTGTTCTTGGTAAACAGACTAAAGTCCGTTTCAAGACTGCGAAGCACACAACTCAAGGGATTCTTGATTATGTGCATTCTGATGTATGGGGGCCTTCCACGACATTGTCTTTGGGTGGATCTAGGTACTATGTTACTTTTATTGATGATTTTTCACGGAAAGTTTGGGTGTATTTTTTGAAACAGAAATCTGAAGTTTTTGAGAAGTTCAAGCTGTGGAAAGCTGAGGTAGAAAACCAAACAGGACGAAAAATCAAGTGTTTGCGGTCTGATAATGGTACGGAGTACACAGATTCACAGTTCCTACAATTCTGTAAGGAGCATGGTATTCAGAGACATTTTACAGTGCGCAAGACACCACAACAGAATGGTGTTGCGGAACGAATGAACAGGTCGTTGAATGAAAGAGCCAGATGTTTGCGGTTGAATGCGGGGCTTCCCAAACACTTCTGGGCTGAGGCTGTTAACATGGCGTGTTACCTTATCAACAGATCGCCAAGGGCATCGCTGGCTGGGAAAGTTGCAGAAGAGGTATGGACTGGTCATGATGTTAGTTTTGATAACTTACGGATTTTTGGTTGTCCTGCTTATGTGCATGTACCTGCTGATGAGAGATCCAAACTTGATGCAAAATCGAAGGAGTGCATTTTTCTGGGTTACAAGAAAGGTGTCAAAGGATTCAAGTTCTGGGATCCAGTTGCGAAGAAAGTTGTGATTAGTAGAGATGTCGTTTTTGATGAACAGTCTATGTTGCAGCAGAAGCAAGACACGACAGTGGTAGATTTCGAGCAGTTTCCAGTTGAGAAACCAGAAACTTCTCAACCGACTTCTGGTGGTTCCACTACGGATGATTTGCAGGATTATAGTCTCGCCAGAGACAGGGTGAGACGGACGAATATAAAGCCTCCGAACAGATTGGGTTTTGAAGACTTGGTATCTTTTGCACTTATTGTTAGCAGTGATGATCCGGTTACTTTTCATGATGCTGTTACTAGTCAGGAAAACGACAAGTGGATGGCAGCCATGGTTGAGGAGATGGAGTCTTTGAATCACAATCGCACATGGGAGTTAGTTCCCCTTCCTGAGGGTAAGAAGCCGATTGGTTGCAAATGGGTGTATAAGAAGAAACCAGTAGTAACAGAAAAAGAGGGGGAGAAGTTCAAGGCTCGTTTGGTAGCGAAGGGTTTTTCACAGCAGAAAGGAGTTGATTATGATGAAATCTTTTCTCCTGTGGTCAGGCACACTTCAATCCGAGCAGTACTTGCATTGGTGGCTAGTTGGGATTTGCATTTAGAGCAGATGGATGTTAAAACTGCTTTTTTGCATGGTGATTTAGAGGAGCAGATCTACATGCGGCAACCTGAAGGTTTCACTCAACCTGGAAACGAGCATTTAGTTTGCAGATTGAAGAAATCTTTGTACGGGTTGAAACAGTCTCCGAGACAGTGGTATAAACGGTTTGACTCCTATATGATCAAGATTGGCTACAACCGATGTGAGTATGATTGTTGTGTCTATGTTAAGAGCCTTGATGATGGTTCTTTTATTTTTCTATTACTGTATGTTGATGATATGTTGATTGCTGCGAAGAACATGGATGATGTTATCGGTTTGAAAACTTTATTGAGTCAGGAATTTGATATGAAAGATTTAGGTGCTGCAAAGAAAATTCTTGGAATGGAAATTTGCAGGGACAGAGACTCAAGGAAACTGCGGCTATCTCAACGGGGTTATGTTGAGAAAATGCTAGAAAGGTTTGCGATGAGCAGCGCAAAACCAGTTAGCACTCCATTGGCGAATCACTTTAAGCTCTCATCAGAACAGTGCCCCAAGACAGATAAGGAAGCTGAAGATATGGCAAAGGTTCCATATTCTAATGCTGTTGGCTGCTTGATGTATGCGATGGTATGTACTCGTCCTGATTTAGCTCATGCTGTTAGTCAAGTTTGTAAGTACATGTCTAAACCTGGTAAGCAACATTGGGAAGCAGTCAAGTGGATCTTTCGGTACTTAAAGGGTACTGTGGGACATGGAATTGTTTTTGGGAGTCAGCGGGATAATCCTTTGGTTGTAGGATATGTGGATTCAGATTATGCAGGTGACTTGGATAATAGAAGATCTACGACAGGGTATGTGTTTACTCTTGGTGGAGGGCCTATTTGCTGGAAGTCTACTGTTCAATCTGTCGTGGCACTATTTACAACTGAAGCTGAATACATGGCAGCGGCTGAAGCTGCAAAAGAAACTTTATGGCTTACTGGTTTAGTGAAGGAGTTGGGTGTTCAACAAGGTGGAGTTCAGTTGCTTTGTGATAATCAAAGTGCTATTCACTTGGCTAAGAATCAGGTGTATCGTGCTAGAACTAAACATATTGATGTAAGGTTCCACAAGATCAGAGAGTTGGTTGCATCTGGAGAGGTTTTGTTTCAGAAGGTACATACTGATGAGAATGCCGCTGATATGTTCACCAAGCCAGTTACGACAGACAAGTTCAAGCATTGCTTGGACTTGTTGAATGTTTCGAGTTGTTAAAGAAGCAAGGTAACCCAACCCACATTGAAGTTTCCAAGGGGCAGGATATTCGCCAAGGTGGAGATTTGTTATGTATGGCTCATAAAAAGTCTCGTTGTGGGGTTACGAATTATGTGGGTTGGGGGTGTGGGGGCGCAGCCCCCGCGGTACGGTACAGGGTTGATTTTGTAATTATGTACCAGGGTTTTCTATTATAAATAGAGATGTAACCTAGACCTAAAAAATCATTGAATAAAACTTCTAGCGCCGCCTAGGCACCGAGGACGTAAGCACATTGCCGAACCTCGTAAAATTCTCGTGTTCTTTCGTTTTCTTTACCCGTTTTCGTCAACATTTGGTTCTCTTAGCAAGAAATGTTACTGCACCGCCCACAACTGCTGCAGCAATAGCTACTGAAGCAGCCGTTTCTGACAACGCCGGAGATCGTGTGGATAATTTTTGTCTATGTTCTTTTGGTTTTACATTAATCAAGGAGCAGGCTCTATAATCTAGTGCACTCTGGACTTTTGACCTTGAATCTCCAAATGCTGCACAGCATCAGAAGGAAATACTGTACCATTATCTACATAAACTGTTCAGGGATAAAGCTTACGTGACCATAACTTTTTTACTTTATATCATCCAGAGTTTATCAATCAAATTAGCTCAAGCAAATTGACAATTTGCCACAATTCATCCATCAAAATCATCAACCACATAACTCTCCAACAACACGGGTAAACTGCCTTCTGTGGGATAACATGAAATGAAAATAATGCAGACTGTATAGAGATTGTCTTCAACAATAAATCTGCTAGCTAAATATCACGCAAGCTTTCTAATCAAATCCAGTTTAAAGAACAGAATAGTCAGGAAACCAGAGTCCAATTCGCAGCGGAAATGAAACTTGTTTCCATCTTACTCAAAAGCATCTAAGCTCTAGATATAAAAGTGTAAAACAGAAGATTCAAACCAAAGAATTCACTCCACCCATCCAATGAAAGAATTCACCTTGAAACAATAATCTCCAACAAACACTAACCCTAGTGTCTCCACACCCAACCTACCTTATTTGTGTTCCTTTCACCAGCCACAACTAGAAACCAAATTCAAGCAACCATCAGTAGCTCAAGTAATTGCACCATTAAATCACAAACCTTATTTCATAAAGAATACAATGAACGATCAATGGAGTTTTTTTTTTTTAAACAACACCAGAAAGTCAGAAACCTACCCGCAGCTGACCCATAGAAATTCATATATTCAGACAAAGCAACAACCCTGTGGAACTCTTTAACGGGTAATTGTCAATTTTTCATTAGAGGGGTTCTAATTGCTTCAAAATTTAAGTGCATCTACAACAACTAATCACTGTCAAGTAGTTCCATAAAGCTTGACTGGTTAAGTTCATAATAAGGGGGGGGGGGGAAGGTCCATTACTCATTCTTAGGCATATAAATAAATGAGAGCCTATAGTTTGTTGAGACTTACTCTTGCAGTAGGATGCGAACGTTAAAGAGTGAAATGAGAGCTCCATTTGGAAAGGGTCTTCTACTTCAGCTAAGTCCTAAGTGAACAGAACAACTGTTTTTTTTTTTCGAGTCTCAAGTCTCTTATCTACGCTATCGTGTAAAATTCCATGTTCGCCCTCGATGAACAATATAATTTCGTAAAGTGCCATCCAAATCGACATACCTAACAATTACAATACTAAGTTGTCACTGAATATAGCTTTAATGTTCAAACTTCAAATCTTAATGTGCATGCACTTATTTGAAGGGGCACAAACTGTAGACAGCCATTCAATATACATGGGCAAGAAGCGTTACGATGCATAGACAAAACGTGAATCTAGTCTCCAATTTGCACCCCCGGAAAACTGCAGGACTGGTTCAGAAATTACTCCCGCAAAGTAAACGCATCGAACTTAATAAATGTCAACGCCACTAAACATTAAATCCTTTAAATTTTGACATCAGGACCCCTTCTCTACGTTCATTTAACACTGCACCTTCTCTCACCTACTGCTAAATAAGTAACTCCACCGGTTACTTGTTTTGGTAACAACACTGCCAACCAGCCCCATATTAATTATACCCGATGAACACGAAAATAATTGTTTGTCATGAAAACAAAAGGCGATATAGGTGAGTTATCTTCACGGTTTTGATTAACAGCCTTTGTGTAGGTTAGCTTGGATTTTCGCCTATCAAATATATTGGACAAGTGTCCTATATATGTTTAGTGTATCCATTAAAGCAGAGCAAGAGTTGTAAGATTTCAGCTTTAGATGACTAAAAGTAACCCAGATATATCAAGCTTTTACGTAATGCTTGAAATTTGCTATCTTTCATTAATGGAG
Organism: Hibiscus syriacus; assembly: GCF_006381635.1. Lineage (NCBI taxonomy): Eukaryota > Viridiplantae > Streptophyta > Magnoliopsida > Malvales > Malvaceae > Hibiscus > Hibiscus syriacus. Next base: position 1,084,842 of record NW_024063494.1, read on the forward strand.
ATTTGAGCTTAAAGACTGACTACATTACATCAACTCATCAAATGCAGCCATCAACAAGAAAACCACCAAGTTTATATGAAGATTCACTTCTAGTTGTTTCGTAATTGATTTCCTTATTTATCCCAGTAGAAGATGCATATGTTTTTTTTTCTTTCTGGGTGGACTGTTAAATGACAATAATATTACCCAACGATTGGTATTATTGGCATTGATGAAGAGGCAGGCAACAATCAACACCAGAATTTAAAGAAGCTTCAGCTTCTCTCTGTTACCGCTCCCAAGTATAACCAACAAAATTATTGTTCGGTTTATGAATATTATTTATTGTTACCTTTTTTTTCTTTTGAATTGTAATTTTTATGGGAACAACTTATATTAGAATTATCAAAAATTTATTATACACTCATCCATATCTAATATCTCTCTAATTCCATTTAAATTTAATTAAATTGTTTTTTAAAAAAAAACTTGAACTGTTAAAGAAACTAAAATGAAAAAAATGAAAAAAATGAAAAAATGTAGAATAGTATTCAGGGATGGGGATATTATAAAAGATCTAAATTATATACAATAATTTAAAAATGAATAAAAAAATCTAAAATAAAAAAACGTTTATTATCCCGTTCTACATCTATTTTATTTCTTTTATTGGTGACTAGAAATACATTTTTTAGGATTAAAATGTAAGTTTATTAATTATTATTAGTTGAAGCTTGAACATGAGGATACTAGTAATTGGATTTCATGTTAACCGTCCAGATTGAAATATTTAACTACTTGAAGAAACTCTGTAGGACTAGATTAAGGGCATTTGATATGAAGCAATAAAAGAATCTCACGGGCATCCCAATACCTAGCACAGTAAAAAGAGGTAGCCAACCCACCTCACCAACTCAGCATGGGATCAATTTGGAACCTAATGCCATGACTTGTGTCATTAGTTACCCTATGGTTTATTTTCAGCTACTCACAAGCCTATTTAATAACACCTCCCTCTTTACAAATCCTCTCTACGACAAGACACGCAAAAGGAACCGAAGAAACAGTTGCATCCAGCCATCCACAATGTCTGCCACAAAATGCTGCATCATTTTCTTATACGTCTTCTTCTTCTTCATGTTTTCTTCTTCTTGGGATGTCGCTATGGGCGGTCGTTATATCCCATCAAGTGTTCCCAGCACAATGAGGCCTGCTTCCATTGATTATGTGAAGATCAATCCACTAGTACTACTGAATCACAAGCGCAAGGTTAACCATGACAACCAAGTAAAGGGCTGCATGCCAAAAGGCCTTCGCCATTCCTCAGCTCCAAGCCGTTATGTCAACTATCAAACTCTTGGCTCTGCTTGTGCTACAAAACCCCACTGATCTCATCATAACACATCCTTAATTTTCAAAGAAACTACGTAAGTTAATGATATGAGTTCGGCTTATATATATATATATATATATATATATATATATATATATATATATATATATATATATATATATATGTTTTCTTGGGAAATGAGGGGACATAATGTCTCTGCCTTTGGCCTTATATGTATGTTTTTGCCAACATTCTTTAGTCCTTTTCATAGCGAAAAGTCTAAAGCATATTAATTATAGGATTAACCCATTGTTAATAACGATTCACAACTGAAAGCTATTCGATTAGCTTATACCTTTTTAAAACCATGTACCGATCTTCGATCAGTAGTACGAGCGATAGAACGCTCAGATAATAAAGATTGGTAGTCGACCGAAAATAATTATGGAGAGTTTTTTTTGTTGTTGTTGAAGTTTAGAGTCTAAGATCGAAGCGCTAAGTCCAAATAAAATGCAATAATTAGGAAAGATAAAATTATTGTTAAACCTACATGACATAAGCTTGTGATACTATCAGTGAATATCTGCATCACTACACCTCTTTGAGCAAATTTCATTGACTCAGTGTGCGGACCTAATCTCTACCACTTCATCCTCTACATCTTCTTCTTTTCCTCGATATGCCCTGCAAGTAGTTCCTGTTGAGAGAATGATGCATGATCACATTAATAAAGAGTGTGCTTGTGTAATGCCATGCATATGCATGCAACTCATGCATGTCCAGGTTCTAGAAGTTAGTCTGGAAGTTAGGTTGTTATGAGTTTGTTAGTCAGTTAGGAGGTTTTCTATATTGCTAAGGCTGTGTAAAAACAATATTGTATGCTGTGTTGAGCAGAATTCTTGTTAACGAAACAATGAATTAAAGAACTCTTTCCTTGCATCTTGAAATCCAATATGGTATCATTCGCCAAACGGTCCTGACATTATTTTTTTCTTCCGTTGCATGGAAGAGGAGGAGAAAATTCCATTGGCACCTTCGGCAGCGGCAACGGCTGCTAAACCGGCATCGTTTACTGCCTGCTTGGATCTAGCGAATCTTGTTGGGTTCTTGGAGAAGGTTTTCGATTTCACTGCAGAAGAGAGTGATTTCCTCGTGAAAGAGAACGTCCATAAGGAGGTGGCGGCGATCGTGAGGGTTGTCAAGGAGAAGAGCAAGAAGAAGGATAAAGAGGATGCTCAGAAGGCGGAGAATAAGACGACAGTGGAGACTCCCACTCCGGGAGTTGGGTACGACATCTCCTCCATTACCAGGCATTGGAAGAGGGACGAATTGTTGAAGAAAATGTCCTTGATCGCCAGAGGATTCGCTTTCTTCCTCTCTTTGCTCTCTTTTATAATCACCGCTAGCAACAAGCACGGTGACTGGCAAAATTTTGACAATTACAAAGAATACATGTATTTGTTGGCGATTGCAATTTTATCGACTTTGTACGCGGGTGTACAAGCGTTGAGACACGTGAATGTGCTTTGGAACGCGATGCAGATTCTGGATCAACGTATCTCTGCCATGGTTGACTACTCTAGCATAACGGTTGCCGGTTATCCAGAGGCTCATCCTTATGCTATAGGAGATAACGGTGTAGCGACACCAGAAGCTTATCAGAACGATCTTGCGTACTTGAAGAGAAATGTTGATGCAGGAGCTGATCTGATTGTTACTCAATTATTTTATGATGAGATTACTGCTGCCTTAGAGCCTATCAAAGACAATGATGAAGGTGTCAAAGTCTATGGGATTCACCTTGGAACAGAAATGTGCTGCAAGATTTTAGCTAATCAGATTAAGACGTTACACCTTTACACGTTAAACATGGAGTAGGATCACATCTTGAAAGCTAATGGTATGGTCAATTGTTAAGAGTTTTTTTTTTTTGAGTAGTTTGTTTACATTTAGAGTTTGTCGGGAGTTCAATTTCTTGTTGTCATTGGAAAGAAATTTTGTTCGTACTAGTTTCTTGTGGATGTGTTGCACGCTGTTGCATTGCTGGCTTTTTGGATTGTGCATCATCATGATTTGTTGCTTCTATCTCAAAGTGTGGGACTTGAAAGCTTCACAGCCAAGTGTCCATGGGAAAAAAAATATGTCAAGGAACCTTGAATAAAAGGATGAAGAAGAAAGAAATGAAGGTGAATAAGAAGAACGAAAGGAAGCATCAGCACTTTCGATTCAAGTGAACGAAAGGAAGCATCAGCACTTTCGATTCAAGTCGAACGGAATGAAGCATCGGCACTTTCGATTCAAGTCGAACGGAAGGAGGCGTCGCACTTTCCATTCAAGTGTTCATCTTTTCAGTAAGAAGGTTGAGAAAGTAGGGAGAATGTTGAGAGAATGATGCAGGATCACATGAATAAAGAGTGTGCTTGTGTAATGCCATGCATATGCATGCAGCTCATGCATGTCCAGGTTCTAGAAGTTAGTCTGGAAGCTAGGTTGTTAGTCAGTTAGGAGGTTTTCTGTATTGCTAAGGCTGTGTATAAAAACAGTACTGTATGCTGTGTTGAGCAGAATTCTTGTTAACGAAGCAATGAATTAAAGAACTCTTTCCTTGCATCTTGAAATCCAATAGTTCCGAATTAACAAGTAATCAGCAAGAGAAATATCAATATTTACTGGACACCGTGTCCAGCAAGCAAAGCACTCTAGGGCATGATAAGCCACCAAAGAACAAATGGAAGAATCTTTAAGAATGAATAAGACTGAATCAAATCAGAGAGCACAAACATACCTTTTCATTATTCTTTACGACGACTTCAGTATTTTTAAGTTTCATTTTCTATTTTTTTTAAATAAGAATATTATGTTTTATAATAGTAGATTTTAATTGTAGTTATATGAAATGGTTGCTTGTATTTATAATTTTGTCTTTATATTGTAACTATTAATTATAATTGTAATCGCTTAGAACTTCGATAAAAAAAATATAGGTAACCATATAAATTTATTGCTTGTAATTATAATTGTAGCCTTGAATAATATTTTTATGGGGAAAAAATAATCCTCCGATAAACTTTAACCTAAACAAAAGAACATCAGATGAACAATTAATTTGAATACGATTGAAGTTTTACATCTCAAATTTCAACTTATTTTATTTTTCATAAATATTTTCCAGATCTAAAATTATTAATTTTGTTATGATAAAACTATTGTTTTCCCATTTTTCATCTCTGGGTTAGGCATATATAAAAGAAAAAAAAAAGAAACTCTGGGCTGTGGACAACATATTGCCTCTCCTGCTCTGTGCATTCGACAATGGAGAAATCCCTCAAAGGCTTTAAATTTTATTGTCCAGAGTCCATTTTAAAGCCCAAATTCTGAAGGGTATGCTTTAAATTTTAAACCAATATTCGGAGCTTTAGTCCCATATTTTGGAAAGGAAAATCCACACGCACGCAGGAATCGATCGATGGGCGGGTGCAATAGTCCAAAATTTAAAATTGTTATATATTTTAGATTTTTTACATATTTTGTATTTAAAATATATTTCTTCTTCTCTTGGAATTTTAGTTCACCCCTAAATTTATATTCATCCCATAACATAAAATTATACGTTTGTCCTATGGTTCAAAAAAGGACTTTTGCCATTAATGAAAAATGTATCATTTCCCCCCTCTTGAATCCACTTCCTGATGCCTGATGGAGTCTATTTCCACTCACATGGGTTACTTTGTTACATGAATGTCACATTGGGGCATCATGATGATGGCATATTTATGTACATGCACACACCAACCGCATCATGACATTATCTACATTCACTCACATGCAAAGGAGATAGCTGCACATCATGATGCCATATTTATGTACATGCACACCAATCCATACAATGACACTGAATGACGAATTCCGTCAACAGGGATTGAAAGAGACTATTGTTAGCACAAGGAAACCATTCTTTAAAATGGAGACAATGACTGAAAGAACAAATACACGAATAATTATCCCTTTTTATCTCAGATAGCAGTCACTTTAGAAGTATTTAAGTTTGGAAATGAGGGAAAAAACTACAGGAGCAGGGTTAAGATAATGTCATATGACCAATATATTTATTTTTAAAATCTTTAAATATCTTTTAAGGGACATATGACATTATTGTTAGTTAATAATTATCTTAATTGTGGGACACGCCCTTTTGTTTCAAAATTACCAAGAAAAAAAGAAGGGAAAAAAGCACTCGGCGATGCTGATTCCAGAACTCGTGTTTCCCATGTTTTGTAATTTTGTTTTCCATATAACAATGTGGCAATTGTACCAAAGATTAAAACAAGGTGAGGGCAACGTACAACATGAAACAGTGGCTTCTTACTGCAAACTGGAGCACAGGGATTGGGCTGTGTCTGTCCCTAAGTACGTTCCAGGAAATGTTACATATTGCTCATCCGCTCCTGTCTTAGATAAAAAGGACAACAATAAAGAAACGAAGGCTATTCGTACTTCCGCATCAGGAGAAACGAAGAAACTGATTCTCCTACCACCTAATAAGGGCACATAAAGTAAAAGGAGTGAATTCGCAGAATTTGGGACGTCCCCCATATGATCAAAACTCCTGTGTTATTTTATGCAAATATGCTTAATTATTCATTTGGTTATGCCATTATTCGCAATGAGAAAAGCTTTGCAGGGTCGAAAGGATCATAATTTTGAAATCCTAACCTCGTATCAAGCATGAGCTCAAAAATTGTTGAAAAATTTTATTGTTACAAAACTAGGCATCGACATTAACTGGAAAATATTAAATAAAATAACTAATTAGAAACGATAATCGTGTTGTGGTATTAATCACCACCTTAGAAGCAAATTCACTCCAATGTACGTAATCGCTACAATGAACGAATGGCTCCTCGAGGTTAGCACGACTCTCCAAATTCCGTACACCCGAAAGACAGAATGGACTTTGGTGGTACTACTCTTCTCTCAACTCAAAACAATACTCAAGGAAAACTTCCAAAGAGTGTTTCAAAGCAAACACAAATTGCTTAGTGATATCTCTTGAAGTGCCATATGAAATGGAAAACTAAACATCCATTTATTGGCTCAACATATGGGTAAAATGATAAAAGATCCAATACCAATTACAAAATAATTAATTGTCATAAATATTATACTAATGACCATAAACTATATTAAATATTTTGTAACAGCTATAAACGGTAAAATAAACTCTGATAAATAATATTCTATCATGAGGATCTTGTCTAAAAGAAACACATATGAACCAAATCGGATCATGCCAAATAATTCATACCCAATGTGAAATTCTTTGTATTACCAACATTCCCCCAGTACTACAAAAGAATTATTTCGTAAAATGAGAGCAATGAAGTTAAAACACAAGAAGAACATTAGTTGCTTAAGCACTAATGAACGTATCTAAACCTAGTACATAGTGATGATAAGTAATTCTTCTCTTAGATAAGTTAACGAATCTTGAACTTTCTAAGAATAGAGTGAACTCATAACACACAAATAACCCGTTCATCCACCGAAGTCATCGATGTGTCTACAAAAACATATATATATATATATATAACCTTCTTTCCTCGGGCCAACGTTTTTCATAGAAGGAACTTATCATTCTCACTTACGTAGGTTATTTCATCATGTTTATCTCATTATAAACAACCCAAACTGGGATATGAAATAATTAAGAGTTTTTCAATAGCTTATCTTCACATTAGGTATGGTGAATTTCTTAAAGTTCATTTTTAAATGAACCACCTAAACTCTAGGATAAAAAAATCATTAAGGATAAATATTCAACCTCATTAATCAGTGAATTCAGTATGTTCTTCTCTCTATGAACACTTTAACTCTTGGGTTTGAATTCATTAAGAGTTTTATGTTAGCATTAGTGTCCTAGGCATATTATATGGACATGATATTTTGATTATTGGATTTTATTATTATCATTTACGTGTAATTTTATTATAATATCCTTGAATAATATTGTTAATTATTCTAAATATCCCTAATTGATTATTGTTATGGGAACAATAATAAAATAAGAATGGTATGAAATTTGATAAATATTCATGAGATGAATATGTGAATGAGATTCAAACCAAATTCATATGTATTTGCTGAGAACGAATATTGAACTGACTCGTTTTGAGATTAATATATGGATTAAAGTTTTATATTAATTTCAAAACAATGATGTCATTAAATCCTTAAACTAAATTTACTATTGTTCTCAGCATGATGATTATTACGTTTTGACATAATCAAACATTGTCTTTAATCAGAAAATTATAAAGGTTATGTTTGAACATGACACGACACATGTAGTGAGATGTGAGTGGTTAAGATGGAACTTATCCCGCTTATCATAAGAGAGATATCTCAGGACCCCTCGATGATTGAGACTAAAAAATGCATGGTTGTGCTTAAATGAGTTGATAGAGATCAATATCATTTATTTAATCAGCTTAATTGGGTATTAGGATTGAAGATAGACCGATATAAGGTTGACATTTTTCATGTCTTATTATCAAGATATCGTGAGATAACAAGATTATGATATAAGTTGTATTAAGGTTGTCTAGGATCATGAGCTTTTTATTTAACTTAGGTAGTCATAATGTCTTCCTAAAGGTTACTAATAACTTGTATGATCAAATGTGATTTTATCTACTGCCAACGTTAAATAAACCTATAGGGTCACACACTTTGAATGGATAAGAATGATTGTGGTTATTACTATAAATGATAATTTAAGTTAATGAAATTATTTTAAATATTATTATAAAATATTATTTATTATTCGAATTTAAATAAGTTAAATTCATGTTCTTTTGATAAAATATTTTGTTTATTATTATTTCTTTATTTTATTTAGAAATAATATTGAATAAATAATATATTTAAATAATATTAGTATTTGGATTAATTTGATTTTCTCATCAGATAAGAAATTTGTTATTATTTATTTAAAAGTGTTTTAGATAAATAATAATTATGATATCATTTAATTTAAAAGAGTTTTAAATTAAATATGATTTTAAAAAACAAAGGATTAATTAACCCTAATTAAGTCATATATATATATATATATATATATATATATGATTAAGGTTAGAGGTTAATCTTCCATAGTCATCCATAACAAACAAAAAACACAACAAAAATAATTTTTTGAGAAAAACACATTAGAACTAGCATTCTATAACCATTCTTCGTTCGTTTATGTGTGGATACTTGTAGAGCGTGGTCATTTCTCAAAAAGACGACACTTTAAAGATCAAAAGAGAATCAGAGACAACTCAATAGGATTTTTGAATAAGAGATTAAGGTAATCTCGCGACTTTATTTTACATAAACTAGTATGATATGCATGGGATCCTAGGATTGATCGAGGTAATTTTTTAATGTCTGTTGTTTTCTTTGCCCTGATTTCCATCATTTTAATAAAACTCATCATCTCTAGTGGTACGTTCATCTAGTCCTCTACGATTAGGACTAACCACTCAACACTGGGTATGAACTTATTAAGAATAGATATTCAACCAAGAACGGTAACTTTATCAAGTATTTCTCACTAAGGCCACCCAAAGTTTTAGTTATGAATTTATTAAGAGCAATTAAGTTCATCTTGTGCATGTACATTATTCGTCATAGGGATAAGTAGGTAGAAATGTACACTATGAGTTTTTTCATGGCTTCATTTGACCACATTAAACTTAGATAACTAAATTGGGTATCCACCATGAATTCCCCAATCAATGGACTTTAAACTCATCCCCTCGACGAATAAAGAACCAACTTCCGACTTTAACCTTTAGTAAGCGGATCAACTAGGTTTCTCTTTCACTTTGATCATCATTTAAGACATCCCCACATTTCTAACATTTTTTAGGATAGAAATAAATCCATAAGTGTCTTGGAAAACATGTAAACAAATTCTCTTGAACATTTACTCATTCGTACTTGAGTAAAGTTTGATATTACTTTTAATCATAAAATTGTGTTTTAATAAACACAAATCTTCACTACAGCAAAACTGATATGTAGCGGCGTTTTTAGCGGCGTTTGGAGAGAAAACGCCACAAAAGTTAAACATATAGCATCGTTTACAATCGTAACGCCACTAATTGATACTTTAACGGCATTTTTAGTAAAAACGCTGCAATATAATTGACATATAGCGGCGTTTTTAGAAAAACGCCGCAATAGGGTGCTAAATTAGCGGCGTTTATATCACAAACGCTTCAATAGATTATAAATTTTACGGCGATTTAGCCAAAACGCCGCAATATAGTGGTAAACTGGCAGCGTTTTTACCACAAACGCCACAATAGAGTATAAATTTTGCGGCGATTGAGTCAAAACGCCGCAATAGAGTGGTAAATTGGCGGCATTTTGACCAAAAACGCCGCAATATATTACACATATAGTGGCGTTTGTTCCTAAAACGCCGCAATAGAATAGTTCCTTAGTGGCGTTTTCATAAAAAACGCAGCAATAGAGTAGTTATTTTGCGGCGTTTTTAATATAAACGCCACAATTGTCCTTTAATTTATCAGATATCCCTAATTGCTCAGCCTGAACCCCTTATTTGTTTTATCCCCAAATCTTCTTCCTCGAATTAGCAGTGCGAGAACAAACGATTAGTATATACAACAGCTTCTCTTCATTTTGATTCTCCATATCTATTCATTACGAATTTATAATTTTGTGAACAAACGGTTAGTTGATCTATCACTTGTTTATTTTTCTTTCTAGATTTCCTTTTCCCATTTTGATTCTCGTTCTTTGGAAGTCGGTGCTGGGTCAGGGAAACTGAGTTACATGCATTTGTTTGCGGTTGGAGAAGACCAACCATTACAGTTTATTCTTCCTCAAATTTTAGATAGGGTTCTTGTCGTTAAACCTCCAACGAAAGTTTTCAACGAGGGAATCCAGATTTGGCAAAGCTCATTGGTGACTCAATTTTTGGCAGGCCTTCATATCTTAGTTATGTTCAAAGGTTAGTAAACTCTGTTCAATTTTTATTCTCTTAGTCTATTCGAAGATTCATAGGGTTCTAGTTTCTTTTCCTGGTTGGATTTGTTTCCTCATGCTCGAGTGGAGTTAATTTAACAAACTTAACGAGCAATTAGTTTTTTACTGAACACGAAATGTTTTTTACTGAACACGAATGATGTTTCGTAATTAAGGGAATGTTGTTTTAGACAGTTATTGAATATGAATTAGGAAATCAAATCCAAGAAATTTCGAAGAAATTTAACGGAATATCAAAAAAGGTGTTCGATAAATGTTTGATGAAGTAAGTTTATCACTTCTGCCTGGTTATGCTAGCATTAAATAGGGTTCTGATGAAATAAATCTGCATTTCTCTAATGTTTTTAAGTGCTTTTGTGCTTATGAGCTATGTATTGCACATGACATTAGCTTCATTGCTGAAAAAGCTGGTTTAAACATGCTAATGATTAGAATCTGGTTTTAATTGGAAGTACACGACCAATGTATGTATGATTTGGTATGCAAGAATTTTAGTTATGATATTAAAGTGATTTGCTAACTCGAAGTATTTGCTTCAGGTTGATTAATCTGCTGACATTTTGAGCTTGTATGATACATTCGCATCCATACTTGTTTGTCTTGTGGTAATGACATTCATCATGAGTTGAAGTAAATTATACATAAATGGTCTATTTTCTTGCATTTATTTCCATAGTTTAGGAACTCTTGGCAAGCTTTGTTGAGTAATTTAGTCCAAATCCCATGTCGGGTAACTTCATTGAGTGTAGTTTGGTTAAGAGAGGTTTCGGTTTTTGCTAGATTCAAAGTAAACTCCCGTTATGATGCGTTGAGTTTTGTAAAATGATTTGTTTGGACTGGAATATCAGAGGTCATGGAGCATTGGTTAAGAGAGGGTCGGGGTGTTAAAGAGTTCAATGATTTCATCTCGGGGTGTCATTTAATCATACATAACATTATGATTATTGATGCTAGACAGTTTCTGCTTAAAATTTGGAGATTGTTGAATTGAATGCAATCTTGAGGTATTTCAGCTCTACCGTGACTTCAGTTCGATTGGATCACTAAACTGAATTTTTGTAGGGTCTTTTGAACCACAAGGTTAAGGGTTCCAAAGGTTTGCTACGAAAGGGCTTTGCGTTGTTACCACAAGTTAGGTTATCATGTCACTCATTTCGTACAGAATACTGTAAATGAAGTACTAAGTTTAAAGTTCTTTCACCATTTGTGACTTTGTTTAGTGAGCTTTTGTACTACCAATAGGCAGCTATCCAACAGTCTTAGTTTTTCATTGTGTCTCTGCGCAGAGAACTCACGAACGAAAGGTAAGTTTTTTTCTCTCTCTTCATTTTCGTGCAAAAAATTGAATTTTATGGAGTTTTAGTTCATCATTTCATCACCCATTTCATCACCCACTAAAACTCAAATCTTTCTTTTTCAGTTTATGCCTTCAAGAGTTCCATTTTTTTAACTTGTCTTCTCACAATCGGTGCTTTGTAAGAGTGAAGAATTTCAATTTTATTAAGGTAAGTATTTTCTCTTTTTGTTTTTGATTTTCTGCTGATTTTATATATGTGAAAATCATGTTTCTATTCAACCTATTGTTAGATTTAGGGTTTCAATTTCAGAGAAAATTAGTAACTATCATTTAGTTGTTTCTTGGTTTAGGGTTTTAATTATTGTTTTCTCGATGCATCCATGCCTTAAACGAGTACAATTCTCCCAATTAAATTGAGCAAAGTGGTTTTACATCTTTACTAGAAATTCAAATGAGATGAGAAAATTAGTAATTAGCATGAAATGAGATGAGATGAGAATGGCAGCCATGCCATGCAAATTTTGAATAGAGATTTGGGTTTTACATCTTTACTGCAAATATTGGGTTTTAGAAACTTGATCATGCAGCCATGCCATGCAAATTAGTAACTGCTGGACTTTTTTGCTCTTAGTAACTGTTGGTGATGAGTTTAGAAATTTGATCATCTATTTGAGAGATTCTTCCCTTTTTATCATTTATGTTTGTTTGAACTTTAATGATCAATCTCACTGCAAATATTGGGTTTTAGAAACTTTTTACTTTTTTCGAATAAAATAATAATAATAATCCGGACCGGGTCGGGTATCATATATATGGTTCGAGTCGGGGTGAAATTTTTTTGTTTCGGGTCGGATTTCTGGTGGAGGTGTTAGAATTTTTGGGTCGGGTGGGTGGGTCGAAAACCCGACCCAACCCATACCCATCCCTAGCTTCATCCATGTCAAGAAAGGTTACAAACAGTTTAGAATTCTGGATTAAGTAAAGAGTCCCGTCATTCTTTTTTCCACACGCCCGCTTTGTAGAATGGGTCAATAGAGATGGTAGTAGTGGATTCTATTCACATTATCCCTAAATGAACCTTAATATCCTCCATTTTTTACTCATAATAGACCATAACTCCAAGTGGTACATTTCATCTAATCTCTCCTACATCGGTTGGTATCATATCTTTTTCTTCTCCCAAACATCCCTTTTTATTATAACAATGAACACTCATTGATATCTAAAGTTTGATAAAAAGACTGAGGCTTATTCTCAAGAACATGAAGCTTGTAAGAAGGATTAATGGATAGAAGGTGAAGTAACCCAACCACTAGTACACTTTTTTATTCCATCCAATGAGTTCAAATTCATTGTTTTTTTCATAGAAGTGAAGTGAACCACAAACTAACTAGAAGTGTGGACTTAGGTTCAAAATATAGCCCATGCAGGGCAATCATTATATGCAGCAAACCGAGAGAGCATCCAATTTCAGCAATGAAAATACCAGAGGCATGCATTGAAAACTACAAATTAGGACTTAACCTATGTAGTAAGCATCTTAAGCCAATAACTTGAAGGATTCATAATTACCTCATCACCACTCTTTTTTTGCATTATGCCATTTCTCTTGTGCAGATATCATTCGCTCTGCAAAATATATCATTCTCTTTTTTTGCATTATGCCATTTCTCTTGGTGATTAGTGAAATTTGCTTTTGTATCTTGAATTTCCTCCTGCAAAACTCGGTGGTTTTTAATTTTCAGCTTATGTATCGAAATTAATGCAAATAAATGCAGCGGAAGCAGAGAGAGAAGCAGCGGCAGCACAGAGAGAAGCAGCGACAGCACAGAGAGAGGCAGCGGCAGGACAGAGAGAAGTAATATATCAGCAGAGATGTAAAGAATTTGAAAAATGACTCAATAATATGATGCTGATGATACAAAAAACGCAACCTCAGAATCCACCATCGTAGCCTCATTTATGTTATGAGCATTATGTTAATGTTACTGAACCGTGTTTAACTTAACTTATATTACGTTAATGAAAACTTTTATTTATTATATTGGATTTGATGTTATTGCTGTTTTGTTTGTTGGATAATGGAACAGGTTGAAAAAATAGATTTGGGGTATTAAGTATAATTTTTAGAATTGTTAAATTCTGTGTTATTTAGCGGCGTTTGTAACAAAAATGTTGCAATATACCATACAGTTAGCGGCGTTTTTGATAAAAACGCCGCAAAATCTCAAGACATATTCTGCGGCGTTTGTAGGAAAACGCCGGTAAAAATAAAAATCTACTGCGGCGTTTTCGAAAACGCCGCTAAACATCAACGACTATTGCGGCGTTTGTCTGCCAAATGCCATTAAATATCAACACCTATTGCGGCGTTTTAATGATAAACGCCGCTAAATATCAATACCTTTTGCGGCGTTTGTTGAACAATCGCCGCTATATGTTGTAACCTATTGCGGCGTTTTTTTGTTGAAAAACGCCGTAAACTTTAGCGGCGCTTTTAGCGGTGTTTTTTTTACGCCGTATGTGTTTTTAGCGGCGTTTAAAAACGCCGCTATAAGTAAAATAAACGCCGCAATAAGCCACTTTTGCTGTAGTGCTTGTTTACACATTATTATTTTCTCAAAGTTTTGAGAAGTAACTAATCATTAAGATTATTATGCATAATCTCAAATGATTTTAAAATTCTTTATATCCTATTTTAGTTCTCCACGACTTTGTTCATTTAAAAGTAATTTTAATTTTTTCTAGTTCTTCATAAGAAGTGCTTAGGAAAATAATTTTAAGAGGAGTTTTAAGTTTTCCTAACAACAAGAAAAATTATCTCAAGTTTACTACAAGAGATTTTAATACAATTCCTGAGATAGACATCTCTTTTTACTAGCTCAAAAAGACCATTACATATTTATTTAGTATGACTAAATTTGATATTCCACTCAACCAAATTAATTCACTCTTTTAACTTCTACACTAAGTTTAAAATAGTTTAGTTCATCATAGTATTTTATAAATTGAAATAGTGAGCAAAGTAATGAACAGTGCACCATGTAGGTTTTTAAGAAAGAGATGGTGCACCAGACACACTTAAATATCATGTTTTTCATATAACCAATCCTAGAAATGCACTTTCATACTTTCATATTACTTTTTAATAAATCATTTATGAATTTTCTCTTTCTTAAGGCTTCTTAAAGAATTATGTTTTATATTTTTACTCATAATATTATCTTATTAAACATATTCATTTTGGGCTCACTACTGCCTTAGCCTTAGCCTTAGTCCTTATACTAGTGTTTTATCTCAGTATATAATATATCCACTAAGTTTTGTAAAGACTAAATTAAAAGACTCATTTATTCATGTATTTAAAAAACATGAATTAATAAGCAACAAGTCTAAATAATCTGACATCTTAAGTAGAATTATAACTTCCAAACAAACTTGTTCATTCTCACCATGCGTGCAACTTCAGACTTTGTATCATCATCTTTAATCAGCATGACCCCAAAATCTATCGAGATAGTCATTTGAATTGAACCAATATATCTCTAAATTTTCTAAATTCAAGTGAAAATTATACATGGTTAGTCACAAACATAATTTACTAACAGTAATAAATTTAAAAATATTTTACTAATAGCAACAAGATCCTTATCTTTATGATTTTGATTCCTTATCTTCAGTATATTGTAGAAATTAAACTCGAAATTAACAACTATTCGGTTTAAAGAATCTTCTCATTTCAACTTCACCAGCTCTATACTTCTCCAAAAATTGCATATGCATGTGTCTTTACAAATTTCTCAAAGGAAATCATTAGTATGCAAAATCATAATTATTTTCCCTTAATGTTAGCCCAAGTGAGTATAGATGGTTGCTCATCTCTACATACTAATTATTTCAAAAGTATACATTTAAAGATTATTGCAATCATCACCGAACCAATTTTTTTTGAAAATATTAACCGAATCAAATAAAATTTGGTTAATAATTTAATGAGTCTAGTGTGGTTAAAAAATAATTGGATAGTAATTTTTAATGAGTTTTAGCTTAAAATATGTATTTAATATATTTAATATTTAATAATTTCGGTTAATTTGGTTAATTAATGAATTTCGAACCAAATTAACCGTTAATCGAATATTGAAAAAAATATTAATCATTTAAAAATATTAACCGTTTATCGAGTTAATCAAACTAATTCGGTTCGATCAATTAATTCAGTTAAAATCGAATAATAAACACCCCTAAGAATTCAGTTAAAACCGAATAGTGAACACCTCTAATTATAAATGTTTAAAAATAAAATTTATAAACGGTAATAAAAGGACTTTTAATAGTAATAACATAACGAGTTATAAAAATCAAATTAGTAAAACCGTTATATCATATATATATAATTCTTATTATGCTAACGGTATGTTATAACTCATATCATTATAGCATTTAGAAAGGATGATTTGTAAAATATTATAGCATTTAAAGTATGTTAACATTTAAACATTCTTTTTTCCAAATACCTAGTTTACTATACTATATCTAAACTACAGCAATAAAATATAAATATATTCAAAGACGTTTGGCATATCATAAACACATAAATCTTTTGCAATCCATCAAAAATTTGCAATTCTTTTATAAATGCAAACTTTAATCTAATTGACATGCCAATATAATCTCACTTACAATTCAAGCTGTGTTTGCTATTGAATTTGTTTATTCAAGGCTCATATTCGCTTTGAATTTCAACCATGTTTAGGGAGTTGTACGAATTCACTTCTAAATTGTTAACACAAAAATGATAGGTGCAACACTAGGCATTAGCATTGACTCGAAAATATTAAATAAAATAATCAATTAGAAACGATTACCGTGTCGTGATATTAACTACTGTTTTAAATGTTAATTCACTCATATGTGTGTAATCGCTATAATAGACGAATGTCCCTCCGAGATTAGCATGGCTCTCTAAATTCTGTACACTCAAAAGATGAAGTGGACTTTAATGGTAATGTTCTTCTCTCGATTCAAACAATACCCAAGAAAATTTTCCAAAGAGTGTTTCAAAGCAAACACAAATTGCTTAGGGATATCTCTTTGAGCGCCATATGAAATGAAAAACTAAACATCCATTTATAGGCTTAATATAGCGGTAAAATGGTAAAAGATCTAATAATAGTTACAAAATAATATATTGTCATAAATATTATTCTAATGACCATAATATATATTAAATATTTTGTAACGGCTATAAACAATAAAACAAACTTTGATAAATAATATTATATCAGGAAGATCTTGTCTAAAAGAAATACATACGAACCAAGTCGAATCACGTCAAACGATTCATATCCAATGTGAAATTCTTTGTGTTACTAACAAAAATAACCCTAAGTCGTTTTTTGTAAATCATTTTATTTTTCTCTCCCACTCTTTCCTTTGGGATTACATAGAAGTAAAAGACTGGTAAATAGCATTGGGTCATTTTTCTTCAATAGGGAGTGGCTCCAGGCCAACAGCCTGTGTTTCTCCCCCCCCCCACCACCCCAACAAATGGCCATACCAAAAGTAGAATTTCCCAGCTATGCAAATTAAAAACATGGCATGCCCTTCTCACAAAAGGTTATCTAGTACTCTTAAATAATGAAAACAATTGGATGAACAAAATACTACTAATCACATTAAAAATGCTAAAATTCAACTTTTTTAACAACAAAATAAGAGCTCCAAGTTTAACCCAAAATTTTCATTTCCAATTCTCTCCTCTGTTTCTTATTTACACTTTACCACCCCATTTCCTTTTGGTGGTGAATGAACAAACAGCCAAATGTTGATTAGGATTCTCCTCACAAGATAGCACATTAGGATTCTCATCATTAAACATCTGGTAATGTGGATGAACAAAAACTGGATAGTTGGACACGTAGCCCGGTAATGATCCACATATCCATGTGGGTGTGGCCGTGTGGGTGCCCGTAACAGTACCCATAGCCCGGTTGCCCATATCCAGAATAAGTTGGCATGTATCCAGGGAAACCAGGCGTGTATCCATATCCATATTCAGATTGAACCATAAACCCGTCCTGTTGCCTTCCTTATGTAGAAAGTAAAAAAAAAAAAATTATAATTATGGGTGCACCTTTCGTTGCAATTAAGGCACCGAAAATTAGGTGCATAATTTTTTATTTTTTTATATGGGCAAATTATAAATTCTAGTCACTAAACTTTAAGATATTTATAAGATTAGTCATTAAACTTCAACTATAAATACCCTAGCTCATTTAGCTTAAAAATCATCCCAAAGCATTCTAACTTTCTTCCAATACTAGAGAGAATTTAGAAAGTTTCTTGAGAGTTGTTTTCTCATTTTTATCAAGAGAAAATTATCATTGTTTTCTCCTTGGTAGAACGAGAGAAGTTGTAATTCATATTTTCTCATAGTAAAATTCTTCTACCGTTGCCCGTGGTTTTTACCCTATAATATTTAGGGGTTTTCCACGTAAATTTTGTGTCTTCTTTATCTTCATTTTTATTTTCTCAAATTATCAGTTGAGATTTTGCTCTATCCGATAGCCATCTTCCGCAACAATTGGTATCCGAGCCAGATTTGAGCGTGTAATATCTGCTTATTGTCTTTGTGGTTGCCACCAAAAGGTGGATCCTCCAAAATAAGAAAGTAAGAAGTTATTACTCATTCTTTGAAGGTTCCAGAAAACTATTCACGATAGTGAAATAGTGAGAGCTATCCGTAATAGAAGCTATGGCAACGAAATTTTATATTGAAAAATTCAATGGGAGAAATTTTTCATTGTGAAAATTGAAGATGAAGGTCATCCTGATGAAAGACGGGTGTCTAGCAGCTATAAGTGAAAGACCAGTAGATTTCACAGATGATAACAAATGGATCGAAATGGACGGGAATGTTATGGCAAACTTTCATCTAGCATTAGCAAATGAAGTATTGTCAAGCATCGAGGAGAAGAAGACAGCTAAGGAGATATGAGATCATCTCACCAAATTGTACGAGGCCACATCGTTACACAATAAAATTTTCCTTAAGAGGAAATTGTATACTCTCCGGATGCCAGAATCTACTTCAGTGACGGAGCACTTAAACACGCTGAACACGTTATTTTCTCAGCTTATAACCTTAAGATGTACAATAGGAGAACAAGAACATGTTGAACTTCTACTTCAAAGTCTACCTGATTCGTACGATCAACTCATCATCAACTTGACAAACAATAATGTCACCAGTCTAGTCTTCGATGACGTTGCAGCTGCTGTTCTTCAAGAAGAAAATCGGCGCAAGAACAAGGAAGACAGACAAGTAAATCTGCAACAAGCAGAAGTACTGACAACGATGAGAGGGAGATTAACGGAATATGGCCAAAGCAGTAGTCACAAACATGGTAGATCTAAGTTGAGAAGTAAGAATAATTTAAAGTGTTACAACTGTGGAAAGAATGACCACTTGAAGAAGGATTATTGGAGTCTAAATAAAAACTCCAATCCACAAGGCAATACCGCAAACACTTCAGATGATGGGGATACTCTATACTGTGAAGCGGTAACCACCGTGGGAGGCAGAAAAAGATTTGCATATATATGGCTCATTAATTCGGGAGCGACATATCACATGACCTCAAGAAGAGAATGGTTCCATCATTATGAACCTGTCTCAGGAGGATCTGTGTATAGTTGCAATGCTCATGCCTTAGAGATCGTTGGTGTGGGAACCATCAAATTAAAGATGTATGATGGAACAATTAAAGTTGTTCGAGATGTGCAGCATGTGAAAGGCCTGAAGAAAAATTTATTATCCTAAGGATTGTTGGATAATAATGCAAGCAAGATTGAAACACGAAAAGGAATCATGAAGGTGTTTCGTGGAGCGCTTGTGGTGCTAAAAGGCAAAAAGATAGTAGCAAACTTGTACATGTTGAAGGGAGAGACTTTGCCAGAAACAGAAGTCTCTGTTGCCTCATGTAGTTCAGATTCTGCAATGCTATGGCATCAGAAACTTGGACACATGTCAGAACAAGGAATGAAAGTTCTTGTGGAGAAAAAGCTACTTCCAGGCTTAACAAATGTAACACTTCCTTTGTGTGAGCATTGCATAACAAGTAAGCAGCACCGATTAAAATTCAACAAATCAAATTCTAGAGGCAAAAGTATTCTAGAATTGGTTCACTCTGACGTATGACAAGCACCAGTTACATCCCTAGGCGGAGCAAAATACTCTGTCTCATTTATTGATGACTACTCCAGGAGATGTTGGGTGTACCCTATTAAGAAGAAGTCAGACGTGTTTTCAACTTTCAAAAACTTCAAGGCGCGGGTGGAACTTGATTCTGGAAATAAGATAAAGTGTTTCAGAATAGATAATGGAGGAGAATACACAAGTGAAAAATTTGATGACTTTTGCAGGAAAGAAGGCATCAAAAGACAGTTCACATTGGCGAACACTCCTCAACAAAATGGAGTGGCAGAGCGGATAAACAGAACCTTGTTAGAAAGAACAAGAGAAATGTTGAGGGATGTAAGCTTAGAAAAATCATTTTGGGAAGATGCAGTCAATACCACCTTTTATTTAGTGAATCGAGCTCCATCAACTGCAATAGAGCTGAAGACACCAATGGAGATGTAGACTGGTAAAACAGCTGATTATTCAAACCTCCATGTATTTGGAAGTATTGTGTACGTGATGTACAACTCCCAATAAATCTCAAAATTGGATCTAAAATCCAGGAAATACAAATTTTTGGGGTATGTTGATGGTGTAAAAGGGTATCGCTTGTGGGATCCCACTGCCCACAAAGTGATCATCAGCAGAGATGTTATCTTTGTAGAAGATAAACTAAAAAAAAAAAGATGGTAGCGCTGAAAAGTCAGAGACTACACAGATACATGTAGAAAATGATGTTGAATAAGGAGATTCTTCTGAAGCAGAACCAACACATGATGAACAAGAACCAAAGAGTTCTGAAGCTCCAACAACTCGTCAATCAGATCGTGTGAAAAGACATCTCAATTGGCACTAAGAATATGTTATAGAAGGAAATGTTGCATACTATCTTTTAACAGAGGACTGTGAGCCATCAATATATCAGGAGGCAATAAACAGCTCAGATACTTCACTGTGGATGATGGCGATGCAAGAAGAAATTGAAGCCCTTCATAAAAATAATACATGGGACCTTGTGCCACTATCACAAGGAAGGAAGCCAATTGGTAACAAATGGGTCTTCAAAATCAAGCGAAATGGTGACGATCAAGTTGAGAGGTATTGTGCAAGACTGGTGGTCAAAGGATATCCTAAAAAAATGTATTGATTTCAATGAAATCTTTTCTCATATGGTTTGACTAACAACAGTTCGAGTAGCTTTGGAAATGTGTGCTACATTGAATTTACATCTAGAGCAGCTAGATGTTAAAACAACTTTTCTTCATGGAAATCTTGAAGAAGAGATTTACATGCTCCAGCCTGAAGGTTTTGAAGAAAAAGAAAATAAGAAATTGGTTTGCAGGTTGAACAAATCTCTGTACGATTTAAAGCAGGCGCCGAGGTATTGTTATAAGAGATTTGATTCCTTCATTATGTGACTTGGATACAACAGACTTAATGCATACCCTTGTGCTTATTTCAAGAGGTCTGGTGATAACGATTTTGTTATATTGTTGTTGTATGTGGATGACATGTTGGTTGCAGAACCCAACAAAGATCATATTGAAGAATTGAAGGCACAACTGGCTAGGGAATTTGAAATGAAGGACTTGGGATCAGCAAACAAGATTCTAGGGATGCAAATTCACCGAGACAGAAGTAATAAGAAGATTTGGCTTTCACAAAAGAATTACTTGAAAAAGATCTTGTCAAGATTCAACATGCAAGATTGTAAGCCAATTTCTACCCCTCTTCTTATTAACTTCAAATTATCCTCCAGTATGAGTCCTAGCAGTGAAGAAGAGATGATGGAGATGTCTCGAGTACCATATCCATCAGTAGTGGGAAGTTTAATGTTCGCTATGATATGCACAAGACCAGACATTGCACAAGCAGTGGGAGTGGTTAGTCAGTAGATGGCGAATCTAGGCAAAGAGTATTGTAATACAGTAAAGAAGATCCTGAGATACATCAAAGGGACCTCAAATGTTTCATTATATTACGGAGGATCAAACTTACTTTTCAATGGGTATATCGATTCGGACTATGCAGGGGATTTGGATAAAAGCAAATCTACTACATGATATGTGTTCAAATTTACTGGTGGAGCTGTAAGCTGGGTTTTAAAATTACAGTCAGTTGTGGCTACATCCACAACAGAGGCAGAATATGTAGCAGCTACACAAGCCAGTAAAGAAGAAATCTGGTTGAAAATGCTATTGGAGGATCTTGGGCACAATCAAGAGTATGTCTCTTTGTTTTGTGACAGTCAAAGCGCCTTACATTAGCAAGGAATCCAACATTTCATTCAATGACAAAGCACATACGAGTTCAGTACCATTTCATTTGTGAAAAGATAGAAGAATGGACGGTAGATATGCAAGAGATCCATACCAAAGACAACATAGCAGATTTCATGATAAAAGCGATCAATGCTGATAAATTTACTTGGTGTCGATCATCTTGTGGCCTGTCAGAGACATAAGCAACATGATGGTACAAGGTAGAAAGAATGGTGTGAAGATATGATTGTTCCAATCAAATCATCAAGTGGGAGATTGTAGAAAGTAAAAAAAATAATAATAATTATGGGTGCACCTTTTGGTGCAATTAAGGCACCGAAAATTAGGTGCATAATTTTTTATTTTTTTATATAGGCAAATTACAAACTCTAGTCATTAAACTTTAAGGTATTTACAAGATTAGTCATTAAGCTTCAACTATAAATACCCTAGCTCATTTAGCTTAAAAATCATCCCAAAGCATTCTAGCTTTCTTCCAATACTAGAGAGAATTTAGAGAATTTCTTGAGAGTTGTTTTTCTCCTTTTTATCAAGAGAGAATTATCATTGTTTTCTCATTGGTAGAACGAGAGAAGCTGTAATTCCTATTTTCTCATAGTAAAATTCTTCTACCATTGCCCGTGGTTTTTACCCTATATTATTTAAGGGTTTTCCACGTAAATTTTGTGTCTTCTTTATCTTCATTTTTATTTTCTCAAATTATCAGTTGCGATTTTGCTCTATCCGATAGCCATCTTCCGCAACACCTTCTTATTATTTCCACCTCCACCACCATCAACAGCAGCAACATTAGCATTACCGTTGGCATCAACATCATTTCCACCGTTAACACCGGCATTGCCACCATTGTTCTTCTTCTTCCCGCTGCCACTTCCACCGCCACCGCCACCGTTACCACCATCACCAGCACCAGTCTTTCCACCCTCCCTGTTATCTTTTTCTTTCTTGAGTGGCACTCCACATTCTTCTTGAGTTTGTCTTTCAGAGCCTCAGCCAAGGCCTTAACATCCATAGTTCCCTTAACCGTGAGCATCTCCTTCTGTATGTCTACTTTTAACTCATGCACTCCTGTATCACCCTCGAAAATCAAAAGTTAGAAACTCAAAAAAGATTCAAACGAAGTTACAGTAATTGAATGGTAAAAATCTATGCTATCTAAACTACAGTCCAAAACATTTGATAAGCCACCACCTTTGGTTTCAGAGACAATTTTGTGAATCTTTAGAATGCATCCCTGGCACTGGCATTTCAATTACACCTTCAAATCCGCCTTCGTTAACACGACCAGAGCAAATATTTGGGGGGGGGAAATATTACTAATTTGTTTGACAAAAACAGCAATAAGGTAATTAATTTTATACATGGATGTTGATTTGAAAGCACTTCAAAACCTACATGCAAATACAGTTTTTTATTGTCTAAAATTAAAATATTTTTTTATCTTGTTTATGATCAAAGCCCTGGTTTTTGTCTTTATCAGGTTTTTTCTTTTCTTTGTTATAATCTTTCTTAGGTTGAGGAGCAACGACATAAACCTTTTTTTTGGACTTCTTGGCAATATTATCTTTAAGGGTTGTTGGGTCCACAGCTCCTATCACTGTACTTTGTTTTTGTTGCTCTCCGTTTTCACTGTCTCCACCCCTGATAAAAAAAACAGAGGATGAGAGAATAAAAATGTAAAACCTATTAAGAAAGTGGAAATATTCATAACATTAATATATGTATGTACATTCTAATTCACGAACACATTTAAGGATTTTGGAAGAACAAACTTCACAAAGATAATCAACTTTGAAAACAACGGTTAAGGGACCATTTTCCTTCTTTTCCATATCTCCACCTTTCTTGTTTCCATTGTTTTTCTGCAACGTAGACAAAGAACAACCCATGTATTATGATCAACCAAAAGAAGAAGAAATGAAAAAGGCAAAAAAAGAATGAGAAATGCGGGAAACAATACATCCGCTAACAAATCTCTCTCATAGTGACTAAAAAAACGGTTAAGTGGTTTTCTGATAAGTGGAAATAGGAGGAAACAGAGCCAGATAAGTTGGAGAGTATATATAGATAGAGGAGATGACATAGTGGAGCGAAATGCCGATGATGTATGTATGCATGCTTGGATGGATGGGGTTTAAAAATAAAAGCGTGAAATGAGAATGTGGGTGGCTTAGGTAAGGTTACTAAAGTGGTGTGGGGATTATGGTTTGATAAGGCCCATTGAGCCAGCGTGTGAGCCGCTCTGTTCGTTTCCCTACAAACATAGTAAACTTTGAATGATGGATAGTCATTAAGAAGTGAACGAGCCTCATTGAGCAACAATCCGATTGTAGAGAGGTCGTGGGTCTTGTTCATGAATCGATTTGACAATTTGTTCACCACCGAGACATCATCTCCTTCTATCAACACATTGTCCCACCCATTCTCAATGGCAAGTCTAATTCCTTGGGTAAATGCAAAAGCTTCTGTGGATTCAGTCGTATTAGGAGGATTAATCTGCTTAGCCATTCCTCCAATGACCATTTCGTTTGAATCTTGTGTCACGATGCCTACAACGACTTTCTGGGATTCATGACAAAACTCTCCGTCCACATTGATTTTGATCAATCCCTGCACCGGCTTGCACCACTTGTGAATTCGATGATGAGGGGTCTCTCTGCTACGGCAAGCGAACGGATTGGAAACATGTTTAAACTCACCAAGAAGATTCCAAGCTTTTAGAATGACATCTCCATCCGATTGCAGCTCAGCGTCATGGATCCATTTATTCTTACGGTTCCAAACATTCCAAAGCAATGTAAGGAATAAATCAAAACCTTATCGGTTAAGCTTGGGGAACACTGATGTAAACCAATCAAAGCAGGAGGACCCTTCCCAATCAACAATAGCTTGTGGGAGTCCCGATAGACCGAGGATAGATTTCGACTTAGGACAGTCCTTAATCGCATGCAAAGTCGATTCCATCGAAGCATTACAAAGGCTACAAATACTATCCCCAAGTCTGGCCTGCTTAAGTTTTTCCCCTGTAGGAAGAGCTTCGTGACAGAGTCTCCAACTGAAGATTTTTATCTTTGGGATAACATTTGCTTTAGCAATAACATTCCAAATTTTCTCCGAGACCATAGTTGGGCTGTTTTGAATTTTCAACCAATTATAACCTGACTTGGCCGAGTAGGAACCTGAGCTATGATGACACCAAAGATATTTTTCACCATGTGTGGGTGCAATCAACGTCTTCAGAACCTGAGTTGCATCTTCCCTTGACAGCACTATTTGGACTTTATTCACATCCCATCTGGGACAATCAGGAAGCATAAAATCTGCCACCTTAACTGGATCGACATTACTTTTTATGTATCTTTCATTCCATCGAATAGGCCCTTAGTCCCCTCATTTATCCAGGAACAACCGAGTCAAGCTTTTTATCCCCACTCTCCAGAAAAAGCCTTCTATCAATGCATCCTTAGCCTTGAGAATGCTCGCTCATGCATAAGAGTACATATCCCCAAGTCTGGCTTCAATAAAATTTGACCTAAGGAAGTACTTGGCCTTGAGGACCTTGAATGCCAGGGACTCCTCGTCATGTATGAGTCTCAAGACTTGATTTTCCAGGAGGGAAATGTTGAACAACTTTAGGACCCTAAAACTCATCCCCTAAATCTTTTGGATCGACAAACCTTATCCCAAGCAAGCATAGCCCAACCTCTGGTATTCTGCTTTCCTGACCACCAATATGCTTGGTTCTATAACGGTTCTTTATTTTACTCCACCCACCTGCCCCATAGTACTACCCTCTTTTACCACACCGCACCCTTCCATTTAGGCATACGATTCATCATTAAGTAGCAAGTAACTTTAATCCTACCAAAATGTATACCTAGTGTGGACATTTAAAACTATTGAATGTTGAATTTTGTTGAGTGGAAACTATAAATTCGACACTTTAATTCTAAATCATGCAATTGCCTATAACTTCACAAAAACATGAAACAAATTAAAAGAAGTGATGTGTAAACTTGAAAGCCCGTTATTAATTCCGAGACAAACCTACCACATGTGTTTGATGAAGTCTGGTCTTGTTAGTGGATCGTCTTAACAATGCAGGAGGCTCATTGATTTTCATGAAATCCATCCAAGTCCAACTCACAAGCTCTTAGTAATATCTGGACCCATGTTAATTACTGATCCAATTAATTATAAGCATTGACCCAATAGAAACTTGGCCCAGATATGAAAAGTCAATTGAGCCATCTGTGTAAAGACTGGGCTCCAGCTTTTAAAGGAGTTAGCATATGCAACACTGTAATTTTTATCAGATCCCACCAAGAAGATACAACATAATTGCCAACCTGCCATTGCCGTATAAAGTGATATAAGCTTTGGGCACTTATTATTGGGTGAATATAACCCCCTCATAGTGAGTCTTTGAAGACCAAAGTATAAAATAAAAGATCAGTCTTATTCAACATAAGTTGTGTAAACACCCGTTTTTGTACGGGTCTTTATTATTATTATTATAATACATTTTACATTTTTTGCAGGCTCCACAACCCGAAGCCCAATGAGCCCAGCAAACTAGATTACCAATAGTCAACC
Organism: Hibiscus syriacus; assembly: GCF_006381635.1. Classification (NCBI taxonomy): domain Eukaryota; kingdom Viridiplantae; phylum Streptophyta; class Magnoliopsida; order Malvales; family Malvaceae; genus Hibiscus; species Hibiscus syriacus. The sequence continues at coordinate 1,111,574 of NW_024063494.1, forward strand.
CATCAGGCCTGGCTCAGCAGCCCAATATGAAACCGGCAAACCCAAATTGGCCCATCTCCAGACCAAGACCCGCTAGGGTTCCCATGTTTAGCTCACAGCTGCCCCTGATCTCCACCGTTGGATCTGGACCCATCTAACAGTCCAGATCACCCAATGATTAGGGTTTTCTAACCCTAATATATCAAGTCATCGCCGCCATCAAAGTTTTGGTTCCCTAGCCGGCGTGTGCTCCTCATCGCCCTATTCCTCAGTCGCGTGAGCCGCCGCTGTTGACTTCTCGAGTCGTTGCCAAGCTTTCTCAAGCCACGTCTATTACCTACAGTGACTAAAAGTCCATCAAGCAATTCATCAATCCATCAACAATAAAGGAATGGCAGAAAATCAAATCAAATCCAAGGGTATATCAAACCAAAATCCCGAGGGAATTTACTGGGAGGATATCAACACATGCAATCAAATAAAAAGAGATATCAGAGGTGAGAGAAAAAAGACAAAAGAAAAAAACACAAAGGCAGAGTTTTTGGGAGAAAAAAAACACAAAGGGTTGATTTAGGGTAAGAACAGAGGGAGAAAAAGTTCAAAAAAACAAAATAAAAGTAAAATACATTCGAACCAAAGAAGAAAAAAAGAGAAAAATAAGCAAAATGAGAGAAGGTTCATACATTGGTTGAAAGCGTTGGAAGCCCAAGAGTCACTGGTGGTCGTTTTTGAAAAGGTAAAGAGCTTGGATCTGGGGCTCCTATGATTGTTTTAGGTAAAAAAAAGGTTAAGATAGGGGTTTTGGGTTAAAAGGGGAACTTTTTAGGGCCTTTTGGCTTACTCTGACTGTCGTACGTCATCGTGAGCGTCGCCGTTAACCACCCTGAGTCCCTTCGGCGACAGGTGGCTCCCTCTCTCCGATGAGATAATATTGAGAGAGTTTTAAATATCTCTCTCTCTCTCTCTCTCTCTCTCTCATTTTCTGAAATGAAACAAAATGAGGGAATTGAGAAGTAAAAGCCTTGAGCCTAGGCTTAAATATCCCTAACGAAACGACGTAGTTTAAGGGGGACCGTTTGACAATTTTGCGCGTGGGTAAATCCCACTTTGGGTCCCTCTGCTCTTGTAATTTCATCTTTCAGACCTTTAATGAAGTTTTACCTTATTTTATTTCGAGCATGGATGTTTCAATATTTGTATTTTAGTCATGTTATTATATGTTACATTATTCATGTTAATATTTGACTTTGGTCATAATATTTGTAATTATTTCATTTGTCATTGATTTAGTGTGTTATGATATTTTCTTTGATGTTCGAATTTGTCCATGACATTTATAAATCTTTTATTTTAGTCACTATTTGGCATTTGGTTTAATTATTGTTTGGTCCTTTATGTTTCTGTTTATTTCATTTCAGTCATTTATATTATTTATGGGTTATTTTCATTTCTAGTACTTGAAATGTTTAATATTTTTATCTTGGCTCTGGTTTGTTTGTATTTGTTGTTCATCCTCTCAAATTTCTGTTAATACCAGTTTGGTCCCTTAGATTTTTTAATATGTTTATTTGGTTATTTATATTTTGATCTGTAAATTTTTTATTGTTTTGTTTTAGTCCCTCATGAATGTACATATTTAACATGTTGTATATTTTTATGTATAACATTAAATAAATGCTATTATTTTTATGTTGTAAATATTTTATTTTACATTTACAATCGCATTTATTTCTATTGTATTTCCTTACCGATTAATGTTATCCGAATAATTTCAAGAACATGTATGTGTAGAATAAGCGTGGAAAGCATCACTTGGTCGAAGTGATTTTAAATTTTTTTAAATATGAACATGTATCTGAATAATTGCTTTTAAATGTGAAATCAAAGATTCCAATAAATAAAAAATTAATTCTCGTTTATTTTTTATTTTTTTTATCGAGCAGAATTAAAATTATGAAACAAAATCAGTAATAAATGTTATTTCAACGGCAATTTCTGTTAAACATATTTGTCCACTTTTGAGATTTTAGCAATCCCGTTAAGACGGTAAGATAAACCCCGAAACAAATTTATTTGTTATCTCATTTTTCCTACGACTTCTGAATCATCTCGGATAAAGAAAGGTAGAAGAAAGAGTTTCGAATCATTCCAGATTAAAGAAAAATATTCAAATTTCACTTATTTGATTGATTTCATCGTTACAACCAAAACTTGAATTCTTGATCATCGTTACTAATTTTACCGTTGTTAATCAAAACTTGAACCATTAAGATTCAAGGATTAAATTTAATTTATTTGGCGTAAATTCCTCTTGACTTCTGCTCAATATTTATTTTTATTGAATTTTTAGCATTTACTCTTGTACACGACAAGAATTAAACTCAAAAAAAAAATTATATTATCTCAGAAAAATAAGAAAATCAAATCCATGTTGTTAGAAAAAGTGTATTAATCCCGGGGCAGATGTATGTAGTTCTCTAGGAGAGCTACTACACATCCTTTATTTTTTTAAAATATTAAATTTAGTTTAATTTATTAATAAAAATAGAAGAAAAAAAAATCACATACTCAAATATTTTTAGAATAAAAAATTAAAATTTTCAATCTCAATTTTTAATTTCTAAATTCACCGCGAGTTAATCCAAATACTTATTAAGTAGTGCAAGCCAGGTTCGCAAAACAGAAGCCCACGCGGCACCAGGTCCCATTCGACTGAATTTGCATGCGTGGTATACACGTGGCAGTTTGTGATTAGAAAGGCCCCCCAAATACCCACGTGCTCTAAAGGGTGTGCATCACGTGGGCTTGGTGGAAGGCCCCCTTGACCCTAGTTGGTTCCTTGGACAACATAAATAGTTTGTCTCACATAGAGACATTAAATAATGGGTGCTTGTCTCGTCAAATCTTTATCCACTACTTCTCTTTTTTATTTTAACCATCATCAACGAATCAAATTCTAAAACAGTCTTTCTATTTAAAGATATTGTTCTAAATTGCTTTTTATATTTTATTTTTTAAACAAATAAACTATCCATCCATTATCTTAAAAAAAATAAATAAAAGATTCTTTTATAAAAACTGGAGTTTGAAGAAGCCTCCCAACTTGTCTTATAAATAGACCTGATAATTTTTGAGTGAGGAGGAGGCAGCTGGGTAGTCAAATTTTATTCAAGTAACCGAGTGTTGCTAAGATGTAGCCTTTATCTGCATTTGCACCTGCACCTTCTTATTTTTATCTGCTTCAGCTTTCAGAAACTAAGGCAATATATATATGTACTAAAGCAGATGTGTTGGTGCAGTTGGTGAAAACAGGATGAGGCTGAGAAAAGGAGGTGCAGGTGCAGGTGCAGATGAAAGCCATTTTGGTTTCCATTTCTTAGACACATCATATCCTTATCCAATTCACTTCCATGGGTAACTAGTTTCGGCTTCTGGTATTTTTGTGTTTTCCTGTTTACTTTTTCAGCTCCTTAGTTTCTTGTGTTAGATTCTAACGCGGGCTTGCAGCTTCAGGACTTGTTTGGATTAACATCCCTAGCTTGCTAGACTGGGGGCCGCTAATGAAGCTTTGAAGGGGTTTCGCTAGGTAGTTGTAATCATTCCTCTTTCCTTTCTACAACAGCAATAATTTTCATTTGATTTTGTTGGAGAATTATGATTAGAATCAAATTATACATTACTGATTACCAGAGATCATATGATTCATAAATATCTGATTTCATTCGGGAAAACCACCAAATTCTACATATTGTCTTGAATAAACTCTCCAATTCGGCTTGGAAATACTGGGAGCTGTCCAAGGCAAAATTGACAATCTCATAGAGCTCATTGGTGTGCTGTCATTTTTGTCAATATTTTCCGAGAAGTAAACGGAACTGCCGACACCCTGGCTTAAGCAGGATCTTCTCGACTCTCTCCTTTGGTGGTTTGCTGATATTATCTGTTAAATCCTTTCCTCTCTTTTTTTCCCATTTCCGTTTGATTCGGGTGTTCCTTTCTGCTAATGCCATTGGCACTTTTTCATTAACAATAATCCATTTTGCTTATATAAAAAAGAACAGATTTGATTTCTTCTTCTGTGGAGGGTCAAAAGCTCAAGAACCCTAGATAAGACATCAGCGTAACTTATTTTTTCAGGATGGATCGAATTCAATCAAACTATCTTTGAAATTCTGCCATGCATAAAAAATATACACTCCCAAATTCAACAAACATGTCTCTTTGTGTGATAGTATTTCATCTGCTACGGGTTTTAGCCTATCTACAAAATTGGTAAACATTTTTCTCTGGGAATCTCCTTCAACAATCTTGCAGCAGCTGCCCGATTAGTTTATATCACGTAATTCCACGCCTCAGCCTCACCGACACTTGCTGAACTAGAAACGGAAACTATATGATATGTCGTTTTGACTGAATGATTTGATTTTCTAAGGCCAAATTGGGTGGGACAGTTTGATATGTAGCCATTTAATTGCTGCTTTTATAAACAAAATCACTCTCTTATCCCCAATAAAGCACAGCACCCACACCTGTTGGTGATTGGTTAGTATTCATTGCATGTTCCAGGCAAGCAGTTGAGTATTTTTGGTGGATCAGCACCATTAGCCAAGGTCAGTAGTATATATTAGCTTACTTAGAAACATACACATCCAGAAAAAAAAACGTCATTACTTCTTTCGCATACATTATTCAGTGTTACTACAAGTATATCTGATGTGACTTGATGAAGCAAATACTTTCAAGTCTTGGAATGAAATTATACCTGTTTTACAGAAAAATAGTCGCTCTTTGCTGTAACTTTGCTTTCTATATTGCATGCCTTGGCACAAAATTTGACAAGGTGCTTGTGTTGTGAAAATTAAAACTGTGAAGTTCATGAATTAGAGGGGAAAGTATCAAAATTTACTTGAAAACTTTAAGCGAAGAAATCTGAATTTGTCATTGTTTAACAAGTGAATTAGGAGCTCTTTCGAGTCAAGAGATTTTGTTAAGTACTAATAGTTCCATATATGATTAGGTTTTACGTTATAAAATAGACATGAAATTTAATAAAAGAAAATTATGGTATATAATTGTTAGTGATATCGCCACTTGTTATCTCAAGAATAACGATCTGCCTATGATCCATAATCTTCGATAATGTTGCACGTGTCACAGCTTATGAATAGATTTTGAATAGAGGTCTTATGTTCGGGTAACTATATTTATAAGATATGTATATTGTCAATGATTAATTTTTTTAAAATAAATATTGTCATATAATTACCCTAATTATATCAACAACCAGTTATCTAGTAGAATGATGCATTAGATCCCTTAAGCAAGGTTAGGGGTTCGAATTTTGGCAATTGCAAATAGAGCAGATTGGGTTGAGAGGGTTGCCCTTGCCTCTACTATTGGGAAATAAACAAGTAATTTCCCTATAACCAGATTAGTGAGAATGCGAAATAAAAGCGGAAAAATAATACCCGAAATTGATAACGGAGTTCAGACAATTATGCCTACGTCTCTGGATTGCTGCAGTTTTTTTTCTAAAGATAGAAAATTTACAAGTGTTTATAAAACAATCACAACTCACAAGAAAACTCTTTAAACTCTTTAGTATTGGGAGAAAGAAATGATTTGAGATGGTTTTGAAGCTAAATGTGTTATGGTATTTATAGTTGAAGGTTAAGGACTAATCTTGTAAATACTCTAAAGTATAGGGACTAATTATAATTATCCCTTTACTATTTCAGCCCCTTAGCAGCCCCCTTTTTTACTTTAATAACAGCCGCTGACTGTTAATATTTTCAACAATCTCCCACTTGAAGACTGATTTTAATTTGTCTTCATACCTCGATCAATGCATCAACATTTCTGGTCTTGTTACTCTAGTATGCCAACTAAAGCTGAACACAACTTCAGTTTGTCCATAGTCACCGTCTTTGTTAACATGCCTGCCGGATTTTGAGCTCCACTAATCTTTTCAAGTTTCAAAATCCCATCTTCCAGAAGATATCGGATAAAATGATATCGCAATTGTATGTGCTTCGTCCTGAAATGAAAAGATGGATTCTTCGCTAGATGGATAACACTTTGACTATCACAATGCAAGACATTGTTTTCTTGTTTCTTGCCTAACTCTTCTAAGAAACTTTGGAGCCAGACCATCTCCTTGCTGGCTTCCGTAACAGCGATATATTTTGCTTCAGTTGTGGAGAGAGCAACTATATTCTGTAGTTGAGAAACCCAACTCACTGCAGTACCTCCTAGAGTATAGACATACCCTGTAGTGCTCCTTCTGATGTTAACATTTCTGGCTAAGTCAGCATCTACATAGCCTGTCATATTGTATCTCCACCTTTGAAACAAAGTGCTTTGTTTGTGGTACCCCGCAGATATCTGAGGCATATATTGGGTCTAGTACAAACCATGGCATACATCAGACTTCCAATTGCTGAGGCATACGACACCTTCACCATGTGTACACGTTCTTCCTTCGTCCTTGGTGACTGTTCTTTGGAGAGTCTAAAATGAACACCTAAAGATATACTTACTGGTTTAGCATCTTTCATGTTGAACATGGAGAGTACTTTGTTGATGTACTCAACCTGTGATAATATCAAAGTCCCTGACTTTGTGTCTCTCTTGATCCTCATCCCAAGAATTTGCTTTGCATAGCCCATATCTTTCATTGAAAACTACTTCGATAATTTTTTCTTCAAGTTTATATTCTCTTGCATGTCTGAGCCTGCAACGAGTATGTCATCAACGTACAACAATAAAATAATGAAGTTGTTGTCGAACTTCTTGATGTAGCAACAATGATCTGCTTGGCATCTGGTAAAATCACTGGTACCCATGAAAATATCAAACTTCTTGTACCACTGTCTAGGAGCTTGTTTTAAACCATACAAGCTCTTCTTCAACATGCATACCAGGTTTTTCTTTTCTGCCTCTATGAAGCCTTCTGGCTGCCACATATAGATTTCTTCCTCCAAATCACCATGAAGGAAAGTTGTCTTCACATCTAACTGCTCAAGATGTAGATTCTCTACAGCTACAATTTTCAACACCAGTCTGATTGTAGATAGTTTCACGACTGGAGAGAAAATTTCATTGTAGTCAATACCTTCTTTTTCCTGAAAACCTTTGACAACCAATCTTACTTTGTAGCGTTTGCTCCCATCGTGCTCTTCTTTGATCCTGTAAACCACTTGTTATGGAGCGATTTCTTGCCTGATGGTAATTCAGCTATTTTCCACGTCTGATTTGACATAAGCGAGTCTATCTCATCTTTCATGGAAGACTCCCACTTGACTGAATCCTCCACCTGCATTGCTTCATCATAGAACTCTGGTTCACCATTGTCAGTCAGCAACAAGTAGTGCAAAGAATGTGAATAACGCTGGGTTGGTTTAGAATTCTGGAGGAGCGTCTCAGTTCTGGTGTGCTTGGTTCTTCTTGAACTGCTTCAGGACTGATCTGAACATCATTTCCAGAGATCTCCTCAAACTCAACAAATTCCTTTGTTTCAGCTTCAGTATTTGAGCTACTTGATTATATGGTTGATCTGTCTTTATACATCACATTTTCATTTAAAATGGCATCTCTGCTTATGATGATCTTTCGATTTTTATAGTCCCAAAACCGGTAACTGAACTCATCACCACCATACCAACAAAGACACATTTGTTGGATTTGGCATCAAGTTTACTTCTTTCAGCATAATTTATGTGTATATAATAAATACAACCAAACACTCTTAAGTGTGAAAGGTTTATTTTTTTCTTGCTCAAAACTTCCTCTAGTATTCAACCATCCAAGGGAACTGAGGGCCCACGATTGATCAGGTAAGCTGCAGTGTTGATAGCTTCAACCCATAGCAATTTGGGCAAGTCGGCATGTATCCTCATGCTTCTGGCACGTTCATTCAGAGTTCTGTTCATGCGCTCTACTACGCCATTCTGCTGCGGTGTCATGGGAACTGTTGTCTCAATCTTGATCCCATTGTTTGCGCAGAAATCTCTGAATCTATTATTTCTGTACTCTCATCCATTATCAGATCTCAATCGATTGACTTTCAAACTAGTCTCATTTTCCACCATGGCCTTCCATTTTCTGAAGACATCAAAGACTTCTGATTTATTCTTCAGAAAATAAACCCACGCCTTCCTTGTAGAATCATCGATGAATGTGACATAATATAGTGAGCCTGTAAGATATGGAACTGGAGATGGTCTCCATACATCAGTATGCACCAACTCTAACTTTTCTGCCTTGGGTGTCTTGCAAATCTTTGCAAAATTGACTTTCTTTTGTTTGCCAAAGATGTAATCCTCACATAGTCCGACATCTATATTCTTTAGATCCGACAGCTTCCCTTTTGAAAAAAGTGTTTCCATCTATTTCTCGCTCATATGACCAAGCCTTTGGTGCCATATGTTTGATTTCCATCAGCATCTGTACTGCAATGATATTCTCTAAATTTGAGGTTACATAGAGAGTATCAATCTTCTTACCACAAGAAATGACGAGTGCTCATTTGGTAATCTTTCATTCACAGCCTGAAAAGGTTGTACTATATCCTTCTCCATCAAGCTGTCCTATAGAAATCAAATTTCTTTTGAGGTCAGGAATATGTCTCACTCCTTTTAGCTTTCAGGTGGTCTGATTTGACAACTTTAATCTGATGTATCCTTTTTCGACGATCTTCAAGGTTTCATCATCAGCTAGATGAACCTTCCCAGAATCACCACTGACATAGTTCTCCATGATTTATTGGCATGACAATCTCTTTTAAAGTGACCATTCTTGCCACAATTATAATAGTTAAAATCTTTCTTTCCCATTCTTGATTTCGATCTGCCACGATTTGGATTTCTTTATAAAGTTCTCCCTCTAGACTCCATGTGTAAGGATGAGGAGCTTGATGCTTCACCGGATTCTCTCCGTCGAATTTTTTTCACTCAATACCAGATCCCGAACATCGTCGAATTTCAATTTATTGTTTTTCGACGAGCTGCTGACTGATGTAACAGTAATATTCCAACTGTCTGGTAGAGATTATAAGAGAATTAAAGCTCGAACTTCATCATCGAATTCAATTTCCACGGAACTCAACTGGGTTGTGATTTTGTTGAGTTCATCTAGGTGTTGAGCCATTGATGCCCTTTCCGCCATCCGCAAATTGAATAATCACCTCATCATGTGAATTTTGTTTGAGGCTGATGACTTCTCATACATACTGGAAAGAGCCGTCGTGGTCTTTTCCTTTGCTATGTTGAAAGCAACATTGCGGGATAACGTCAGTCGGATAACTCCGAGGGCTTGTTTGTCGAGAAGAGCCCAGTATTCATTCTTCATGTCCTCTGGTTGCTTTCTTGAGAGAGGTTGATATAGATTTTTCTGGTACAAAAAATCTTCAATATGCATCTTCCAAAAGCCAAAGTCCGCACCATCGAACTTCTCAACTTTCACATTCCCTTTGTCTGCAGCTATCGCTCCCACTCGAATATGGCTTCTTTGGATCATTTCTGACAATTTCTGCGAACCACCGTGTATTAGAACACCTCCGTCGACAAATTCGTATCGCCGACTAAATTTTACTATTCACAAAATTTATTATTCACGTGAATAGTAACCTCGCAGAAAAACCGACAAAATTAACCACCAAAAGCTCTGATGACAGTTGTTGAAAAAATAAACGAGTAATTTCCCTATAACCAGATTAGTGAGAATGTGAAATAAAAGCGGAAAAATAATACCCGAAATTGATAACTGAGTTCAGCCAATTATGCCTACGTCTCCGAACTGCTGCAGATCTTTTACTAAAGAGAGAAAATTTATAGATGTTTACAAAAAACTCACAATAAAACTCTCTAAACTCTTTAGTATTGGGAGAAAGAAATGATTTGGGATGGTTTTGAAGCTAAATGGGTTATGGTATTTATAGTTGAAGCTTAAGGACTAATCTTATAAATACATTAAAGTGCATGGACTAATTGTAATTATCCCTTTACCATTTCAGCCCATTAGCAGCCCCTTTTTGACTTTAATAACAGCCGCCAGCAGCTAATATTTTCAACATCTACAGTATTCGATCCGGATTAGTCGATCAATAGATCGGATACATGTGACTATAAAAAAATTACCCCTAACTATTAATTATCCAAAAAAATTACTCCTAACTATTAAAAAAACTTTGATTATGAACGATAATACTAGTTCTCTTTTGAATTAATTTAACTACAATTTATACTAATAGATCCCTTCCCTTGTAAATGTAGTTTATAGAGGCTCATTTATAGCCATTACGATCCAAATAATATCTCTTGTAGATATTTTTTTTTTCAAAAAATTATCTTTTTTGAATTCTTAATTTTTTTATGATGTTTCACCCGTCTTAATTTCTAAAGTAAAAATTTGATCTAACATGACTCAACCTGAATAATTAAAAGAAATTCTAAAAAAATCACATTTTCTCACTCAAATGCGTATTTTTCTTTTCAACCAAATAACCACCAACATTCAAACATTGATTAAATGGTTAAATAATACAAATTTAACATGCAAACAAAAGCTATACGACAAAAACTCTAAAAAAACCCTCCTCGTCCATAAAACCAATTTTTTTAACAAGTGATAAAACCTAAAATTTAATATTTTACTTATTTTTTTTATAAAAGAAATAATTTAACTTCGAAAAAGATTAAAGACAATTACTTGAAAGAAAAAAAAGTAACGGTTGAATTAATAAAAATATGAAAAAGAGTTAAATTTATCATTCTGTCTTGATTGTATTAACTTGCATATGAGTTGTCAATTTCTTATTCGACTAAATTTGAACCGGAGCCACCTCTATATTTTTTTTCTGAATTTTTTTTAATGGGTTTAGGGTTTTAAATAAAGTTGTTCTAATTTGATATTTTTAAAATATAAACTCACTCAAGACTTTGTTTAAAGGTAACCCAAAATCTTATGATCATAGTCCCAAACCTTGTGCCAAGCTTCGAGGCTTTTAAGTTCTTTTGAACAATATGACACAAATGGGCTGCAGCTCTGAATCTGTTAACAAAGCTAAAGTGGTAGCCCAATTTAAGTTGATGAATAGAGTGGGGACAGTAGAAAAAACGACCCAAGGCAGGGGTTGATTCCAACATCATTTACGATATCGAGGGGTGGCTGATGGGATTCATTTTTCAAGCAGGATTGGTTAATTTTGCATGCCATAAATTATTTGCCGTTTCACTTTTAAAATTGCACTTCATTTCTCCCTAGAGAGTAGAGACAAAATTAGTTGTTTAGCCGTCCATTCCCAGTAATATTTAACTACCTCTTAAGTTGAGAGTGGATCACAATTTGAAAACCATCTTTTATTTTCAAACTCTCAAGGTAATACCCCAAGATTAGAGGTCGACGTTAACGAATAACCTCGTTATTTGTTCTGAAGAAAAAGAGACAAGTTTTTAATAATAGTATAGTTGTCAGTAGGTATCACAATCGTTTGACCATCGCTAGACAGATTATTGCTGTATGCTCATATCCCGTTTTGAATCCAAAACTACTACCAACCAAAAGAAAAGCTCAAATCATATTTAGCTTTGATTAATCCAAGCCAACTAATTTCAAACAAACAATTGAATTGTTTATTGTTTCCCCCATGAACACGTATGCATGGACTTGATGAACTCTTCCAATTCTTTAAAATAGGTTCATTTATATTTAGAATTAAATTAAGGGCGTCGAAAGTCCTCAGGCTTTTGAAGTATGAAGTTTAAAAATTCTATCAATTAATATTATCAAGCATTTTTTTCATTAAATTTAATAGTTTTAAAATTGTATAATATCACACGTCATATCACAATATTCCCAAGTGTTATTTTTTAAAAAAAATATTATTAGATTTTAATAAACTTTTAGATTTTTTATAATTATTTTAGAATTTTAATTAGTTGTTTTGAATTTTTGAAAAAAATAGAATTTTACATGATAGAATCATAGAGTATCGCATGATAATCATATTTATTTACAAAATATTAATATTTAATAATTAAAATTGATTCAATTTATATATTTAAAAATTAAATTATTTTTATTTTTCAATTTGAGAGTTTAATTAGATAAAAAATAAATAAAGAACCTCATTGATATTTAAAAAAAATTGAGTCATATGAGCCTTGTATTCATATACCTAATTAAAGGGGGTTGTGTTAGAAGAAAATGGAGCTAAGTTATTTTTGAAAGGTTTGTTCCATCAGAAAATTCCAAAATGTCCAGCATGGCAGCATCGCCATTTTGTTTTAAATTCATGCGAAACAAGTTTCCAGCTTAAAAGCCTGACATTGTTCATTAAAATAAGGTTACGGGGCTTCAATATTTTGGACAAACAGTGCCAGAAGAGAACCTAAAAAGATCCTACTGCCATTCATCGGAAGGACACCCAACATTGTTTTCTGAGGTTTTATATTTGTATTTCAAGGATACTTAATCCCTGGCAAATGACTTGAAATTCACAAAATAGAAAATGATAAACAAAAGTTCGGAATACAGCATATAACAGTGCATGCTTGGTTTATTTTGATACCGGTGATTCTTTGTTCTTGAATAATGATTACTGGTCTAGCTTTCATAAACAATTTTTTTATTGGAGGGGTTGCAGCGAGTGAGAGGTTCGTACAACAATACACCATTATCACCTCTCTAAAAGAAAATTGCGCATAAAAGGCATTAGATTTAGAGCTTTACCATGTACTGTCAAAAGTAGAAATATTTCATTTCATCATAACACACAAACCCAGAAACTTAAAGTCTTTAATCTCTACACTATCAAATCCATCAATCTAACCTTGGCCCCTTACCCCATCAAATCTTTCTGATTTTACACCTGCAGTCAGTGGATTCAGTGGTAGTAGCACATGACTTTCTCTTCTGTCTTGTTTTCATCAATGAAGTTGTCATTACAGACATTATTACTGCTACAGCTAATCAAACTCTTAATCTCTTCAAGATCTTTGTTGAAATTGTACCCACTTGGCTTCTCGATCCACTGGTTAACATCTTCACCCCTAGCATTGGTGTCATGATTCAACATGAACTTAAGATCATCTCTATAGCCATTAGGGGCACCAAAACCCTGGAAATTACTCATGTCTTCTTGCTTGATCTCTCTCCCGTGGCTGATGTGGCTAGAGCTTCCATCAGATGAACTGCAGCTTGGTTCTCCACTCCCAAACATGAGAAAATTTTCTTTCGCTGGATAATACTGAAAGTAACTCACCAAACCCTCTGAAGGGTGAATAAAAGAAGAATTGATAGCCAAGGTAGCGTTGTCGTTCAAAATATCAGGCTGAACCGATGACATTGGTTGAAAGGACGTGAAAGATCCAGTTGGAGTGTAATAAGTAGGGCAGTCTTTGTACAGAGATGATAATGGAACAGATGGGGTTCGATGAGAAGATGGGAATGGTAATGGTTTTCTCTGGGATTGACAACTCATAGTCATGGCCATGAGTTTCTTCTTAAGCTTGGTGTTCCAGTAGTTCTTGATATCATTGTCGGTCCTCCCCGGTAACTGAGCCGCTATTATTGACCATCTGCAACCATAATAAGTAAATCAAATCCACTAGATAATGGTTTGTTCAAATTGGACTTGGCATGCATGCACAAGAATAAACTAGTTTATTTTCTTTGTTACCTTTTAGATAAACTTACATTCATATTCTTCCATCATCAAGGCGGCTGATAATTTTGGTTAAAGTGAAATGATCGACACCTTTACAATTTGAAGTTTATTCGTTTATAGTTTTAATTCTTCCTTTGAGATCATAATGAGCCAGTAGGAGAGGAAGGAAGGAGTTAAAATGAAAACCTACCTGCTTCCAATACTGGCAAACAGGCTGCAGATAATCCTATCTTCTTCGTCAGTAAAATCACCATGTTTGATGTTTGGCCTGAGATAGTTTAACCATCTCAATCTGCAGCTCTTCCCACATCTTTTCAGGCCTAATATAAAGACGACAAATATTAGTTAAAAAAAACCAGAAGAAATAAAGGGAGAGGGTGTAGATCTGTGTATATATATATATATGTTTACCAGCTTTCTGAGGAAGAGAAATCCAATTCCCACCAGTTCCATATTTGTGGATGTAGTCCTTGAGCTTTGAGTCTTCTTCAGTAGACCATGGCCCTTTCTTCACGTTAGCCTTATCGCAGCAAGGAGCCCTCCCCATCTCTCTTTGATCTTCCTTATGTCTCTTAGATATATACGCTGACTTGTTTAAGAAACCAAAGGATCTCCCTTTCCAAGTAAACTTTGGTGCAATATGAGAGATTTGGCGTGGTACCTCTTGCCTTTTATTAACAAAAACTGGTCACACTAGGGACAAAAAGATGACATTTTTAATTATTAAGTTTTTCAGAGGTACATCTAAACCTTTCGTCGGTTTCCAACTCCTATATGCTAATTAGCTATTCCATAATATAACCTTAAATTTCAATTTTTATGTTAAAAATATGTGAATGAAAAAGAAAAATCCATATTAATATAAAACAGATAAAATTTAATATAAAGATTATAAATATATAATTTCATATATTTGAAACTAAGTGTAATTCAAAACATTCTTCTAAGTCTATATAAATCATAATTTTAAAATCTAAATACCTACTGTATACTTAGAGGTAAAATAAAATTGGTCACAAAAATTTTATCATATAATAATCTTTAACTAAAATTCTTAATCATTAAATAATATTTTATGTTAGAATTTAAATTAATAACTGATCCTTCATTATATTTTTCTTTTTTTAATTAAATAATTTGTTTTGGTTTTCATTCTTTTTATCAAAGCCAAGGGATATGGTAGAAAAATAAAAAAGTCAAACCCATGACTATTGTCCACGACCACTTAAATAAACATTTATTACTATCAAAACTGCCTGTCTTCAACTGGTCCACTCAAACATTTCTTTTCTAAATTTGAGATAAATAAGATCCACGTTATGGAAATGACATTTAATTATTGAGATAATAAAACTTCATACTTAAAATAGGCGATAACACTAAAAAAAAAATCACCCTAACGCATTTTATTTACATGTCAGACATCCTTTTATCTTTATTTACCGATTTAACATCCTTTGTAAGAAGGTGCAACCCATGCCTTACGCTGATCTGGTGCCACGAGGGTTAAGGCGCGACCCATGAAGCTGACATGGCGACACGCTGGATAAGGCTCGGTGCATGGGTCGCGCCTTCTGCCACGTAGGAATATAGCGTGGTGCATGGATCGCGACTTCCTGCAATTATAACAAGCCCCATAATGGCACGGTGCATGGGTCGCGCCTTGCATAATTGCATCCGCACTTCTCGGGTTTAAAGCATCTCCTCTCGACTATAAATACCTCTCGACTATAAATACCCCTCTCCCCCGTAAACTCTCTCACAACTCCCTCTCAACCAAGAAACTAATACAATAATCCTCTCAACCAGTAAAAAACACCCGACAATCCTCTTATATTTGATTCAGAAGTTCATTCGATCTTTCGTTATAAGGTAATTTTTTTATAATATTTTTTATAATTATATATAATTATTTGAAAAAATATTGTATTAATCGTTTTCAATTAATTTTTATGGTTGTAAAATTGTAAAGCGGGAGCATACGTCGAAATATTTTTGCTGGTACGGTAATAATATAAAATTATATTATTTACGCTTATGTGTGTGTAAAACTTTTATTGTGTTATATTTTAATTCATATATTATTTATTTAATTAGGTTTGTTTCAGTTTTTTACAGATATAATATTGTTTCACTTTCAAACTCTAAGAATGACGTAAATTTTAGCTATTGTTTATTATGATGGAGAAATTCGAGAAGATGAAACCGGTGTTGTTTTCGTATCAAATCATTATGTCAAAATATCCTTCAAGAGAAACATAACTCTTGAGGAGTTGATAACGAAAATTTCAAGGAAGGTTCATGTTGGAAGTACTAGAAGAATGTCGTCGCTTCAGTACAGATTTCCAACATCACTGTTGTCATTAACTTATACAGCGTTCAAACTATCGAACAATGATGATGTTGAAATTATGATTGATTCTCAAAGTAATTATTCAGACGTTGATACGGATATGTATGCAAAGTTTGTTGAAGTACGTGCTGTTCGGAGTATGTCATTAAGCTCCTACTATGGGCTGGCTCAACAAGTTGATATCCCGACTACAGTAATGTGTAATGATTTTAATGTCATAATGGAAAATTCGCATCATGCTACCGTCCCATCAACTTCAATGGGGAGACATTCATCAGTAACTCCTTATGATATGTACCGAGATGTGTCCACGAACAATTCGTATGGCAAAATCGCATCCAGTTCAAGGGGAAGACATTCATCTGCCAATTTTTTTGACCTTAATATGGAGATGCCTTCGACGCAACAATCTGTGCAGTTTCCATTTGACACAATGACTTCAAGCTCCAGGGGGAGGCATTCAACTGCGAGCTTTTTCGATTTCAATGTCGATATACCTTATAGTTTAAAGGGAAGACATATAAGTAGTAGGTTCTTTGACCTAAGTGTGAAGAGCATTGAGGAACCATCATCTCCACCAGAAGAACTGCTTCGTGAGCCAAGTGCGAATGGTGCTGAGACTGGACTTTTCATTCACCCAGAATCACCGCAATTCAACTCCGATGATGATGATGATATAGATGAAGTTCCCTCAAATGTGGCACAAATTAACCCTACAGCACACATGTATGAAGCTGATTATGGTGCAATATACGAGCCAAAATTTATGGATATGCCTAATCTCGGTGACTATGGATTTTACTCATCAATAAATAATGGTGATTTATCTTTAGGCATGAAGTTTTCAAGCAAAGAAGAAGCAATGATGGCTATAAAAAATTATAATATTCGTAATTCTGTTCAATCCAGATTCGCCCACTTTACGACATAAAAATATGTATGCCATTGTGCCCGACGTGAAAGCAGATGCAATTGCATGGTTCACGTATTGAAGAGGAAGAGGAAAAACAATATATGGGAACTAACGGTATACAATGGTCCTCACACATGTTGTGTTGGAGGGATCAACCAAGATCATCCCAACTTGGACTCTAAAGTGATCTGGCAAGCCATCATGCCCATGGTAAAAGCAAGCTCACATATAGCGATTGTTGTGTTGATTTCAGCTATACAATCGCATTATGAGTATTCCGTCTCATACATAAAAGCATGGAAGGCAAAGCAGAATGCCATTAAAAAACTTCACAGCGAATGAGATGCATCTTACAAAGAACTTCCAAGTTGGTTTAGGCTGGTGCGGAGGTTGAATCATGGGACAATTGTGGACTTCGAAACCTCCCATGCATACCATAATGATCGAGTTCTTCGCGATCGATGCTAATTCTATCGGGTTTTTTAGACTTACCCACAGTGCATTAATGTTGTCAAATACTGCAAGCCTGTGGTCCAGATCGACAAGACTTTCTTATATGGAAAATACAAGCAAGTTTTACTATTG
This sequence comes from Hibiscus syriacus, assembly GCF_006381635.1. Taxonomy (NCBI): domain Eukaryota; kingdom Viridiplantae; phylum Streptophyta; class Magnoliopsida; order Malvales; family Malvaceae; genus Hibiscus; species Hibiscus syriacus. Next base: position 1,129,070 of record NW_024063494.1, read on the forward strand.
TCAGTTGTCCAAGATAGTAATCACAACATTCTTCCAGTTGCTTTTGCTCTTGTTGAAGGAGAAGATACAGATTCTTGGGCTTTTTTCCTCCAAAACTTACGTTCACATGTTATCACGAGGGAAAAAAATTATGCCATTTCATATCGCGGAGCTGGGATCAAAGCAGCAATGGAGTCTTTGAGTCCATTGTGGTAGCCACCCTTTGTCCAACATAAGTATTGTATCTGACACATTGTTGCAAACTACCATGAAAGGTTCAAGAAGAATTATGAGCGACAATTACTTGTGTGTATGGATAAGTGAAACCACCCTTTTTCTTTTGATCATTTTCATTTAAAAAAACAAAGTTAGTAAGTTTTACATTTTATGATCATGTTATGAACTACTACCTCAAACATTTGAATCCATGCATCAAGATTTGCAGGTAAAGAACGAGGAAGAATACGATTACATTAGCCTCATCGATAAAGAAATGTGGAAAAACGCATATGATGGTGGATATCGATATGGACACATGACAACCAACTTGGCTGAGCCAATCAATTCGACCTTAAAAGGTGCACGTCATCTACTTGTAGCGACTTTGGTAAAAACTACATATTTTCATTTGGGGTGCTTTTTGCGAAGCTCGGGGGACAAGATCAAACTTGAATGCAAGGCAGTCATGTCTATCACCCTAGATTAGTTACAGAACTACAAAAAAAATTGTTGCATCAAATGGAATGTATGTAACAAGCTTATCTAGAACGCATGAATTGTATCGTGTCACAGAGTTGTCGCGACCTCTTCAAGGGATTGAAGTTGTGTCGTTAAGAGTAAATTTATGGGACAAATGGTGTGACTGCAGGTTTTTTCAAGCTCTGAAGTATCCATGCTCTCATGTGATAGCAGCTTGCTCGCATACCCGTCAAGACTATAACCGTTTTGTGGATCCCGTATACATACTATCATAAGTGTTTAAGGTATATAAATTTGAGTCTCCCCATAGGTAATGACAAAAACCCTAATGAGGTTCAGAATTGGGTTCCGATTGTACCAGATCTAACTTTATTGAGGGACTGTGGTCGTCCAAAATCCACTCAAATTCATTGTGATATGGATATTCGAGAAAAATCTAGGCACGGAAAAAAATATGGCCATTGTAGAAACTCATGATACACTAGAAGAACATGTCCATTTCTGTTGTCATCAAGTAACCATTGATGAGGAATTGATATAGTTTTTGTTTATCAAATAATAATTCTTGTAGTTTAATTTACATTTACTCAAAGTTAATGTCATTTGATAACCACTGACGAAGATTAAAAAAATGATAAAAGAAAACGATATTCAACGTTGGCGTTATATGTGATTATAATAAAATAGATAATAAGTGACAAACTTAAGAAAGTTATCGAACACAATTATTAAATTTTATCAAACTAATAGCAATTTGGTATTTGAATATAATTTTAAATACATCAAACTTACAATAAGTATTAAATGGTAAATAATAATAAAATTACAATAACTGATATTAAATGGTAATAAACAAAATTAACAAAATAAATTAACAAAAAGTCCAACAAAATTAACAAAATAAATTAAGTATTAAATGATAAATAATAAAAAGTACAATAAAAAAAGTCTAATAAACAACTAAATACAAATATAATAAAATATCAAAATCTATCGTTGTCTGTCTCGAGGATGATTTCTTCGTATAACTGGTTCTGACTCCTCACTGTCATCATCATCACCATCGTCATCGTCGTTATCAAGAGTAGATACATTTTGTTGATGAGAAACTGATGACGATGTAGCACCTCCATAGAATAAGGACCCTGGAGGTGTATGATTGACTATCCCACCGCTCATAGAAAACACATACATCGATGAGTGTGAAATCTGTACAGGAGGTGTATGTGCGGCAACCATCGATGATGAGGATGCATCCAACAAATAACAAGCATATGAACCCCAAGTCAGATATGCAAATATAGATCCATAATATCCTCCAAGAGGGGTCATATAATTCTGTGACGGTGGTGGCAGCAGCATCTGGTAAGGGAAAAATGGTGGCAGCATCATATATGGCTACGGGGTGTACGTCGCTGCAGACGGTGGTTGTTGTGAAGGTTCCGGTGGTGCAACTGACGACGAACCAGAAACATCTGCTCTCCGTCCACGAGTCGGGGGATGATAGGGTTGTGACGGTACACGTCTCTGTCGACGTCAATGAATGCTTCATCATCGTGCATCCTCGAAAAGTATAAACGATTTCCCGTTACTGTTGAATCACTCATAATAATCATCTTCAATCGTCAAGTGGTCAACATAAATGGGCTTTCTATGGGGAAGGCATCGATGTCGATCCTCCCACATCATGACCCACTCATAATGCTTCACCAGCCAATCTGTATATGTCTTGGCGCGTCGATCTGTGTTATGCAACTGGTCCATATTGCGAGGTGCTTCCGGAATTGGTTGTACAAAACCAAATTTCCGGAGCACGTGATCAGTGGGGTACCACTCGACAATCACATAACAGATCAAAAGGACCACCGCTATCCAAACATCTGATGGGCCCCTCAACTCAGGTGGGATGCACATCCTCATATCATCATTAGAATATGGAGCACATTCAAACTAAAACAAATATATATAATTCTTATCAAAATAATAATATAATTATATAACTATAATACAAAATCGATTTTTAAACATTAAAATGCATACCTCTGTGCCAGCCTTCTGATTGATTAACAGCCTGGTTATTTCTAATTCATCATGTAGATCAAGATCCGATGATTTTTCCTGTCAATAGACCACATATTCAAGGAATTTTTTTATTATACAATAGATAAAAAGAATAATATACGATATCAGTTTTTTAATTACCTCAATAGTAGTGGAAATACGAACGAGTTCTTCACAATAGGACATAAAAAGGGCAAGCGATATTATGCCCAAGATGCAGTAGAAGGAGACATTCGTCGATAGCATTTTTCCTGTAGTCAGTCGCTCGACACATCTCCCTATACAGGAATGCCAAAACTGTCGAGCCCCAACTCAGTGATTCGGCCAGATAAAAGTCTTTAAGATGTCGCAACCACATACAGTGAACTTGGTTGCTCAGTTTTTCCGACATCAGTAATCATCTTATCAGCTGCAGTATGCATGCTCGTGCATATATTTTAACCTAATCCTCTCAGGCGTCCTTACTCAAATTCAGAAAATTTACATCTAACCAATTTAACGGTATCCGACCACCGGAAGCCTCAAGTGCATAAAAACATCCTCAAGCGTAATCGTGCACTCTCTGCACGGAAGATGGAATGTGTGGGTCTCCGGCCTCCACCGCTTCACTAATGCAGAAATCAGGTTTGTTTCTATCTTACAATGATCTTCATATCTAGCTATGTGACCGAATCTAACCTTGACTAAATACGGCCATACACTGGTAGGTATCACTAACTTAAGGTTCCTAATAAAAGGATCTAATATACGGTCGTTCTTCTAAAATATTAATAATTACAAAAATTAATTTATAAAATAATAATCATGCATTAAATAAATAAATTATTACTAATAATTTAAATTAAATTAAAATGTTACTGTATCAGCAAAATATCGAGATATATTATTTCCATCCAAACGAAGCAGGTCACCTTCTATTTTATAACTGCAAAAAAAAATTAATTAAATAAAATATTAAAAAATTTAAAAAGTTAAATAAAATATTAACAAAAAAATTAAATAAAATATGAGAGAATATAAGAGTATTTGAAAGAAGTTGAGAGGATTTGGTGTGATGAAAATGATTGAGAATTGAGGTATTTATAGGGAGGGAATGGGGGTGTGAACAGGTGGGTGGTTGAGAAATTAAAGCAAAGGCGCAGCCCATGCACCGTGCCTTTCTGACGCATGTCAGACTTAAAGCAAAGGCGCGGCCCATGCACCGCGCTATACCCTACGTGGCAGAAGGCGCGACCCATGCACCGCGCCTTATCCAGCGTGTCGCCATGTCAGTATAAGGCGTAGTGTATGGGCAGCGCCTTAGCCAATGTGTCACCAGATCAGTGTAAGGCGCGGTGTATGGGGCGCGCCTTCCTGCAAAGGGTATTAGATCAATGAATAAAAATGAAATGGTGTTTGACATGTAAATAAAGTGCGTCAGGGTGATTTTTTGGTGTTATTGCCCTTACAATATTTCATCTTTATATCACTATTTTGTAAGAAAAGTTATGATGCATGTATAATTATTAGTTGTAGACTATATAAAATATTAAGAATGTGGCATTAATTACCTTGTCTTAATCTGTTTTTATGCGTTTATCAAACCCACCACCTCCTGTTTAATTGAACCATATAGAACCATATGTTGCTACAAATCTTATTTACTAAACATCTAAACAAGATTTGTCACTAAATGAAACTTGAATGTGGAAAACTCATTAAGTTCAAGCATGCCCATTGACTTGAGGAGATAATAATGAACACAAAAGTGAAACCCCATAGATCTAATTATTTATCCGAGATTTCATCTGATCAGATGTCTCCGATTGACTTGTTGATGGTGCCTTTCCAAATTCCAACTATTGACGCATCATAGGTCATTGGTATAGCAGGGTGTCGTAGCCGTCTTTCGGTTGGGCCCCAAAAATGGGCTTCGACTTGAAAAATATGGATTGGAGTCGCCATCGACCACTTTAAAACGAATTTAGGTGGGTCGAACACCATCTTACCTAATCTGCGTTTTTACCAGAAATGTGTCGGGTTTGGGAGTCGGTTACGGTCAAGGAAGGATTAGCACCCTTGAACCACCCTTTCGGTACCAATTATTTTGTCGGTTTTCTTAGTTGCGAAAATTCGAAAGTTAAATTAAAATTTAACAAACCTGATTCAAATTACTTACAATTGATTGATTTGAAAGCGTACCCTTAAAAAAGTCAATAAACATGTTAGAAAAAAGGTAATAAAAACTAACAAAATAGAAAACTGATGAAATAGAGAAGATAAAATAAAACGAATAAAAGAAAGACAAAGAAAAAATAATAATAAAATAACGATAACAAGTAAATTAAATAAAAATACAAAAACGAAAAGAAAAAGAAGAAAAATAAATAAATAAAATAAAAGACATAAAATAAATAAATAAAGTCCATAAAAGCAAATGAAATAAATAAAATACTAGAAAATATTGGTGAAAATAATATATACATAGTAAATAAATAAATAAATGCAAGAGGGGAAAAATATAAAATAAAATTAAATAAATAAAATAGATATAAGATAAACGAAATGATAATATATATATATATAATAAATAAAAACATAAAAAAATAGTAAATATATATATATATATATATATAAATTAATGAAACAAATAATGAAAATTAACATATATATATATGTAATCTAAAAATATATATATACTAAAGTAAAAAAGAAAATGCATAAAATATAAAAAAATATTACATGAAAAAAAGAAAAAAAACAAAACAATTAAATAAAATGAGTAACAAGAGAAATGTGTGTATAAATAAAATTAAGTAAATAAAATAATAATAATTAAAACGTAAATGTAAGGGATTAAACCAAAATTAAAAAAAAAGCTATATTTTTTTTTCATTTTCGAATCGTTTACAATAGCTTTGCTTTTGTATTTTCCGTACTTTCCTCTGTATTTTGTATGTCAATCCTCTGTTACAAATGGGGAGGATTATATGTATTTATAGTGGAAAAAACTAACTATTTTTAGAATCATATTAACAATAGAATCCTAATGCAACTAGACTCCTTGCTCGGTTGTTGCACGTTTGTTGGTGTGGTTGTTGCTTTAAAAGATATGGTGGTGGAAGAGTCCTCTTAGGAGATGAACTCTTGCTAGTTCTATCTTTTAAGAAAATACGTGTCTACAGCTGCCCCTCTTTGTCCTTTTTCGTGGAACGAAAAATAGGACAAAGAGAAAAAGACACAAATTTTCGTTTAGTGGAGTTGAAGAATAACTCCCTGTCGAATTGAGTTACAGATGGCTCATCCGTCATGAAGTCGAGTCCATCTTGAAATGATTTGAATCAGAATGTGGCTTCTCTTTGTAGTCCACTTTGGTCTTCTTCTCGGTTTAAAGACCTTGGCTAAAAATTCGACTGGAAAGTAATCCCTTGACTCTATAATGTGGTTGATATGCCCTCGAGCTGAATGAAACTGAACTCGAAAAGTCTTCGTTTACAGATAGCTTTTCTCGACTTAAGCTATACTGACGGAAAAAATGCTTTTGCTACTAAGGCACGGCTAACCCAGATCTTCTTCTCGGCTTGAAAACCTCGATTGCAGTCGGACAATAGTGTGATTGAGGTGTCATCGAGCTGAATGGAATCGAACTCGACAATTTTCGTTGACAGATAGCCCTTCTTGCCTTGAGCTATGCTGTAAATTTGATTTACCTCTGAGTTGAATGTAATCGAACTCGAGGTCTTTGGTGATAGATAACCCTTCTTTGAGTTGGATATTCTTCGTCATGAAGTTGAAATCCAATCTAGAGATGGATGCTGCTTGTGTGCACGATTCCCCTTCGTCGTGAAGTTGAAACCGCGGGTGGCCCCTTCGTCGTGAAGTTGAGCCTGGTAATTGGATATTCTTCATCGTGAATTTGAAATCCAAGTGGGTAATATTGTTCCGAGTCCAATATCCTCCGTCGTGAAGTTGAAATTGGCTCTGGAACTGGGAAATTGTTTGTTGACAGCCAGTCGCCCCTTCACTGTGAAGTTGAGCTTGTGTTGTCTTGAGTTCAATATCCTTCGCTGTAAAGTTGAAATTGACTCTGAATGAAACTGGAAATTTGTTTCTTGACAATCAGTCGCCCCTTCATTGTGAAGTTGAGCTTGTGTTGTCTTGAGTTCAATATCCCTCGATGTGAAATTGAAATTGGCTCTGAAACTGGAAAGCCCCTTCGTCGTGAAGTTAAGCCTCAAATGGCATGATATCCTCCATCGTGGAGTTGAAATCGTGGATGTACGGGTACGATATCCTCCGTCGTGGAGTTGAAATCGCGGACGGCTCATTCGTCGTGAAGTTGAGCCTTGACTTAAATATCCTTCGTCGTGAAGTTGAAATCCAAGTATTATTTGTTGCGGGTGGACACGATTCCCTTTGTCGTGAAGTTAAAACCATGGATGACCCCTTTATTGTGAAGTTTGGCTTCGATTTAGATATTCTCTGTCGTGAAGTTGAAATCTACTCTCGAGCAAATGAAACAACCTCAAGTGAGACAAAGTCTGTTTTAAGAAAAGCAATCTCAAGTGAGATAATCATCTGCATTAAATGAGACTGTCTCAAGCGAGACAAAATTTATATTGGAAATTTTAAATCTGAAGATGAATGTCGATCTTTGAATCTGTCGAGTTGGTTGAAGTGTGACTTCTTGCTGCTGAGTTAAGCAGCCACCATCGATTTTTACAAACTCTTTTGAATCAAGTATCTTTCGCCTTGAAGTTGAAACTTGACTCTAAAGTTGCAAAACTTATGTATATGAAAAAATGATAAATATGATGCTCTAAAATATATGCATAATGAACGAGTTCTTGTTTTATTCCTTGGACAGAATCTCATTTTTTGCCTGCTGGTTCCTACATGTGGAGGAAAAGCCTTTGGAAGATCTGATCGTTCGCATCAGGATTTTGAATCCCTGGAGATGCCCCAATATTCAATGTTGAATCTCCAAAAATGCCCCAACATTAAAAGTGCCCCTATTGTTCCTCATTTCTTGCTTCAACATTAATTCTAAGCATGAGATTACTGTTTGAGAGCCACATGTCATTTACCAAGATCCACTCTAGAGAGATTGTCTTGTTTGAAAAAATATTTCTCTTTTATTTTCAAAGTTCTAAAAATATCAATTAAAAAAGTTTTGAAAAAGTTTTGAAAATATTGCCCCTTTCACGGTTTTACAATTGAAACGACTCATAAAACTAGAGTTCATTGGATATCAAAGAATTAATTAAATTGTTAATCCTTCAATAAATTCTAGCTATTCGACAAGTGTCAAGATCAAAGCTATCTTTGGGAAATGGTTAAGTAAGGAAAGGATAAAAAAAGTCTTAGGTTATTGTATTTGGTAAAAGGTTTGGCATTTTTGTTTATTTGATGCTCAAAGGTTTGATGGGGTAGCTTGTATGCTCGTCTACTGGAAGTGTTCTCCGACTCCCAGCTTTCATGGTCACGCTCGGATTGTGCGATGCCTTATCAAGGAATTTGTGCGATCGCCTCAGCTGCCCAATTTTTGTATTCGAGTCGCCTTTTCAGGTTTTCAACTTGAATCCTCCTTTGGTTTCAAGACGATATTCGGAATTTACGTCTTGAACCCCCTTTGTTATTTTTCTCTATCATGCATTAATTACATTGTTTTTTGTAAATAAATATTAATCCTGATGGGCGGGATGAAATATGGAGATAGTCTCTTCTATTCAGAACTTCATGTATGATTAGAATGGACTTTTAAGGCACGTAATGTAGGCCATGGTTCATGGTTATGAAAGAAAGGGATAAATAGGCCCAACCAAGTGTTTAAGGGTGATTGAACCAAGGATCAATTCATTCTGATGTCTTCAATCATATCTTGCTCAATTTGAATCTGCTCGTATGTGTCTCTTTTGATGCTCTATGATCTTCGAGTGGAGTGATTCAGTGATTCAGAAATGATTGTGCTTGATCAATCTCATTTGATGCTCTATAATCTTCGAGTGAAGTGGTTCAGTGATTTAGAAATGATTGTGCTTGATCAATCTCATAGTTTGAATCGAGAGAATCTTTGCATATGAATCTTGTCTTCTTTTTTCTTCAATTTTCCTTTGTTTTTTTTTCTTTTTATTTTCTCTTTGCTTTTGTTTTCTCTTTTGTTTTCTCTTTTTGTCCTGATTGAATCTTCACACTTGGCATTTGGTTCACTTTTCGGTATCTCATCTGAATCAATGTCTTTACTCATGCGAGCATATTTTCTCCACCTTGCCCCCTAGTGTGGAGGGTGATCCTTGGTTAGGGTTGAATCAGAAGAAAAATACTATAGGCTCAAAGGGGGACACAAGGGATATATATTTTCTCATGTTGTGAAGGGGTAAAGAAAGAAAGACGTTCATCATTTCATACATGGAATCTTTCATAGAAGAGGTATCCTCAGGGGGATAGATTTTCAGGATTAATTTTATTCACATGAAAATAGTGTAATTAATGCATGATAGAATTATTTCGAGTGAATTCTTCTTTTTGCTTCTTGCCCCTAACATGTCTTAATGTTCAAGCTCCCTACGAGATGCCCCAAGTTGTGTCTTAGAAGAATACTCATGTTCAAATGAACAACTCAATGCCTTGGGTTTTAATGGTATAAAAATGTCAATTTTGAGTCTAAAAAGACAATGGTGTGACTTTATTGACTCAAAGAAAGGTATAGGTGTATCAAAAAGATAAAGGCATTGTTAAAAAAAATTCAAAAGGAGGTAATGTCAAAATTTAGTCTTTTTGGTAATGACCATGAGTTATTTTGGGTAAAGAATCAAGGTATTTTATTTTTGGGTTTGAGACAGGATAAGAAAGGTCTAATCCTTCCATATGTCAAAAAATCTATAATTCTTGAAGTATTAAAAGAATCCTTAATTCATTTAATATTCGAAGAAATAAAAATTTGTTCAATTGCTCCACCTTAGAAAGTAGCATAAATTCAATCGTTTAAAAGATTAAGCAAACAGGAAAGATCAAAGATGTGTTCAAACAAAACAATCCTCTAAGTGCAAATGATATATGCAATGCCCCCTTCTTCGGCTGTCCATGCCCCTGAATCCATCAGGTTTTGGATCTCGCGCTTCAGCGCCTTATAGTTCTCAGAGGAATGTTTGGAGCATCCTATGTGGTAACTGCAAACAGCTTCAACATCGTAACCCTTAGGATATGTGGACTCTTTTCTCAGATCATCCTGCCAGGCTTAGTCGTACAACCAGCAGATCGGGCTCATTCGTTGTGATTTCAGTTTTTTTTTCTTTTGATGTTACAATCTTGCTTCCATGTGGTGTAAAACCACTTCATCGAATTCTCCTTGAAGAAATTTCATGTTTATGAAAATGCTTAAAAAATGAAATGTAGATGCAAAATGCAAAATGTAAAAATGCATGAAATGTTCGAGTCATTGATCCAAAAACATGTCTGTTATTATAAATAATCTTTATTGGGACAAAAGTGTTTTATCTTTTAAGAGACAATAAACATATTTAAATGTACATCCAGAATAAATCTTCTAGACCCGGAACAGGTTGACTAGTCATTTGCCTTCGTCTTTCACCGGTTGAATAACCTGTTGAACCACTCCGGCTTCTCTGGATGAACCGTGAAAATGTTGAGTTGTTTTTTGTACTGGTTCCCAAAAAGTGTCGAATAACTGCATCTCTGGCTTTCATCCTTTGTTGAATCGGAAATTCCATTGAAATCCTCCATCAAAGGGATTATCCGAAGTTCATTTGCTTGTTTCTTGAATTTATCGACAGTGACTTGCCATCTTGTTCTTGTTGTCTTTGAATAGACTCTCGAGGTCAGTAACCTTTTTCTCGTCTTGCCCCTGCCACCTTTGTCAACCCATTTTTGAAAAGTTAACTTTTGATGTACTTGATTGTGGACACCATGTCTTCTTGATCGAATGTGACACATAGTTGTCTTGCAAATTATCCTCATTTTCTTTCTGAGTCTTTTCTGACCATAGTCGGACCCCTGCGTTTTTCATCTCTTATATTACAACCCCTTTGTCCATTAATACAAATTATTTATGGTTAACGAATACGTTTTTTTTGTGGATCAATACATCTTTTGAATGATGCAGATGATGGAAATAAAATAAAAGAGAGAAAAAATGAAAAAGAGTTAGTAAGGTAAAGATAATAATAATGAAAATAAAATGTCCTACCCCACATGATATCTACCCCGCATGCTTTAATTCCTACCCGGACATGATCTCTATCCCACATGCTAATTCCACACAAATCCTAACCGCATATTTGTCTAGTTCGCATGCTTTGAACAAAAAGTAAAGCATGAAACAAAGCAGCCTAGGGTTTGGAATGAGGTTTTGGGGTGGGCTCTAATTCTCCATAGCCTCCCGGTTTAGGTTCTAAAAAACGGGACCCGAGTTCTCCTTGCCGGTGCCCCCTTGGGCTTACCAAACCCTTAGTCCTAAGCCCATTACAAGCTTATGTGGACTAAGTTAAACTCAAGAGGAAACATTCCCTTATGCCTGCACGGTGAATAAATTCACACGAAGACATAAGGCATATGAATCTCGAAGGCTACTTGTTAGGCCCGCACGGTGAATAAATTCACACGAAGGCGTCGTTTTCACCCCCACTTAAAAGGGTTCGGAGCTCGGGTATAGAGCTAGAGATGGAAACTTTTTCAAAAATCTGAAATCATTGAAAAAACGTCAGTACAGCTATTTACTGGGAAAAAAAACAATCAAAGATAAATAATTGGAATCGAATAAATAAATTAAAATTTAAACTTGTAATTTTCGCTAAAAAAGACAGCATAAAATTAATTTCGGCCTGACTCACTTACTTGTCTCCAGCGGAGTCGCCAAATTGTCGTAACCGTCTTTCGGTTGGGCCCCAGAATTGAGCTTCGACTTGAAAAATGTGGATTGGAGTCGCCACCAACCACTTTAAAATGAATTTAGGTGGGTCGGACACCATCTTACCTAATCTGCGTTTTTACCAGAAATGTGTCGGGTTCGGGAGTCGGTTACGGTCAAGGAAGGATTAACACCCTTGAACCACTCTTTCGGTACCAATTAATTTGTTGATTGTCTTAGTTGCGAAAATTCGAAAGTTAAATTAAAATTTAACAAACCCGATTCAAATTACTTACAATTGATTGATTTGAAAGCGTACTCTTAAAAAAGTCAATAAACATGATAGAAAAAAGGTAATAAAAACTAACAAAATAGAAAACTGATGAAATAGAGAAGATAAAATAAAACCAATAAAAGAAAGACAAAGAAAAAAAAGAATAAAATAACGATAACAAGTAAATTAAATAAAAATATAGAAACGAAAAGAAAAATAAATAAATAAAATTAAAGACATAAAATAAATAAATAAAGTCCATAAAAGCAAATGAAATAAATAAAATACTAAAAAATAATAGTGAAAATAATATATACATAGTAAATAAATAAATAAATGCAAGAGGAAAAAAATATAAAATTAAATTAAATAAATAAAATAGATATATGATAAACGAAATGATAATATATATATATATATATATATAATAAATAAAAACATAAAAAAATAGTAAATATATATATAAATTAATAAAACAGATAATGAAAATTAACATATATATATATATATATATGTAATCTAAAAATATATATATACTAAAGTAAGAAAGAAAATACATAAAATATAAAAAATATTACATGAAAAAAAAATTAAATAAAATGAGTAACAACATAAATGTGTGTAAATAAAATAATAATAATTAAAACGTAAATGTAAGGGATCAAACCAAAAGTAAAAAAAATGTTACATTTTATTTCATTTTCGAATCGTTTACAATAGCTTTACCTTTGTATTTTCCGTACTTTCCTCTGTATTTTGTATGTCAATCCTCTGTTACAAATGGAGAGGATTACATGTATTTATAGTGAGAAAAAAAAACTAACTATTTTTAGAATCCTAATACAACTAGAGTCATTGCTCTGTTGTTGCACGTTTGTTGGTATGATTTTTGCTTTAAAAAATATGGTGGTAGAAAAATTCTCTTAAGAGATAAACTCTTACTAATTCTATCTTTAAAGAAAATAAATGTCAACACAAAGAAAATGAATAAAAGTAGGCCAGCACTTGCAGGTTATTTATGCGACGTTAAATGTAACATTTCCTAACTAGGTACCCCATCTTTGGTTGCAAAAGTCACAGAAGGGAAATAGAGCCCTAAGTCTAAGGTACCCCTAGGGAGTTAATGATGACCCTATAACTTAAAACATTTTGTGTAGGTTAAAATAAATCTTCAACTTAATTTTGTTTTCCTTGGTCGATTTGTTTTAAAACTCTGTCTGAATAGAGAATTTGTTTTATTACTATATTATTATCTTAATGTAATGAGTTAGAGAATTGGTCTGATTTAATCATTGTTGTCGAATATATTCTTTAACCTGATAATCTTGTTTTATTATATTGGCTTTCTGCTTTAACCTTTATCAATATACTACTTTACTTAATGCGGTCACATATCGCAACGTATTTTTATGTTTGTTTGAATGTAAAAGCGTATATACCATTCCATGCAAATAATTAAAAGCATATGATTGGAAAAACACCTAAACCCAGAGACGGTGGGCCCCTGGGGCCAAGGGCCCTCCAATTTTATGTTTTTTACACTAGTACTAATATAATTGTATGAGTAGACAAAAGGCTTATAAATAAAATTAAAATTAAAATATTTTATGGAAAAACCTTGAGTTAATTATATTCTCATCGACTAAAGCTCCTCCAATATTATTTTAATATGATTCTCAATTGTTCGATACTCAATTCTTATAGTTACGTAATTAAATAATATTATATTTATTATTTTTTAATTATAATTATTTGATCTTATATTTAATTTTAGTATTCCTTTAGTTAATCTAATAATTGTTAAGGTGAATGATGATTACTAAATTTGATTTTTTTATGTTTGTAAATTAATTTTATATAATTGTAGCTTGCCATAGGAAAAAATCAACAATTATTGAGCTTTTTAAGAGGAAAAACGGGAAAACTTCGAAAAATACAAGTATAACAACTGAAACTTCAATTGGTACACATATTGGCGTTTCACCTTTGGAAGATAGACCTTTAAAGATAACTAGAAATTAGAAACCAAGTACCAACTCTAATTACTTGGAGCGAGATCCTAGTAAGCGCAAGCAAATATGGGAATATCCTTTTGAACAAGAAATGCAATTTGAAGAGCTTATATTGATGAGGGTCCATGTCAACTAGTACTCTCTGAATTCAAAAAATCTGGAAATGTTTCTCACTCTCACCAATTTCAAGCTTCCTGGTACAAAAACTTTCATTCTGGTTAGAATATTCTCCTGAAAATGATGTTGTATTATGTTTTATTTGCTTTCTTTTTAACAAACTAAATAGTCATCCATCACACAAGACTTTCACTATGAATAAGTTTCGAAATTGGAAGAAAGTAAATGGAAAAAGTTTTTATTTTAAGATACATGTAGGTTCAGAACCTAATTAACCTCATAAAATTGCTGAGCAAGAATTAGAGGATTTTCTTAACCAGTCTAGACACCTGCCACAAGTGTTGCATAAGCAAACATCATTATAAATTGCTAATAATAGGTTTAGACTTGAAACCTCTATAGATGCATTGCGTTGGTTAGCTTTATAAGGGCTACCAATGAGAGATCGTGATGATAGTGAATCTTCATCTAACCGAGGAAATTTTCTTGAACTCGTGAGACAATTAGCCTTTTATAATAAAGATGTTGAAAAAGTTGTATTAGAAAATGCTCCAAAAAATGCTTCTTACACTTCGCATGAGAGACAAAATGAGATTTTACATATTATGGTAGAGAAAATTAAGAGAGCAATTCGTGAAGAAATTGGTGAAGAAAAATTTTGTGTTATTATTGATGAAGTAGGGGATGTATCAAGAAAATAACAAATGGATATTATTTTACGGAATGTTGATAATTTATGTCTAGTAAAGGAAGTTTTTTAGCATTATTCATGATCCTAACACTTCAGTAGTGACTTTAAAAGAATGGATTTTTTTTTGTTTTTTCTCATTATTGCTTTGACATAAAGAATATTCGAGGCCAAGGTTATGACGGTGCAAATAACGTACGAGGAAAGTGGAATGGGTTACAAGAATTAGTTAGAAATGAGTGTCCTTTTGCTTACTATGTGCACTGTTTTGCCCATCGTTTACAGTTAGCACTAGTAGCTACAGCGAAAGAGGTCATACTTGTTTATCAATTTTTTTCCAAGTTATCCTTTATTATCAATGTTGTTCTTGCCTAATATAAGCGCATCGTTGAACTAAAAATGCTTATTCTGACGAGATAAATCATTTTATTAATGAAGAACAACTTGAAACTGGAACTGGTTTGAATAAAACAAGTAATTTGCAGAGGGCAGGTGATACTCGATAGGGTTCTTACTTGAGATCAATTTCAAGCTTGATAAAAATGAAGGAAGTACATCTTCTGAACGTGGAGAAGCGACAACAACTTTAGAGACTTTGACATCCTTTGATTTTGTCTTAATTTTACATCTTATGAAGAAAATATTAGAAATCATGTATTCACTTTCTCGATCATTACAACGAAAATTTTAGGATATTTTGAATTCACTACATCTTGTTGAGAGTTCAAAGATACTCTTGCAGAAATTTAGAGATGATGGATGGAATAATTTTTTTATGGAGGTTACCTCAGTTTGTGAAAGTCGCAACATAAATATCCCATATATAAGTTCTATTTATAGAGAATGAGGAGGCCACGCTCGTCACCAACAAGATCATTTTACAGTTGAACTTCATTATGGAGTAGAAATTTTTATGCTACAATTGATGTTCAACTACAAGAGTTAAACAATAGATTTAATGAGAAGTTGATTGAGTTATTAACTCTTGGTTGTGCTTTGGAGCCAAGAGATGGTGACAATTTTTTAAGGTTGAAAACGTTTGCAATCTTGTGAATAAATTTTATCCGGAGGATTTCATGGAAGTTGAAAAGAATGATTTATGAACAGAATTATGTCATTATGAGGTGGAGTTATTTTGGAATTTAGGTCTAAGAAAATTGTTGACAATCTCTGACCTAAGTCAGTGGTTGGTGGATACTAGGAAAGTGAACACTTATCCATATATATTCCGAACAGTAAAACTTCTATCGACTCTCTCAATTTCTACAACAAGTGCTTAAAGAGCTTTTTCTACAATGAATATAATCAAGATAACACTTCGCAACAAAATGGAGGATGAATTTTTTTAGAGTTGCATGCTTATCAACTTTGAAAGAGAAATTGCAAGGAGTTTTAGTACAACATCGCTCGTGGATGCATTTCGAGATTTGAATGAACAACACATTTTATTGTGATTATGAGATAGTTATGTCTTTTGCACTTTTTAAAATTATATTTTTTATTATTTACTTTAATTTAATTTTAAATTTGTTATTTCATATAAATATAGAACTATGCATATTTGATGTTATCATTTATATTTTTTGAAAAGATTAGACCTCTGTTGAGATCTAATTCTAGCTCCGTCCCTGGCTAAACCCCAAATCTTACTTGTAAAAGGGTATTACTTTCAATTAACAAGCAAGCTAGAAAATTAAATATCGACCTCCCTGCAAGCTTTTTCTTCTTTGAAAAGAAAATTCATT
Organism: Hibiscus syriacus; assembly: GCF_006381635.1. Classification (NCBI taxonomy): domain Eukaryota; kingdom Viridiplantae; phylum Streptophyta; class Magnoliopsida; order Malvales; family Malvaceae; genus Hibiscus; species Hibiscus syriacus. The sequence continues at coordinate 1,145,490 of NW_024063494.1, forward strand.
TTGTGAAAACTCTTCCTAACTTAATTAAGTTGAAATTCAGTCAAAGCAAAGGAAGGAAAAAATGCATAGTATTTATTAATAGTAACAAGCTCGTATGAAGATTATATATATTTTTTGGATCTTTGAATTTAGTTTTCTAGTAATTATAATAATGTGAATCTCTAAATTTATACTATGTGATAAATATATATATATTTTTAAATTTTTAAATGATGATGCGAAAATCTAATATTATATACCAAAAGGGACTGAATTTTTTTCTATTGATAAAATAGTATTGTTAACGATCAATTTAAAAGTGCTTTATTGATATTTACCTGTCAAACAGATGGTTAATTAGTCAAAGCAATATATGATTAAAATGACTGTCACTTATTCCCATATGTAATGGGGTAAGGGGAGGTAAGATAGTAGACTGTCCCCAACACCAGGTTGAGAGCAACTTCCGTAGAAGATCTCCGAATTATGAAATACCCTCCGTAGGACTCGATCCCACGACCTCAAGGTTAAGAACTTTGTGCTCTACCAACTGAGCTGGATTGTCAGCTCAGTCAAAGCAATATATGATTGGGTTAGTTAAAATAAGCATTGAAAAAAAAATAGAAGTGGAGTGTCATCAATTCATCAGCTGCATTGACTCTTGGAAAGGGAAGAGAAAGAAGTATGAAGTTGTTCTTGCTTACCTTTCTCAACGGTTGGCAAACTATGGTAGAAAATGTTTCACCTGCTTCATCACTAACGATGACTTTAAATTTTACTCTTATGTAATACTAATATAATTTATCCAAATATTGCACGTTCGCCCTCATTGCTGTACAGCCTCATTTCTTAATTGCTTCTCGAAGTTTCACATTTTCTACACTCATTTAGTCTTATCACTTTTGAAGCTCAGTGGGTCATTCCAAGGCTAATGCAGCCAAGACCCAACATTGTTACATTGCAGCCCTCTTAGAAGTGAAAAACGGACACCCAACCATTAATTAAACTGTTGGAAATTTGACAATAATCTTAATCACAATAGAAACCTGACCTTTATACTTGCATCATAATCATAATGCTGTGTCGTTCATCCAAATAAAAAGGAACTTACCCTGACCCTATTTTAGTTTTTTACAAAGTCTGTTTATTTTTATTCTGGCTTTATGTCATGCCCACTCACATTCTAGCAGAATGGCCTTGTCGAACGCAAGCACAAACAGATAGTTGAGGTAAGTCTCTCTCTTATGGCTCAAGCATTCCTTCCTTTTAAGCTTTGATGTGAAGCTTTTTCAAGTGCTATTTTTTTTATAAATAGACTTCCTACTAATGCTTTATCAGGGTTGTCCACATATGAAAAGATTTTTCACAAAATCTCATACTATATAGGGATAGACATGGGTCGAGTTTAGGACAACCCGACCCAACTAAAAAAATTTATATCTTTCACCTGACCCGGTCTGATTTGAAAAATATATACTCTCTACTCGACCCAAATCTGACCCTATTTTTAAGCAAAATTCGAATCCGATCCGACCCGACCGAAAATAATAAAAAATATTATTTTTATTTAATAAAAGCATTAATTTAATTGAAAAAAATAATATATAGAGGGATATTTTTGTAATTATTCATAAATATATAAGGTAAACTTATATTTTTTAGGGTTAGATAAAGTCATGTAGTTTTTATCATAAACTCAAAAATCACCTTTAAAAAATCTAACCCGAACAATTTTAAAAAAAAAATCAACCCAATCGAATTGAGTCGGGTCGGAATCGTAAGATTCGGGTCTGTATTGAGACCCTGTAATAGGAGCAAATTACAATTTAAGTCTTCTGCTTCTGTCTTTTTAGGTTATTCTCCCTTTCAGAAAGGGTATAAATGTCTTGACAGTAGTGGTAGGATGTACATCTCTAAACATGTTAGTATGTTACCTTTGATGAGTCTATTTTTCCTTTTCAAAATAGTTATAGTCGAGCGGAGTTTTTGTGCAAAAGTCTGATTTTCCTTCCCAAGACATCAAACAATTTGGTTCTTCAGTGATTCCCAGTCATTACCCGTTGGTTTAAACAACCAAAAAGCAATCAGTTTCTTCGGTGGTTCTTCTCCCGGTTTCTAGTCGTTATCCATTAGTTCACACGAACAAAAATTTTCCTGGTTCGTGTCAGTCAAAGTCTTCTGCTGCTATGCTAAGTCAAATTGTACGGTCTAGTCTTGAGGGTTAGATGTTCAGTCAAGTCAACAAGAGTCTTCAGACTGGTCAGTATATCTCTCTGATTTTATCATCTCCACCTCAATATTTCTCCATATCCTCTTCAATCATTCATCATCTTCATTGTGCTCATCTTTCCCACCCTATCTTAACACCTTTCATCTCCTCCACATTTATCACAAACACCATCCATTCAATCTCCACAGCGTTCTGCATCATTTATGCCATCCTCTCAACACTCATCACTTCCATCTCTTTCATCTCCACGACTTTCGATTCCTCCACCATCCATTCCATCTCCGCAACATTCTCCAACATTTATTTCATTCCCTCAACACTCATCTCTTCTATCTCCATGACTTTTGATTCATCCATCATCCATTCCATCGTCTGCCATGGTTCCTAGAAATGCTCATCAGATGGTCACTTAGGTAAAGTAGGAATTTTAAAGCCCAAAACATTTCTTGTGGAAGGTGCGGTTGAACCAACCAAAGTGTTTGAAGAATTGAGGCAGCCTGCGTGGAAAGAGGCAGTTCATGCTGAGTATTCGACTTTACTCAATAATGGAACCTAGGAGCTTCAACCTTTGCCTCCTACGCGTAAACCAATGGAATGCAAGTGGTTATTCAAAGTTAAAAGGAAGTCGGATGGGTCTATGGACTACTTCAAAGCTTGACTAGTTGCCAAGGGGTACTCTCAGATTGCTAGCACAAATTTTCGAGAGACATTCAACCCTGTTGTTCGAGCTGCTACTATACGGACAATTTTAACGTATTCTGTCTTGTTGGGTTGGACGATAAGACATACAGACATTAACAATGCATTCCTCAATGGTGAACTGTATGAAGAAATCTATATGAGTCCAAGCCGTGAAAGGTTGGTCTATCGCCTGAAGAAGGCTTTTTATGGCCTTGGGCAAGCCCCTTGAGCATGGTACAACACTCTAACAACAGCTCTCACAACCAAGCTAGGGTTCACCACATCAAAGGTTGATTTTTCTCTGTTTATTCGAAACTCCGCTTACTATAAGTTGTTATTAATGGTTTATGTGGATGATATCATCATCATTGGCAGTAATGTTGAAGAAGTAAATGTTGTGGTTCAACAAATCAATGCAGAGTTTCAATTGAAAGACATAGGGTAGGCAGAAGTTTTTCTTGGTATGGGGATTCACATTCACCATCATTCTAGTGGCTTGTTGGTTAATCAGAAGAGATATGTTGCTGATTTACTTGCCAAGGCTGATATGAATTGGTCTCATCCGACTCCTGCATCAATGGTAGTTACTCCAAAGTTGCAGGCAAATGATGGCAATGTCTTTGCAGACATTCACTTGTATCGGAGCATAGTGGGGGCTTGCAATATGTGACCTTAACAAGACCTGATAATGCCTTTGTCGTTAACAAAGTCAGCCAATTTATGAATAGCCCTTGTGGCGTTCACTAGAAAGCTGCTATGCTATGTGGATGCAGATTGGGCAGCATCCGTTGAGGATCGGCACTCCACTACCGAATATTGTATTTATCTCGATGATAATCCGATTTCATGGTGTTCAAAAAAACAGTGTGTGGTCTCTTGGTCAACTTCTGAGGCAGAATGTAGAAATTTGGCGAACTCTGTATCTGAGTTAGTTTGGATCAAGCAGCTGATGAATGAATTCGGGCTGCATATCGAAGGAAACCAGTTGTATGGTGTGATAATTCCTCTACTGTTTCAATGGCTACGAACTATACGCATCATGCTCATGTCAAACATGTGGAAATCGATATCCATTTTGTTCGAGAGAAAGTTCTCGTTGGGCAACTATTGGTTTATTTTGTTCCCTTAGCTGAGCAGATTGCTGATATCATCACAAAACCTATACCTCCAGCATTTTTCTGTCAAAAATGAGGCGTAGGCTTGGAGTAGTCTCTCTATCTGAACTTTTGGAGAAAAGAGGGAACCAGGAAAATAATGGAGTATAATAGAGTTGTTATAGACTAATGGTTATAGGGTTAGTTAGCCCATTGGGTTTGTTAGTCAGTTGGGCTATTACTGTGATTCGGCTATAAATATGGTCTATGTTATGTAATTGAACTATGGCTAATCAATACAATTGATTTGAGTTTCGTTTACTCTTGTTTATGATTTCTATGTATTATGTTATAATCTTTCTGTTTCTTTCTTATTTTTCCCTCTCTGGTTGCTCGCCGTTGTTACTCCGGTCACAGGATTTATAATTTTTGATGCATAATACAATCCACGTCTTAAAACATGAACATCTATGATATTTTTAAAAAGAAACTCAAGTACCTTATTTCTCTTTATTTTGCGTCCCTTGATACTACTGGCATCATTGTTTTGAAAACCCAACCGGTTTAATCGAGAATCGTTGCTTAGTTCGGTTCAATCTACACCAGTTGAACCGCTACTAGTGAACCGGCCAGAACCGTTGAACCGTTCAAACCGGACCAGCTGAAAATCAGAAAAAACCAAAAATTTTGTTTTTTTTAAAAAATTAAACCAAACGACGTCGTTTGTTAAACAAGCCAAGTCGAACTCGAGTATTGCTAAAGCTCAACTCGAACATGAAAACTTTAAAAGTAAGCTCAACTCGACTCAAACTCACGAGCTAAAAATTATCAAGTTCAACTCAAACTCGAAATATAATATTGAAACTTGAACTAAAAAAGGCTTGAACTCAAAAAAAAAATTTAGAAGCTCGATTGAAGCCTAAAATTCGAGCTTGATTGAAGTGAAAGAATAGTTCACTCAATGCTCACTAAAAGGCTCCATGATTTTGAATGCCAAATTACCTCTATTATTTATAGAAGTTAGTTGTGGTGCTTTTCTATGTTTCTTAGCCATGTGGGATTGTTTTGTTCTCATATTTTTACTCTTTAGACTTTTGGGATGCTCTTCTATGTTTCTTAGCCATGTGGGATTGTTTTAAAAAAAATTAAACTAAACAAATATCATTTTGTTATGATTTTTTTAGCCCCAAATTTATTTTTTAATTATAGTTATATAATTATATTTATTATTTAATATGTTTTACCTTAAATATTATGTTGTAGTTAATTTGAATCATTTTGTTTCACTTGATTTTATGGTTTTTAACTTATATATGTTATGACTTGCTTTGAATATGACTTGTGATATACAAAAAAATTATTAAATATTTTTTGTATTTTTATTTAATTTTTTAAATAATTATGACGTCGTTCGATTCTTCCGACCGGTCGGACCAGTTCGACCGGTTGAACCAGTGAACCGGTAGTATGACCGGTTCGCTAACCGGTCCGGTTCTGAAAACCATGACTGGCATAGAACTAAGGTTAGATTGAGGGGTGATGGGAAGCAGTCATATGCCTTAAAAATTTTGAACTCTTATATTTTAGATTTTTTTGTATTTTATATTAATTATCTAATTTTATACACTTAAAATTTTTAAAATAATTTTCTAAGCTCACTCTACTAATATAAATTATTGTGTTCGTCCTGCACATACCTTCCTCTTTATACAAATCCAAGTTTTAGCTATGTATCAAACACAAACTTCCATCTTAATGGCCGTCGCCAATGTTATCAGCTCAATTCCTCTGCTATTGTTGTCACAGCTGGTTTGTCTGCGGTTTTTTATTCGGTTCAGGGCTTGAGGGACCCGTTGCTTGTGTTGGAGCTTATCTCCCTCCTGTGGTTTTCAGTTTGTATTTGATACATAGCTAAAACATGTAGATTATGTTGTGAATCCATACACTTCCTGGGTTTGAAACATGCATGCTTTTTCTTCTTCTTAAAGCCAAACCCCATAGAAGGGCCCGGGTTTGTCTTAAATTTCAATGGTTTGGATATTAATTAAATTAGCCTCTTGTCTTGTAGGTGATTCAAGAGGTCCCATGCATTCGATCAGGTAGGGTAGGTCACACCAGAGTCGTACGTCCAAGCACTCCAGCTAGACAGTTTTGTCAACTTGTTCGCGGTATTATCATGGTTTACGAAAGAGGCACTCTCATATAGACATAGTGCATGTGAACGCTCATATTCAAAGTTTTTTTAGTGCATGTAACTTTTAATTTGATTTTGAATGATGCAAACGACGTGGACAATTTTTTTCATTATTATTGTTCATTTAGACGTGGGAAATTATTGATTCCTGGAAAATTATATATCTATATATAATTAACCTTTTCCATTTCATCACTGTAAACCTTAATTAGCAATACATAACCTAAAGGAAAACTTAAAGAATCGATATATAGCAGAGCAACATATATAACACCGGATTACGTTTGAACAAAAGTGAGACAATAGCCGGATGCTGTTGCTTTTAATCAAGTGATTTAATCATTCTATTGTTTCGCACGTAATAATTATTAGTGTTTTATTCGGCCTTACTTTTAAGTGGTTCATGCTTCAAAGCAACCATCGTTTAGTTTCGCTTTCGCCGGCTATCAATCCATCTTTTAGGGTTACATCGATCCCCTGATGTAGTGTAACTAACGTCGCTTATTAACGGAAAATCTAATTAGTCGTTTCCACTTTCTTACTGAACCCTCACTTCTGTTTCTCAAACTTAGAACTGCACTCTTCGTGGGGCAGGCTACTTCAACTTCTCTCTCTACATAAAGTACCAGAGAACGATATAAGCAGGTGTGAAATTAAAGCCAGCAAGAATATTATACCTAATCAACTCTGTTCATCTGTTTGCATTTTTATTCATCGACTCTTAACTCCGTCTATACTGCTCTTCGTTTTTAATTTATTATTACTTCATTGTCCTATCTTATAGTACTAAAATTTATGAAGTTAATTTAATTAAGTAGTGCTATTAAACTTTCATGTCAAATAATTGAGCTTAAAAGTTGCTAACTTCACCATTTATATGTTATTTATTAATAAAAGTTAAAATTTTTAGTTATGTGTTTGAATCTCAAGTAATGATTTTAAACTATTTAATTATATATTTATTTACATATGTAAAGATAATATTAAAGGAATTATTATTATTCTTTGAGGTCCCGAGTTCAATCGTCATGAATTTTAGAGTGTGAGCTTTCAATGTCAAATGGTTGAAAATTATCTTTGCACATATATTGTCTTGTACTTATCTTATATTACTAAAAAAAGATAATAGTATCCTTAAAATAATATTTTTTTATTTGGAAATAGGCTATTTTAATAATTTTAACGATTCAAACACACAAGTGACCTCAGTGGTAAAATAGAATATTAATCTTTTTAGAGATGTTGGGTTTGAACAAAGGCATTTGTAGAGTGTATATGCGTTGTCAATAGGTTAAGAAAATTCTAAACGGATACTACCTTATGATCATATTAAACTATTCAAAATAATCAACGAGTAAAAAACATTAAAAATTTATTCAAGATAAAATAGGTATATTTGTAAAAAACAACAACAACTTAGTCTAGGTGTAAAAATATTTTATTTAAATATTTTCAAAAATACAAAAACTTTGTTAAGAATAGAGCACATGAAAAATACTTCAGTTTGTCATTATTAAATGATATGTACAACACTAGTTTTATAATGGAAAGAATAAATCAGCTGCTTAACTAACTAACTGTAATATTTTAAGATAACTACTTGAAAACAACGATTTTTACATTCTCTACACTCCCCCTCAAGTTTGGGGTTGAAAAATGTCTCTAACCCCTAACTTACACATTAATTAGTTATGTTGTTGAATCCCTAAAGCTTTTGTTAGAATGTCTGTCAACTGTTCCCTAGAGGCTACATGGTAAGTCTTGATTAATCCCAACTGAATTTTTTCTCTAACAAAATGACAATCAATCTCAATGTGCTTGGTCTTCTTGAGGAAAATAGGGTTTGCTGCTATTTGAAGAGCAGTTTTACTGTCAATGAACAACTTTACAGGTTGAATTTCCTTTATTCCCAGGCTTTCTAGCAAACCTGTCAACAAAACTATATCTGCAATTGTGGTCGCCATGCTCTTGTATTCAACCTCAACTGATGAACAAACTACATTACTTTGTTTTTAGACTTCCAAGATATCAGTGAATCACCTAATTTGATGCAAAAAACTGAGACTAATTTCAGTGTTATTAGACATGTAGCCCAGTTTGAATCACAAAAAGTTGTGAGTTCCATATTTCCAGTTGCTCTGAACAACAATCCTTGTTCTAGAGCCTTCTTCAAATACCTTACCATCCTCAATGATGCTTCTAAGTGTGAATCCTTTCGTTGATGTAGAAATTGGCTTAAATGTTGGATTAAAAAGGTAATATCAAGCCTTGTATATGTTAAATAAATCAACGTGGTTATCAATCTTTGATAGACAATCTAGTCCTTCAGCTCCAAATCATTAGTTACTTGTTCTAACCCTTTATCATATTCAACAGTGGTAAACCTTAATTTTTTTCAAGTGAAGTTGCAATAGATTTAACTCCCCCTAAATCACTTTCTTCTATAAGCTCCATAGCATACTTCTTTTGACATAACAAAATACCTTCTTTTGATCTTAAACCTTCAAACCAATGAAGCATTTTAATTCTCTAAGATCTTTGAAGTTATGATTCAAAGTTGATTTTAAATCACTGATCATGCACTCATCATTTCCATCAATTAATAAATCGTCCACATAAATCAGCAGAACTACCAACTTGCCACCTTCACTTTATGTAAACATGAAGTAGCAAACTTGTTCTGCTAATAACTAGTAGCTAACAGTGTTTTAGACAGCTTCAAGTTCCATTGTCTATAAACTTGTTTCAACTCAAAAATTGATTTATGTAGCCTACACACTTGACTCACCCTCTGGCTTCTAAATCCTACAGGAAAATGCATGTAAACCTCTTCAGCTAAATCAATTTGTAAGAAAGTATTGTATACATCCATTTGATGTAATGACTAGCCAAGTGCATCTGCAAGAGAGTGAATGGTTCGAACAATAACCATTTTGGTGATAGGGGAGAAAGTGTTTGTATAGTCAATACCTTCCCTTTGAGTGAAGCCCTTTATTACCAAACGTGCCTTGAACCTCTCAACTTCACTAGAAATCTTATACTTCACTTTATAGACTCATTTACAAGTGGGAAAATGACCAAAAGGCAAAGGAATCAAGGACCATGTATGATTACTTTCCAAAGCTTGAATCTCCTCATTCATTGTTTTAACCCGCAAAGGGTTTGTTTTGGCTTGATCATAGGTGTTTGGTTCAATAATGTGTGAAGTGGCAGAAAAAAGCTTGAGTTGACGAGGTGAGTGAAAATAAGAAACATAATCAGAGATAGGATATTGCACAGAAGGAGTTGATGATTGGTAAAAAGAAACAAAGTCATTCAACCACTTTGGTGGCCTAGTAATTCTAGAAGACCTTCTAGTTACATAAGGTAAATAATGTTTCTTATAGAATTGGCAAAGAAAGAGACTCAACTTGAAGATTAGAATAAGAAGATTAAAACTCAAACTGTGGAGAAAAAAATAGTAGGAAAAGAATCAGTAGAGAAATCATAGCTGTAACATCCCAAAAATTGGGTTAGTGACCAAATTGTAAGGTTTTAAAACTTCGTGATCAAATTAGGTAAATTGAAAAGATCATGGATCTAATTGGAAATTATTTGTGTTGAATTGGTTAACAAAGATTGAAAGTTGGAAGGGCATAATGGTCTTTATACAATGAATGAATTAAAAATTCGCTATTGGATATTATATATCCACGTATAAAAGGGAAAAAGAGAGAATGGAAATCCAGAATTTTCTTCATCTTTCTTCCTTCTCCCACCGTGAGCTCCATAGTTAAGGTAAGATTCTTCTAGTTGGTTAGTTCTAGCAAATTATGTAACAAAGATTGAAAGTTGGAAGGGCATAATGGTCTTTATACAATGAATGAATTAAAAATTCGCTATTGGATATTATATATCCACGTATAAAAGGGAAAAAGAGAGAATGGAAATCCAGAATTTTCTTCATCTTTCTTCCTTCTCCCACCGTGAGCTCCATAGTTAAGGTAAGAATTCTTCTAGTTGGTTAGTTCTAGCAAATTATGAGTGGTTTTGATTCTTGGAGCATTAGGAAAGCTTAAGGAAACTTAAAGAGAAGTAGAAATTAAAAGAATTACAAGTTATAGGGATTGAATATAAAGGGTTTTTTAGTGATTTAATAGGAAATAGTCAATAAATGGATTTTTAAATGAAATTTGACTTGTCATAAGTTGAAATAAGAAATTTAAAGTGTTAGATATGGATTTGAGACATGATGATCATTTGGTATGATTTTTGGGTTTCAAGTGTTCTAGTTAGATATTTGATGTTAAGATGAGTTAAAGTGATATAAGTTGGTTTGGGTGAGTATAGTTGAGTTTGAAGTACTGAAAGGAGTTCAAAGTATGGAGTTTATATAAGTTTTGGTAAATTTTAGGGTTAAAATGAGTATATTTTGATCAAGGGGTATCGGTACTGGATGAACATTACCGATACTTCAAAGCAAGATTAGTGATATCTAGGTTTTGGGTATCGATATTGGATGAACAATATCGATACCATAAGGCAAAAGTTGATGAATTCTTCAAAGAGTATTGATACTGAAGTAGTAGTATCGGTACCAGGGGTATCGATACCAATGCTTAAGTACCGGTACCATTTTTTAGAAATGAAATTCTAGATTGTAGAATGGGTATCGATACTGAAGTATAGTATCGATACCATAGTAGAGGAAGTATCGGTACTGAACCTGAGGTACTGATACTGTTTAGATAGAAATTTCAAATTAAGTGTTTCTTTTAGTTAAATTAATGATAATTGATTCATAGTGATTAGAATTTCGATATTCATATCGATTATATATTTGAATAGATATCTAAAATAAGTAAGTTCAGAAAAATCGGCGAGTTAGGATCAATCAAGAGAGAAATAAGAGTTATATTTTGACTAGTGAGCCTAAGGTGAGTGCATACTATTATGATATATATTGCTATATGGAAAGTAGATTTGTGATAAGTTTATTTTCAATGTTTTGAATATATATGATTGCATGAATAGAAGCATAATTATGACTTTGTACTATGTGAATATGCATTGTTTGTATTACATGTTATGTGATATAGACCTATGTGAAATAAGTTATATGGAAATGATCTACGTAACTATATGAAAATGTGACATGAGCTATGTGACAATGAGTTATGTGATTACATGCCTATATGATATAAGTTATGTGAACGGTTAAAAATGGTAAAGCCCATAAGTATGTATTATGAGAGCTAAAGGTATAATTGACATGTTAAGAGTCGAGGGTTCTACGCGGTCCTTCGGGACAATTCTACATGGTCCTTCGGGACATTTCTACTTTGTCCATCAGGACAATACTGTGTGGTCCTTCGGGACATTTCTATATGGCACTTTTGTGCATATTATACGCGGCACTTCGATGCAATTTATACGAGTTGTGGTGACAATATTTGTGCACATCCTCAATGCACTCACATACCTTAAGTTCTCAATGATATACCATGGGTTATAAAAAGAAATAACATGAATGAATAGTGCATGCTATTATATATGTCTTGTTTGATGAAATGCATAATAGTTTATGTACACTATGATGTTTATAGAAATTTAGTATATGGTTTCATGTTTAATGTTTCCTTTATGCATATATGTTGTAACATCCCAACCCGTATCCGACCCGGATACGATTCTGAAATGTCACATTGACATTTCAAAACCTTTATTCTTGCAAAATAATAGAACATTTGAACTTATATTAAGAAAATACGATCATATATTATTGAATTGTGTTTGTTATAAAACTTTGAGGTAAAAACATATTTATGAATAGTAAAATATGGTATGAATAGTACCATGAACGATAATGAACAGTACTGTGAACAATACCCTGCTACAGTACCCCGAATGTTAAAACTTTCCAGATTATAATAGGGAAATCGATTCCCCTGCTACAAGGAACTGATACCCTGCTACAGTACTTCCGAAAATACGTATAACTTCATAAAAACCTAAGTTTTCATCCGTATAAAATTACCATTTACATATACACATTTAAAACATTACAAAACTCAAATATATGAATTTACAAAACCGATTAAAACATATCAGATTCAAATCTTTGTTTGCATGCCAACCACTATAAGTATTACAAAATACATACTATTAACTTCTTTTTTGATATGATCTTTGGAAAGAAGAAATTGACCTGTCTTGCTTAACTTTTATCATTCTTCCTCTTCTTGGAACCTACGCGTGAAACAATCACACGCTAAGTCGTTGACTTAGTGAGGTATATAAAACATATAATAACACCATAAACATTTCATATAACAGAATGCATACATGCATATATACCATCATTATCATGATCTTGTACTTATCTTTTCTATGTACCATATAACATCATATAATTCCTGTGGAACATTTCATATCACCAAAAGCATATACATAACATATATTGAAGTGATTATTATCTCTTTATTAGCTCATGTACACAAAGAATTCAGTGTAAACAATAATATCAAATTATCATATAATAATGCAAATACTTTTGATATCTTTTATAGACCCATGTACACTGTTGAGAACTGAAGGTATATGAGTACATTGAGGTTGTGCACTAGTGTTGTCACCACAACTCGTATAAGTGCCACTGAGTGGCATATGAAATTTGTCCCGAAAGACCTATGTATTTGTCCCGAAGGACCACTGTATATGTCCCGAAGGACCGCGTAGACCCTCGACTCTTGGCATGCCAACTATACCTATAGCTCTTGTATTATATAACATGGGCATTATCATTTATACATTTCATATTACTTATTCTTTCTCTTCTGTCATATACCACATGTATGTGTAACTATATATCTCATATCATATCACATGTATCACAAGTGTATTTATTCACGTAGATAGTTTCATATGGCTTATATCATTTCTCATTTGTTCATGTAAACTCACATGTCATATCATGTAACATATATCTCATCAGATAACATGTATTTCTCAAGTATATTCACATGTTACATATACCTATTCTCAAATATCTAATTTCATACATATATCATTTATGCATACCTTTACTCATGAATTCATACATCATACATGCATTCACATAGATCACATATACATAGCTTATATCATATTTTGTTCACATATATTTCCCATATATACATCACCTAGCTCACTATCATATTTTCATATCATATATCTTATAATAGATTCTTATATCATCCTTGTTTTCTTTCTACCTATTCACAATCACACTAACATGTACTCACACCTATCATTTAACATATACACTCATCAAAATCATATAACATTTTAAGAGTCACTTCTTACCATAGTAACTCCGTCACTGGCTCATCGCAAGCCAATATTTTTCAATAGCATAAGTACAATTAAATTGCACTCACCTTAGCCTTTCTTTGATTCGATCCTAATTCTTTGATTGTTCCATAACTTGTTTATGCTTAATATCTACATAAATATAATTTTCAAAACAATTATCAGAAGCCTAAACCTTAAACTTGATGTTAATAACTTAAGCTAGTTTAATGAACCAAAATTTCATTTTTTCCATTAGCGGGGAATCAATACCCTCCCAGGGGGTATCTGTTCCCTCTGCGTAATCTGGAATTTTTCGTTCAAGCCCAGAATTTATTGTTCATGCACGAAAATTCACTATATCAACTTAAATTCTTCATATTTCATCCCCTTTCATATTCTTAATTCAAATATACATACTTAATTATCACATCTGAGGAAAGAAAGAGAACTCTGGAACAAATTTTTGCCTTCCTATCCTCTTCCACGTGGGTTAATATAAACCCATCCAAATTTTTTTAATTATTTTTCCTTGCAAATGGCCATTATCTCCTTTTACTCTTCCTTCATTTGCTAATTAATCCTACACCAACATCTTCCAATTACTTCCTTCACTTTTTCAATTTATTTAATTTGATCATTGAATTTAAAAATCTTACACTTAAATCACTAACCCGGTATTGAGGATGTTACATATGCCTTACTAAGTCAATGACTTAGCGCGTGAGTGTTTCACACGTAGGATCGAAGAAGAGAGAAGAGCAAGGATAAGAAGTCAAGACAACATATTTCTATCAAAGCTTATATTAGAAGCAATCTAAACAGTAGGATCATTTGTTGTATTAAATGTTGTTGGCATGTAATTAAAGTTTTAAACCACATTTACTCTGATCTTTTTTGTAAACATACACTACTATATTTATGTAAATTATTGAGTTTTAGTTTCAATATAAGTTAAATTCTGTTTATTTACTTATGATCAAAGGTTCCACCAATTTATTTCAAATGTATGTTTAAATTCAACTATCTTTTAAAAGTCAATGTTTTGAAAAGTCAATGTGGCACATCGGAGTCAATACGGGGTGGGAGTGTTACATTTAATAGTATCAGAGCTATGCTTTAGCCGATTCTAGGCATAAACCGAAGTCAAATATGTTTTAAAAAGGTATACATGCCAACAATATAGTGAAAATTTCTGATATGATAAGGTAATGAGTTTGTTGTCTTACTAATAGAGTTAAATGTTCTTAGCGAGGAACACAAGCTTCAATGAACAGCTCCAAGCATTGTAATTTTCATTTCATGTTAATTGATGAGAAACCAAAACAACGCCCGGAGTATCAGAAGGATGCAGGTATACACATGATTGAAATCAGTGACAGTTTCCATTGTCCAGGAAGAAGGAAAACAGAGAAGAAACGAAATTGGGCAAAAAAACAGAGAAATTGGGAACACAGTCGGGAGAGAATCTAATGATCAAAAGTCAAAGGCTAAAAAAAGAAACGGCCCAAGAAAACCACCTAAGGTGTATGATACCATGTTAAGAATAGAGCACATAAAAAATACCTCAGTTTCTCATTATTAAATGATATGTACAACACTAGATTTATAATAGAAAGAATAAATCAGCTGCTTAACTAACTAACTACAATCTGTTAAGATAACTACTTGGAACCAACTATTGTTACATTCTCTACAAAAATAATATTTTGAAATAATAATTCTTATCATTTATAATTAAGATAATTTTAATGATTTTTGAATTAAGTTTGTTTTGAATTAATTTATGATACAAACTCAATTAAAATTTAATAAATAGTATGGATTAAATCATTTTCCTCATTGATAATGGCTAGTGTGTATTGTAGTGCAAATATGAGATAGAACCGAAAAACACGAGGCCGCAAGTCAATCGTCGTGCCAATGAAAAGTTGATGCGAAGATTATTTAAAGTATTAGCCAATGGGAGTCGAATGAAAACATTATCCAGCCCTTAACTTTTTTCTTTAAAATGTGAACCATTTACCTATTCCTATATATTTGACATAAAACAAACCACTTGCTAGCTTAATATATAAAAATTTTATTAGCCACGGTTGAAAAAATTAGCTGATCGCAAACGTATATTCATGGTTTCGCTGCTTGGGCTCAGTAGATCCTTGTGCTTGTTTTACTTTGCTTTATAGATTTCAAATTTTGGATTTTGTTTTAATCTTAACCAAATATAGAAATCTTCACTCGCTGTATCTTTCCAAGGGTCCAACTTTTAACAGATTTGCTCTTTCCTGTGGCTGTGGACCATAAAACTAAACTCCTCGGCTCACACCAATATGACTATATAATGGTATAAATAATACTCCGTTAACTGTTTATTTTGTCTCTCCTTAAAGCCTCACAAGATCAGCAATATATCTTAATTTCTGGTATTTATCATGAGTTTTTCACCGTGTTAACTTGTGCATCAAGCCATCAACCGAGTCGCCACCTTACCTTTGTGTTGGGACAGTTGGGTCCTTCAGTCTCTATATTTATACCAACCTTATATCCACATTCTCCCATGCACAATCCTTATTTCAAAACCTTTGAGTTCAGGTCCCAATCTGCATTTTAGTACTATACTCATTTTTTGTTTCATTGCTGGTATGGCCTGGTACTCTGTGCCTTCCCTTCTCTGTCTCCCCTTTATGGCTCCAATTTTCTATCTGTTCCATGCTTTTTACCTGATTACCTCAAGCAATGCTCAGGGACCACCTTCCCCTGGATACTCGCCCAGCTCCAGGGTTAGTTCTGTGACCTTTAACCAAGGGTTTAGAAATCGATGGGGTCCTCAGCATCAGAGACTGGACCAGGGTTCACTCACAATCTGGCTTGATAAAAGCTCAGGTTTTTGCAGTAGTCACATCCCTTTGTTTTTTTTTCCTCTATTTCTTTTGCAACACAATGTTCTCAGATAATATGTGCTTATTCCTTTGCATTCATGGTGAAAACAGGAAGTGGTTTCAAGTCATTGCAGCCGTATCGGTCTGGTTACTTTGGTGCTGCCATGAAGCTCCAACCAGGTTATACAGCAGGAGTCATTACATCTTTCTATGTAAGATTAATATTAACAGACACAAATTGCTTACCTAAAAACTCCCGAGCTAATTTATTTTGATGTTCTGAAATTTTTTTGACAAATCGGCAGCTTTCAAACAATGAAGATCATCCAGGAAACCATGATGAAATCGATATTGAGTTCCTTGGAACAACACCAGATAAGCCCTACACTCTGCAGACTAATGTGTATATAAGAGGAAGTGGGGATAGAAATTTAATTGGGAGGGAAATGAGGTTTCATCTATGGTTTGATCCAACACGAGACTACCATAACTATGCAATTCTGTGGACCCTTAGTGAGATTATGTAAGTATACTACCTATGTTACGCATTGTATTATTATGGAAAGCGATGCGTTCATTTTGTAAGTTTCTATTACAGTAACCCACCGAGGCACTGACCACTTCCTTTAAAATTTTGAAATTGATTTCTGCAATTCGATTCTCCAAATCAACAGATTTTTCGTAGATGATGTGCCAATTAGGATGTACACGAAGAAGACTGACGCCACGTTTCCCACTAGACCTATGTGGGTATATGGATCAATATGGGATGCATCGTCTTGGGCCACCGAGAATGGAAGATACAAGGCTAACTATAGGTACCAGCCCTTTGTTGGTAAATATACAAACTTCAAACTCGGTGGTTGCACCACCAATGGCCCAGCCTCTTGCCGCCCGCCCTCTGCCTCTCCCTCTGGCTCCGGTAGCCTTAGTCAACAACAGGTGATGGCCATGAATTGGGTGCAAAGGAACTACATGGTGTATGACTATTGCCACGACCCTAAGAGGGATCATACTCAGACGCCTGAGTGCTAAATAAGACTACGATTGATTGTTAAAGATTTGCGAGTGATGGCCTTGAATTGGACCCGCTTGCATTAAATTAGATATCAGATACTTGTTTTTATATAAATTAAAACTCGATATTTGTAGAAAAAGGAGGAGGTTTTGAATTCCTATGCATTGATCATTCGTAACTAAAAATATACAAGAGGGAGAATCTGGAAAAAGTTGAAAGACCTGTTATAGAGTTGAAGATGATTAAATTAAATAAGACAATCAGTTTGATACATATCGATGGTTCTGTGAAACAGAAAACAGATGAAAGAATCAGGATTTTGCGGATATATGCTTTGGGCATTGATATAAATTGATATCGACAAAACTACATCACATAAGCGAATATAGTGTATGTGGGATTGTTGTATTCATGTTGGAAACTAAGCATATCAATTGAAGCTGAATCCAGCATGCCAGTCATTCATGACTGCTAGCAGCTGCCATAGATTATTTCTCCAGTAGGTCCTTGTGATGGAGTAGTAGATCATCGTTATTGGAATTTCCGTATTTTTTTTTCTTTTTTCAAAACGATGATGATGAACATCCAGCACCACAACCGACCTTAGCTCGGTAGAGCGGAGGACTGTAGTGGTTAAAATCATTCAGACGATCCTTAGGTCGCTGGTGTCGGAGTTTTTGCAAAAGATTCTTTCAAATCCAACATCTGCACGTGTCCACGTCGAAGTTTCATATTCTATACACTTACATACTGTGTACCTGATTAAAAGGTAGTTTCTATATTTATGGCCAAAAACCGGAGTCCAGATTTCACTTTAGTTGATCAAACATTTAGACAGAACAATACACGTAGAGAGAGAGAGAGACGAATATTGGCATTCTTCAATTGCCAACTAGGATTAGGGGTTCGGATGTTATAAGTATGTTGTCCACCACCAGAAGCACCTTACGTAGTGAAAATATCCAGAGGGAAGTGAAGCTTTGGAAGTTCATCATTCAACCCAATCCGATCGAAACACAGAGAAGCAATGGTACGGTGAAAGCAACCTGTAATAAGAGGAACCGGGGGTTGGCATCCTGCACCGGTTCTGTTTGTTTTATTCATACACTATCTCGTGACCACTGACTGACCCCATCTGCACTGCCCACCACCCCTTTTTTAAGCCACTCTGACAATTTTTGCTGCTCACTGCACCCCCATTTTATTTCTCTCTCTCACAAATTATGCTTTCTTCCACTTCATTTCCAACTTTCAAGCCATTTAACTTTGCAGTCCAATTCTCTTTTCCCACACCAAAAGCTAATTTTACAATCAATCAAAACCACTCCTGTTTTTCAAGTTATATACTCTCTTTTTTTCATTTGTAACCTTCACGGGATTTCAGCATCACAAACACTTGAAAGAAAAACATATGTACAAAATATTAAGTGAAAGCTCATACAGGTTTGTCTTGTCCTAAACCTTCTATTTCAGTGCGTCATTTACCAGAATGTTTTGTTTCTCTTCATTTACATTTATATTGGCCATGCATCTTATAATAGTTATATCAGTTACGGCAAAAAAAAACTCAAAAATCTCGAGCTTTTTATGTGGGTCCCACCCCCTAAAATAAATTCCATCCAGTCCACCTTTGATTAAATGACACCGGCGAACCAAGCCATCGCCACAGCCAGCTGTCCTCCATAATAAACATCACATCCACGTTGCCAAATTTACCTTCATAGCCGGCCACTCATCCGACGTGTTTTCCTCCTACTGGCTCGAAACCCTTGACTTTCTGTCGATCTGTGTCTAGGTTATTATAAAGTGAAATTAAAATCTGCCACGTGGCATCCCCTTCTTGCATGTTATCATTGAACAGTAGAGCATGCTTGACTGCCGGATCCCATAAGTTCCTCTGGATGGCAGACAAATTAGTCGCCGCGACGTGCTCTAGGATCTTCCCCAGCTTCCCAACGTCCCTTTCCGCCACCGTGAGGGAAATCTCCCCCCACTTCACGGCTTTGGGAAACGGCAATCTTATACCGTCCGCTATGATCACCGGGACGCAGCCCAAAGCCACAGACTCAACAAGCCTTGGACTCCATGGGGCCCAACCAAGTGGACACAAACAAAAGACAGACCGGACAATTTCTGACTGGTAACCGGCAAATCTGTGTCTTTGCAAGTAAAACCTCTTTTCTCCTTTATACCTTCGCCATATTTCCGTCCTCACCCTCCTAAAAGCAAAAGATAACAACATGAAAACATGAATAAACACGCAATTCCAACATACAATGAACTTTGATTTTGAAACTTACTTGCTGTAAAATTTTCCACTAACGTTTTTAGGATGGACATCCATTTTACCCCTGAAAAAGACCATGATGTCTCGATTGCCGGTCAACGGAGCCTTTTCGAGTGTCTTCCCTACGCTTTTCGGCGAGATATAAGGCGGTATAACAACATGTTCAACGTCCTGACAAGGGTGCTTATAATTAACCCCGAAAGTTTGCAATATTATCGAGTTCGTCAGGAACTCTGGAATCCCACTATGGATAGCTCTATCCTCCTACAAAAAAATAAATCAAATTTTAAGGATACCATTAGGGACTTGTTTTGAGAAACTAATTTTGCTTACCATTGCGTGGAAGCAGGCTCCATAATCATGGGAAGCAACAAAGACGTGGTCGGAACCACGGGAGCGATTCCAGAAAGGATAGTTTGTGGAGATAAGTTGGATAGCAGAGAACAAAAGAGAGCGAGCGTGGCCAATGTTGGGGAAACCGTTAACGGCACTGAAGTTGCAGGAGACATAAACAGGGACGAAAAAGAAATCAGCTTCAACAGGGTCGAATGTTCTAAAGTCGTAGGCGTTCAACAAGGCTCTATGAATGGCTACCTCCGAGGCAAACAAGTGTTTGCTGCATCTCTCGTTGGAAAGCCATTTTTCATTGTATTCTGGTGATAGCCCGTATATATATATCTTCAAGTCTTTGAACGTCGCTGCCAGAGAGAAAAATAAACCATGAATAACATGGATTTTCAAAAGAAAAAATATGGAAAAGCATGGTCAAAGAGAAAGGGATAGAAACCTGGGTTTTTGAGTTTGGATTGTTGACTAGTTTTGTTGAGAGGCTCATACAGGACAAGAGAAGCGAAGGAGAATTTGGAATCAAAGACATGGGTTTTTGACAAAGGTATTGGCTTGTTAGTAATGAAGAAAGAGGTGAGAAGATAGAGGGTAAAAGAAAACCAGAGAACCCATTGGTAATATTTGAAAAACAAGATTTTTTGGGGTTGTCTGCCTTTGTGTAATATCCTCATCTTAACATAGAATCCTCTGTTTTTCTTGGTGGGTTTTTGCCATTCTGAAGCCATCATCTCGTTTTAAATAATAAAAGCAACGCATCAGAAAACAGTAAACAGACGAACAGAAGAGTTTTTAACGGAGAAAGATTAAAGGTCAAAAACTAAAGCAGTTGAGATGGCGTTCTGAGTTTCTGGTATTGACGATGAATTGGAAACTAAGATTTAGTGATTAAAAGATAGATGGATATTGGTTGGTTCACACTTCACCCAGAAGTTTTGAACAAATTTCGTTGCCTGTCATAATAAATAAATAACAAAATCATTTGGGAAAAAATTAGACTAGGAAAACTATAAACTTTAACAAAAACAGAGAGAGAGAGAGAGATCTCACAGTGCTAACATACTCACATGGTGGTGAAGAAGAATTGAACTCGTTCTTGTCTCTGTTTCTATGCTCTATTTTTGGTCCCGTGAGGATTTTGATGTGTAGCATGTTAGGCAAGTTTTTTGTTAAAATAAAGATATAGTCCCGTTTAACCGATAAGCATTAATATTAATGATAATGATAAGAGACAACGAGTACTAGTATAAATGATTAGAATTTATGAATTTAAGTTTATAAAATAAAGTTCGAATTTTAACACCGCTATTTTTAGTAAACAATCAGTAAATTTTTATATAAATTTTAATTAGATTTTAAATTCTGACCATATACCGAAAAAAATTTACCAAAAAAATGGTAATGATAAGAAAACTAAACCTGTGGTTGTTTTGGTTTTAAAATTTTAATGAAATGTTACTTTGCTGATTTAGGAATGACCAGCTTTGTTTTTTTTATCAACGGTTGTGATCTTTTTGTTGCCATGGTTGCAGAGGGAATCCGTTGTGATATTTATTAGCTTCTTAAATATGGGAATAATGGCAGTTGTACATGTATCGGGAAGTCTCATGACAACTTAATATACGGTTAAGAAAATATGTTTTGATTTTGTTATTATTTTTTAATAAAATCGATAAAAAATTATCGAAAATATTATTATTTTTACCGATTTTTTATTATTGGGAACTTTACCAGGTTTGGTAATATATCCAATAGAAAAATAATATTTTAGGTAATGTTTTACCGGCTATATTATCAAGCTCGGTAAAGTGCTCAATAATAACAAAACCGGTAGAAATAAGAGTGTTTTAGATAATTATTTTACCGGTTTTATTAAAAAAATAACAAAACTGATAACATATTTCCTTAGTCGTATATTAAGATTATCGTACGCATGTCTTCTTTTTTAGAAGCCACCTCACAAATTTTGACTTTAGTTTGCATACTTCGCGACTTCATATTAAGAATTTTAAAGAATATATTTAATTAAGTTAAAGTTTTATATTTAACAACTCCTATTTACCTATGTTAGAAAAAAAATGGAGCAACCAAAGAAAAATGAGAGGTGGCAAGCCAAACGAAAAACATCAAAAAGGAAATGGACAAAAATGTAATTAACTTAACTAACTGGGTCATCAATTTTCAAGTATCTTACTATGATCATTTTCTTCTTATATTTATATATATTCAAAGAGGAAGGGAAAAGATTTCCATAAGCTTTAAACTTATTTATTTATCAAGTAAAATAGACAAATAGAAAGAAGAAGGGCATAGACATGTTAAAAATCTTACATGTATGTCTAATTTATGGTAATCTTTGTCTAACAAATACAAGTCGGTGCACTTAAAAGCAATGATTCAGACACAGATAACCCCTAGGACTACTCGATGAAGCTTGAATTACAAACCTCCAATCCAAAGCTTTCAAAATACTCGATATTTAAGCTTCATCTGTTGCAAATGAGAGTCTATAATTCGTGACATCTTACCTACTACACCGCATGAGGTCGTCTTTACCGGTTGTTAGTATAATGCTATATCATACCAAACTTTTTTGCGCATAAAATATAGCAGCATTCCAAATACCATTAACTTAGTTCAAATATTATTAATTTTCATAATTGCATAACTTACCTATGCTTTGACATTTATATTACAACTATTAAGAAGTGACGTTGGTTGGAACTGGTACTTTTCGATTCGATTAGAGATAAAAAAAAATTGAATAATATGTTTGTCTTTAAACAGTCTAGAAAGTTTGAGAAAGTGTGAATTAATAATGGTTATATTCTGCAGAATCTGTCCCTTGCCCGCCTGGTGCTTGTTTGTTTACTGCGTATCATTCTGCATGTGCTTTTGTTAGAGGAAGCTTTGTTTTTAAGGTATTACTAACCAACTTACCCTTTTGTTTCCCCAAAGAAATCGTATCATTTGTAAGAAGTGATCATGATAACCAAATGCTTCCTCCACAACAAGACTGATTTTCTGTTGATTTTAGGAGTTTCGTACACGGCAAGTAGGAAGGAGAGGCAAACTAAATGAGGACCCAGTTGTTAGGCTCGCTTGGCTATTATAGTAACGCATGGTTAACCATTAAGCTCTAATTATTGGACGAAATACAGAAAAAAACTGATCTCCTTCTAATACATTCTTAAAATATACAAAAACCCCAAAAAAATTTCATACGTTCTCAACTGAACCAAAGTTTATACCTATTATTTTTATTATACCATATCAAATATATAGTAGGTAATGCGTTTCAATTGTCTTGATCTCCGTTGGACATCTAACTTTAAAATTTCTACCCACAATTTGGTTTATATAAGTTTTGGTTAAAGGAGACGGTTGTGACTTGAATTTGACCGGAGCAGGTAAGTATTAGTTTGGTAATTAATTAATTGAGGGAGTGTCCAAAGCATGATCTTCCCTCAATCGAGTATTCTGGCACACGTGTGGATAACTCTAACTCAGGGGGACCGTGTGGATCATGTCGTCTCTTGTTGACAACGCAAAGCAATGGCCACCGTGCTCCCAAATTGCGTGCGGCGGCCGCCTTTCTTTAATTTGCATTTTTTTAATGGAGGAACTCACGCTTTCTTCTATTCTCACTTGTTCCTTTTTCTCTGATCACAATACACGTAAAATTTATATACACTCAAACTTGTATATATATTTTTATTGAAAATATATTTTACCTCTTAAAGTTTATAAATTTAAATATATTTTTTTAAAATTTTATAAATTTAAATGTATCGTATAATTTAAAATCCTATGTTCATCATTCCCTCGTAAAATTTGTGTAAAATAATAACCCTTACACCCACCACCCTCAATTAATTATTCCTTATTGATGAAGTTATGGTTAGGCGGTATATAAGTTTCATCTCATCAAGGTGTAATTATGGAGCTTTTGAGTTGGTGGACTTGATTTAAATTCTGGTAAAGAACTTTATGGATATATTTTAAGCAGGATAAAGGTGCTTAAAATAATTGCACTTTGTTAGGTATCTGATCAGCCTTTTGAAAGTATAAGATGAATTACTACTTAGCACCATTTTTTTTCTTTGGTTTTGATAAAATTATAGTAATTTTATCCATGATGATCATCTATATTCAAACAATAGACGAGTCAAGATATACAAGTGAATATGATCAGCACATCATCAAACAGTGAAATATAAAGAAAGAAAGAAGTAATATTTTAATCCCAAGCTTATGGTGGAGAATCGAGATTAGTGATTTGAGGGTGGAAAGAAGAGATAGAAGAAACGAGTGCAAAGCAGGGAATGGTCAATTTAAACTTGTTAAGTCAGTGATGATGATGACACCTTTTCTTAAGTAACTAGTGGTCTCATGAGTCACGACACTTCTAAAGCTCAAAGATACTTCGTACCAAGAATTATTCCTAAACGAAACTAGTACTACAATAAATTTGTAAATTTATGATAAATTTTTTATATGATATTACATATAACGTCACAAACATATTATAATATGATATTTTTTTCATATTTATAGATTACTGTTGACATAAACGGGTAAAGAAAACGAAAGAACACGAGAATTTTACGAGGTTCGGCAATGTGCTTACGTCCTCGGTGCCTAGGCGGCGCTAGAATTTTATTCAATCATATTTTAGGTCTAGGTTACATCTCTATTTATAATAGAAAACCCTGGTACATAATTACAAAATCAACCCTGTACCGTACCGCGGGGGCTACGCCCCCGCACCCCCAACCCACATAATTTGTAACCCCATAACGAGACTTTCTTTGTAAGGACAGTTGATGTTCACTTCGCTCACTCCGCTCCATCTCTTGCCCTCTTTACTGGTATATTTATGAGCCATACCTAACAAATCTCCACCTTGGCGAATATCCTGCCCCTTGGAAACTTCAATGTGGGTTGGGTTACCTTGCTTCTTTAACAACTCGAAACATTCAACAAGTCCAAGCAATACTTGAACTTGTCTGTCGTAACTGGCTTGGTGAACATATCAGCGGCATTCTCATCAGTATGTACCTTCTGAAACAAAACCTCTCCAGATGCAACCAACTCTCTGATCTTGTGGAACCTTACATCAATATGTTTAGTTCTAGCACGATACACCTGATTCTTAGCCAAGTGAATAGCACTTTGATTATCACAAAGCAACTGAACTCCACCTTGTTGAACACCCAACTCCTTCACTAAACCAGTAAGCCATAAAGCTTCTTTTGCAGCTTCAGTTGTAGATAGTGCCACGACAGATTGAACAGTAGACTTCCAGCAAATAGGCCCTCCACCAAGAGTAAACACATACCCTGTCGTAGATCTTCTATTATCCAAGTCACCTGCATAATCTGAATCCACATATCCTACAACCAAAGGATTATCCCACTGACTCCCAAAAACAATTCCATGTCCCACAGTACCCTTTAAGTACCGAAAGATCCACTTGACTGCATCCCAATGTTGCTTACCAGGTTTAGACATGTACTTACAAACTTGACTAACAGCATGAGCTAAATCAGGACGAGTACATACCATCGCATACATCAAGCAGCCAACAGCATTAGAATACGGAACCTTTGCCATATTTTCAGCTTCCTTATCTGCTTAGGGCACTGTTCTGATGAGAGCTTAAAGTGATTCGCCAATGGAGTGCTAACTGGTTTCGCGCTGCTCATCGCAACCTTTCTAGCATTTTCTCAACATAACCCCGTTGAGATAGCCGCAGTTTCCTTGAGTCTCTGTCCCTGCAAATTTCCATTCCAAGAATTTTCTTTGCAGCACCTAAATCTTTCATATCAAATTCCTGACTCGATAAAGTTTTCAAACCGATAACATCATCCATGTTCTTCGCAGCAATCAACATATCATCAACATAGTAATAGAAAAATAAAAGAACCATCATCAAGGCTCTTAACATAGACACAACAATCATACTCACATCGGTTGTAGCCAATCTTGATCATATAGGAGTCAAACCGTTTATACCACTGTCTCGGAGACTGTTTTAACCCGTACAAAGATTTCTTCAATCTGCAAACTAAATGCTCATTTCCAGGTTGAGTGAAACCTTCAGGTTGTCGCATGTAGATCTGCTCCTCTAAATCACCATGCAAAAAAGCAGTTTTAACATCCATCTGCTCTAAATGCAAATCCCAACTAGCCACCAATGCAAGTACTGCTCGGATTGAAGTGTGCCTGACCACAGGAGAAAAGATTTCATCATAATCAACTCCTTTCTGCTGTGAAAAACCCTTCGCTACCAAACGAGCCTTGAACTTCTCCCCCTCTTTTTCTGTTACTGCTGGTTTCTTCTTATACACCCATTTGCAACCAATCGGCTTCTTACCCTCAAGAAGGGGAACTAACTCCCATGTGCGATTGTGATTCAAAGACTCCATCTCCTCAACCATGGCTGCCATCCACTTGTCGTTTTCCTGACTAGTAACGGCATCATGAAAAGTAACTGGATCATCACTGCTAACAGTAAGTGCAAAAGATACCAAGTCTTCAAAACCCAATCTGTTCGGAGGCTTTATATTCGTCCGTCTCACCCTGTCTCTGGCGAGACTATAATCCTGCAAATCATCCGTAGTGGAACCACCAGAAGTCGGTTGAGAAGTTTCTGGTTTCTCAACTGGAAACTGCTCGAAATCTACCACTGTCGTATCTTGCTTCTGCTGCAACATAGACTGTTCATCAAAAACGACATCTCTACTAATCACAACTTTCTTCGCAACTGGATCCCAGAACTTGAATCCTTTGACACCTTTCTTGTAACCCAGAAAAATGCACTCCTTCGATTTTGCATCAAGTTTGGATCTCTCATCAGCAGGTACATGTACATAAGCAGGACAACCAAAAATCCGTAAGTTATCAAAACTAACATCATGACCAGTCCATACCTCTTTTGCAACTTTCCCAGCCAGCGATGCCCTTGGCGATCTGTTGATAAGGTAACACGCCATGTTAACAGCCTCAGCCCAGAAGTGTTTGGGAAACCCCGCATTCAACCGCAAACATCTGGCTCTTTCATTCAACGACCTGTTCATTCGTTCCGCAACACCATTCTGTTGTGGTGTCTTGCGCACTGTAAAATGCCTCTGAATCCCATGCTCCTTACAGAATTGTAGGAATTGTGAATCTGTGTACTCCGTACCATTGTCAGACCGCAAACACTTGATTTTTCGTCCTGTTTGGTTTTCTACCTCAGCTTTCCACAGCTTGAACTTCTCAAAAACTTCAGATTTCTGTTTCAAAAAATACACCCAAACTTTCCGTGAAAAATCATCAATAAAAGTAACATAGTACCTAGATCCACCCAAAGACGATGTCGTGGAAGGCCCCCATACATCAGAATGCACATAATCAAGAATCCCTTGAGTTGTGTGCTTCGCAGTCTTGAAACGGACTTTAGTCTGTTTACCAAGAACACAATACTTGCAAAAATCGAGCTTACAGCTTTTGACACCATGCAACAAGTTTCTCTTGTGTAATTCTGCCATACCACATTCACTAAGATGAGCAAGGCGCATATGCCACAATTTTGTCGTATCATCACAGGACTCAACAGAGTGAACTCCACCTGCACGGTACTCCCTAACAATCTGTAGATATTCCCTGCAGTCATCTTGTCTTTCATCACAGTCAATGCTCCTTTAACAATCCGAATGGTTTCCCTATCCTCGTCAGCCTTAGGGATAAAACCATTCTTGTGCAAAGTGCCCAAGGAAATCAAATTCTTCTTCAAGTCTGGGATATGTCGAACACCACTCAACGTCCGAACGGAGCCATCGTGCATCTTAATTCTGACATCACAAATACCAACAATATTGCAACATCGATCATCACCCAAATAAACCGAACCAGAATTAACCGGCCTGTATGTCGAAAACCATTCCCTATTTGGCGTGATGTGATAAGAACATCCAGAATCAAGAATCCAAGCATCCGTCAATTGTGTCGTTGAAATAGAAAGCATATCACCCTCACTGCAATCAGAAGTATCATCCTCGACCACGTTCACAGACTTGGATGAGCCATCACGCTTCTATCAGTCTGCTTTTTCAACTTCGGACAGTCTCGCTTCATATGTCCCGCCTCCTTGCACTTGTAACAGTGAATCGTCTTCTTATCCCTGTATTTGGATCTGGAATTCCGCTTCCCGGACCCTGCTTCTCTGGCTTCCGTCCACGATCTCGATTACCCTTGACATATAAGCTATCGGCTTGAGAGCTTTCCCTGCATTCTGCTTCCGCTGGTTGTGAGCCAACAAGGCTGCAGTAATCTCCTCAACGTTGATAGTCTCTTTCCATATGTAAGAGTAGTCACCATGTATTCGTAAGAGGAAGGCAACGAACACAACAGAATCATCGCTCTGTCTTCATCCTCAATTTTCACATCAAGCCGAGCCAGATCAGAAACGATTTGATTGAAGACATTCACGTGTTGCGCCAAATCGTGATCGTCCTGCATCTTCAGCCCATACAGCCGCTGCTTCAGATACAGTTTTGTCGTTAAGGATTTGGACATAAACTGACTTTCCAACTTCCTCCAAATTTCGTCTGGAGACGATAGATGCATGACGTGATACATGACCTCGTCCGCCAAGCATAATCGTATGGTTCCTGCCGCTCGCTGCTGCAATTCTTCCCAATCTTCCTCATCCATCGACGCCGGCTTTGTAGGTCGCAAAGCCTTCAAGATCCCTTGCTGCGCCAATAGATCCTTCACCCTCGTTTGCCATAATCCGAAGTTACCCTGACCATCGAATTTCGCGACTTCGAATTTTGCTCCTGACATCTGATACCAATTGTTGACGTAAACGGGTAAAGAAAACGAAAGAACACGAGAATTTTACGAGGTTCGGCAATGTGCTTACGTCCTCGGTGCCTAGGCGGCGCTAGAATTTTATTCAATCATATTTTAGGTCTAGGTTACATCTCTATTTATAATAGAAAACCCTGGTACATAATTACAAAATCAACCCTGTACCGTACCGCGGGGGCTACGCCCCCGCACCCCCAACCCACATAATTTGTAACCCCATAACGAGACTTTCTTTGTAAGGACAGTTGATATTCGCTTCGCTCACTCCGCTCCATCTCCTGTCCTCTTTACTGGTATATTTATGAGCCATACCTAACAATTACTGATATATCTTTTATGATAATTTTAAAAATGATCATTGATTTTTTTCATTATATGTATGACGTCAAAATATGTATGAACAAACCAATCACCTTGTGAAGAACTAAAATCCCTCTTGGGAAATTTGTATGAACCAAACTATAAAATCAAGGAGGTTAGAGCCGTCTCTAAGGTTGGATCCTTTCGTATCATTGCTCTCACTGTGTGGACCATTGCAATTAACCTTTTAAAAGGTGGAAACATGGAGGAACCTCACTACTTTTTTGGATCATATTCCTTTGCAAAACAAAAATCTCTTAACCAACTGCATCCATCAAAATGCTTGAAATATCTGCTATCTAATAAGTTAGATTCATGAAAAAATATTATTATCATAAAAAATATAACAAATAATTTGATAAAAAGATATATTTTTAAATCATTTTATAATTTCTAATTAAATATTATAAAATTTTCTTTCTTCCAATAAAATAAAATAAAATAAAATTATATTTTAGTATTTTCATTCTGAAAAATAGTCTCATTGTGTAAAGCGTCGAAGAAAAGTGCTA
This sequence comes from Hibiscus syriacus, assembly GCF_006381635.1. Classification (NCBI taxonomy): domain Eukaryota; kingdom Viridiplantae; phylum Streptophyta; class Magnoliopsida; order Malvales; family Malvaceae; genus Hibiscus; species Hibiscus syriacus. Next base: position 1,175,236 of record NW_024063494.1, read on the forward strand.
TTAATGGTCGCATTGGAAAGGCCATGAATCTAAGGAGAGGAAACATTTTTTGTGAGCCCTGACCCTACTACAGCTTTGAAGTGTGGGCTGTGGAAGCACATGCTAGGCCGAATATTTGCGTTGGGAACTGACAAAAGAATGTGCTAAATTATTGGTAAAGGGGAAAATCTACTCCCATACACCCATGTGGTCTAACAGTGAAGGCTTCAAAATTTAAAAAAAAAATGGCCCTTGGCCCAATCTTATGCATAACATGATGTGTAGTGTCCTTTTGTTGTTCTCTGTCTTTTTCCATTTTAAAAACGATTCCATTTTGATTCGATCAAATAAATTATTTTTTCCTTGTATATCGATATTTGTTTTTAGAGATGATTTGTTCACGATGAACAGTTGAGATACGGTGGCCAAACGTCTGATCAGGATGCAATCTATGATTTCATTTTGTTGGACGTGCACGTGCGTGGGTTTTTCCCCTTCCAAATAGGACACTCGAGTTTTTTATTTAGCACATTAACGCATCTGTTTTTTTTTTTTTGAGAATATGCTAAATATTATATCAATGTTTGAGGTGACGAGTTCGATGACATATATTATTTTAATGGACCTAGATGAGTGGGTCTCATGTGGATCATTAATTTATTGTAATTAATGCGACTCGTCACCTTAAGTTGATGTCTCGATAATGTTCATATTTCGTCGATTGAACTCCGTCCGAAAGAAGAGCGGATTATTCGTCAATGCCGGATGGCAATGAGAGATCCACATAAGAGGATGATGATATATCTTTGTCAATCTAGTCTATATCCAGTCATATTTGTATGTGGCTTTAAGGTGTACCTGACGTTGCTTTTCACTCTGATTGAATGTTGGAAGCCCGAGACACACACTTTTCATTTCTTGAGTGGTGAAGCAATAATTACTTTGGAAGACGTCGCTTGTCAACTTGGTGTTCTTGTGAATGGTGCCATCGTCGTCAGACGGAACGATTACAATCCCATCGCTAAGGTCTACGAAATTTTAGGAAGGTTGCCACCATCCGAGGTCATAGACGACTATCAAATACGGATGACGTGGTTGGAATTTGAATTTCAAGTGACGAACAAATCTACTTAGGAAGAGGTTATTTTTGCATCTCGAGCATATATTTTCCAATTGATAAGAGGGATATTATATCGGATAAATCTGGTAATTTGAAATACACTTAGTATCTACCTATATTAAATAATTTTTATTAGTGTCAAAATAACAAATCAAATACCCAAACGTGATAAATAAAAAACCCGGGTGCCCTATTCACAAAAGAATCCCACGTGCGAGAGCCACCCAGACCCAGACAACTTTTCCATTTTCGGATTTGGCTGCTTCTTAGAAATCTCGGGCTTTCGATTCTCATTGTCCATGGGCTTCGGTTTCATGACATTTCAAATTGTGGTTGGTCCAGTGAATGCATCAGGTTGTAATGACAATCGGCTTTACATTAGTCTTTAATGTTTTATTTCTTTTAAATCCATCTTATTTAATCAACTCCTGTTCCAATCTAACCATTACACATTCAATCAACAATCCGACCAACCCCATCTCAATATAGGTATAGTGCATGCTGCATTTCCTTATTCTAAAAAAATAATTGAAAGTTTTCTCTAAAATTGTTCGAGAACAAGACTTTACAGATCAACTCATTTTTAAATATTTTTTCTAAATTTAAGTATATGTTATTAAACATAGACGTACCATGTTTAACTATGTTTTTTTTTTTACAAAATCATGTTAAATTTCATTTAACAGTACTATATATATTGTACTAAAGCATCAAAATTTGATGAGTTAACATTCTGGTATGACGTCCTAATTTTTTAATAAAAACATCATAAGCATACAATTAGTGGGCAGTTGCCAAATTTGGGGTCGTGTGGCATGTGAATTCCTCGTTACATTACAAAACCGTGTGGGACCAACGCCCTTCTTAACCGGCTGATAAAATATTTTTGGTGTTTATTTTCCTTTTTAATTAAAAATAGGAGCCTCATTATACTTTAGCATACCCCATCATTATCATTCACATAATGTAACCGTGAAATACTAAATCAAATTAATCTTTGATTAATGGAAAGATACCACTCGGCGATATCCCATACCTTCTGATTATTTTAAGCCTACTTTGAAAATACGATTTCAGGTAAAGGGACAAAATGGGCCGTCGTTTTATCAGACTTTTGGGACCCAAACCGCGTTATCACACCCGACCTTTTTAAATAAAGAATTAAAGGTTAATATAAAAATAGTTTAAAATAAAAAAAATTATTTTTATTTTAAGTAATACTAATTTATGTAATATTACTTTCTTTCTTAACCGAAAAAGGTTTGCCAGAGTGAAAGAATGAGAACTAAGTTTGGACTAAATGAAAAAGAATTTCTAAACAACAAACCTAACATTTCTCTATTACAGAGACAACAATGGGAGTTTATTCAAATAATATACTTACCGAATTAAATTATTGTTAATTGATGTAATAATATAAAGAAGAACAGTAAAAGTAAACAGAGTAGATTAGGCATAATAATTAGAGCAACACATGCTTGGATTGGCGATGATGTGGTTTGAGACGGAATTGACGACCCACCTAATGACTAAAGGGGCAATGGCCAAATCTCCAATGCAATGGCCAAACATTTCTTACTTTTGCTATCACATTCAGATCTTCAAAATCAATCACGTTATACAAATTCCATATATCTTCTTGTGGGAACCAAATCTAGTAACACATCTAACTATACACACCTGTTGTAGGAACAATTATATGTAGGATCTGGATTTGCTGGTTGAGGCCCAACCACTGCATACGTTGTCAATAATTTGTTTTATATATATTAATTTGTAATTCTTTGAAAGTAATCATTTTTAATATATAATTCTTTGAAATTAATTAAAATGTTTTTTATATTAAACTATGAAGTTCAATTTATGAGCTGCATGTCAAATTTCTTATAAACGAATGGGAAAACTTAGCATACGATACAATGTCAACAGTTTAAAATGAAAATTGTAGCACTCTTACAAAGCTATGACCATTTTCCATTTATCCGAATTTAGGGTTTTATTTTGATGTAAATAAAATAAAACCCTACACTCAAAAGTGGCAGTCAAAAGAACACATGAGCAACCTTTTGTTACTTATAATATAAGATGATTAACAAAGTGATAGTCAAAGGAATAGCGTATATGTTAACAACTCAACTTTTTGTAGAATTGATTCCTTTAACTGTCCTAAAAGAAACTCGTTTACCCCCTTTATTCATTTTTACCCTCGATCTTGATGGGTTCATTATAGCTTTATAGTCACCTCGGTTCACGTTTCTCTGTCCCCCCCCCCCCCTCTTTATAGAGGCACTACAACAAAGACGAAACCGTGGGGGGCAGAGCCATGTATGGAGATGGGTCCCTCCAATAAATTCCTTGGATTAGATTCTAGGGTAAGTATTTTTGGATGAAAATATTAGCTTAAACCATTCATATTGTGTTGGTAAAGGTGATCCGGTAATGATAAATGTTGTCTCCTATGTGTGACTTGTTTTACATATCCAGAAGGAGCAACTGAAGGGGTGGGCTTTATGTAAGGATCTTCAAATATAGGTTTATTAAAACAATAATTAGCATTATTCTGACTATCATGATGATGATTATCTCATGACAAAGCACATGCCATGAGCAAATGATGATCGCACAAACACACAGTGTCAGTGTTGGGGGTGTCTGATGGTTGAATTTGCCGTTTCCCAAGGCAAGCCCACATCTGCAGGTTGATTTTCATAATCCAATAATGCCCATACATAATACCACTCTCTTTGTATCACTAGATGGGACATAAAGGCCGCTCATTTTGGATTTTACTCGCTTCGCATCTTTTCTCACCTCGTAATTCAAAAATATCATACCCTTTAAATTAATTTAGATGGTTATTTTTTCGTTTAGATTTTAAGACTTTTATAGCCAACACCTACAACTTATCCCCAGGTTTAACATATATCTTTTCTCTTTGCTTTTATATAAAAGGATTTAAATAATTAATTGAATAAATTTGTTTGGTCATGAATTAGTCAAATGGAAGGCTTTCAGCTTTACAACAATGACGACTTTTATGGTTTGGAATTGGGTCCATTAGCTTCATTGGGGAAAATATTGGTGAGAAAGTTTGGTTACTAGCTCCCTTAATAGACCATTGAAACAATAAACCATTGACTACAAACATATGAACATGATGCGCGAGGGACAAAGGCGCGCACACACAAGTAAACATTTTGGGATAGGACTTATCTACACTCAGCGACGAAGCCAGAATTATATTTCAACGGAAGCTAAACTTTTTTAACAGCTTTAAGTTATATATATAATTTTATATTTATTATTTGTTTATTTTAAAAAATATAAATGATAACATCAAATATGCATAGTTTTATATTTATATGAAATAATAAATTAAAAATTAAAGTAAAGTAAATAATAAAAAAATACAATTTTAAAAAGTACAAAAGACATAACTATCACATAATGATAATAAAACGCGTCGTTCCTTCAAATTTCGAAATGCATTCACGAGCGATGTTGTACTAAAGCTCCTTGCAATATATCTTTCAATGTTGATAAGCATGCAACTCTCAAAAAATTCATCATCCATTTTGTTGCGAAGTTTTGTCTTGATGATATTTATTGTAGAAAAAGCTCTTTCAGCACTTACTGTAGAAACAGGGAGAGTCAATAGAAGTTTTACCGTTCAAAATATATATGAATATAGCTTTCTTTATTGAAATGTAATCCAAATCCAATCAAGGCCTTGGAAGCAATACAAGATAAGGGTTCCTCAGACTTTATCATTCCTCCGGGTCATAAGGAATTGACTTGGATCAGAGATTGTCAACAATTTTCTTAGACCTGAATTCCAAGATAACTCCACCTCATAATGACACAATTCTGTTCGTAAATAATTCTTTTCAACTTCCATAAAATCCTCCGGATAAAATTTATTCACAAGATTGCAAACATCTTCAACCTTGAAATTTTTGTCACCATCTCTTGGGTCCAAAGCACAACAAAGAGTGAATAACTCTATAGACTTCTCATTAAATCTACTGTTTAACTCTTGTAGTTGAACATCAACTGTAGCATAAAAAAATTCTACTCGATAATGATGTTCAACTGTAAAATGATATTGTTGGAGGGTTGCCTCCTCTTTCTCTATAAATAGAACTCATATATGGGATATCTATGTTGTGACTTTCACAAAATGAGGTAACCTCCATAAAAAGATTATTCCATACATCATCTCTAAATTTCTACAAAAGTATCTTTGAACTCTCAACAAGATGTAGTGAATTCAAAATATCCTGATATTTTCGTTGTAATGATTGAGAAAGTGAATCAATGATTTCTAAAATTTTCTTCATAAGATGTAAAATGAAGACAAAATCAAAGGAAGTCAAATTCTCTAAAGTTGCCGCCGCTTCTCTACGTTCAGAAGATGTATTTCCTTCATCAATGAGTTTATATAGAACAACACAAGTGGCACTAAACATTTTTATCAAGCTTGAAATGATCTCAAGTAAAAACCCAATCGAGTATCACCTGCCCTATGCAAATTAGTTGTTTGATTCAAACCAGTTCCAGTTTCAAGTTGTTCTTATTCAATCAAATGATTTATCTCGTTAGAATAAGCAATTTTTAGTTCATCAATGCGCTTATGTAAGGCAAGAACAACATTTATAAAAAAAGATAACTTGGAAAAAAATGATAAACAGGTATGATCTCTTTCGCTGTAGCTACTAGTGCCAACTGTAAACGATGGACAAAACAATGCACATAGTAAGCAAAAGGACACTCATTACTAACTAATGCTTGTAACCCATTCCACTTTCTTCGTTTGTTACTTGCGCCGTCATAACCTTGGCCTCGAATATTCTTTATGTCAAAGTAATAACGAGAAAGAATAGAAAATATATCATTTGTTAAAGTCACTGCTGAAGTGTTAAGAACATGAATAATGTTAAAAAAGCGTTCCTTTACTAGACCGAAATTATTAACATACCGTAAAATAATAGCTATTTGTTGTTTTCTTGATACATCCCCTGCTTCATCAATAATAACACAAAATTTTTCTTCACGAATTGCTCTCTTAATTTTCTCTGTCAGAATATGTAAAATCTCCTTTTGTATATCAGACGAAATGTAAGAATCATTTTTTGGAGATTTACTAATACGACTTTTTCAACATCTTTATTATAAAAGGCTAATTGTTTAATGAGTTCAAGAAAATTTCCTCGGTTAGATGAAGATTCACTCTCGCCACGACCTCTTATTGGTAGCCCTTGTAAAGCTAGTCAATGCGATGCATCTATAGAGGTTTCAAGTTAGCCTATTATTAGCAATTTGTAATGATGTTTGCTTATGCAACACTTGTGGCATGTGTCTAGACTGGACTGGTTAAGAAAATCCTCCAATTCTAGCTCAACAATTTTATGAAGTGAATTAAGTTCTAAACCCACATGCATCTTAAAATAACAACTTTTTCCATTTGCTTTCTTCCAATTTTGAAACTCATTCATAGTGAAAGTCTTGTGTGATGGATGACTATCTGGTTTGTTAAAAAGAAAGCAAATAAAACAGAAGGAAGTATTATTTTCAGGAGAATATTCTAACCATGAACAAAAGTTTTTGTACCAAAAAGCTTGAAATCGACGAAGGTGAGAAACATGTCCATATTTTTTGAATTCAGAGAGTACTGGTTGATATGGACCCTCAGCAATATAAGCTATTCGAATTGTATTTCTTTCTTGTTCAGAAGGATATTCCCATATTTGCTTGTACTTACCATGATCTCGCTCCAAGTAATTAGATTCAGTACTTGGTTTCTGATTTCTAGCTATATTTAAAGGTCTATCTTTCGAAGGTGAAACGTCAATAAGTGTACAAGTTGAAGTTTCAGTTGCTGTAATTGTATTTTTTGAAGTTTCTCACTTTTTCTCTTAAAAAGTTCAATAATTGTTGAATTTTTTCCCATGGCAAACTACATTTATATAAAATTAATTCACGAACATAAAAAAATCAAATTTAATAATCACTATTCACCTTAACGATTATTAGATTAACTAAAATAATACTAAAATTAAATATAAGATCAAATAATTATAATTAAAAAAAATAAATATAATATTATTTAATTATGTATCTTTAAAAATTGAGTGTCGAACAATAAAAATCATATTAAAGCAATATTGAAGAAACTTTAATCGATGAGAGGCTGATTAACTCAATGTTTTTCTATGAAAAATTTTAAGACTCGACAATAAAACATAAAATTGGAGCGGGGACGGCCCCCTTGGGCCCTCCGTCTCTGTCTACATTTATAGGCTTCTAAATTGTAATATATTCCAAAAGAAAATTGCACATGGAAACATTCTCCAAGTCAACAAGCGAGTTCCATGGATTGAACCATTTAATCCTTTTATTCCATAATTTATCTTTGTTTGACAATACAGGCATGCTGATTTTTGTTTCCCAATCTTCATATATGAACTTCACAAAATATAGTAATAACATAATGATATGATACATAATCTAATCATTTTTGCTACCTAAACATTAGTCTTCGCTACCAACTCACATCACATGCCAATAAATTATTCCACAACCAAAAGAGAATAACAAAAACAAGATAATAGGGGCAGATTATTTATTCAGTAAAGATGAAGAAGATATTTTGTAGGACAATAAAACATAAATCTTTTTTTCCAATTTATTTTACCTTCACTTTGAACTAAAAAAAACTAGAGACAAGGATTGAAACCAAACATTGTCTCGTTCAAGATTCTTGGGCATTGGCCATTTAAACGAATCAAGCCCTTTGATATGGTATACAATATGAATGGAAAATTTTGTTAAACAAAGGACGATGTCATCTTATTTTAACTGCAAAATCAGCAGCGATGGAACCATGATCTACGATTGCGAATCGGTTATTCTCGGTGCCACCAAATGGGAAATCAACAGCGACAGAACCAAGAAGTCCTCTATTCTGGCTGGTCTTGACGGCTAGTAAAGATCGGACTTATAAGAGCACAAGTTTGATGAATCTAATTGTAGATAACGATGCTTATGGTTTTAAACAAGCTTTCTTTTTCACCAATAACACAAAGCCATCATTCATCACCATCGTCGGGCTGTGCCAGGTAGCAAGTGATGGTTGGATAAGTGTGTGAGCCACGATGCTTATGGTACCAGATTTGGTTCAAACGGCAGCCATAAAAATGAATTTGAATATGCTTGCGTCTGTTTAAGTACTGAATAAATAGATGTTGGATCATGTATTCCACATCTTATTGAATAAATAAATTATCAATACCCTTTTCGTCCGCAGAAGAAAAGCATGGATAAGGTGAATGTTGGTTGTTGCTCTCATACATCTTTTAAGGTTACAAATTTAAGTGGTTTCTTTTGGTTTTTTTTCCTCGGTAAATTAATCTAGATAAGGTGGCCAAAACAAGGAAAGCGAGAAGCTAATAGTGGTAGAACCAAAAGAGAAGAGCAGAGGTGTGTGGTTAAAGTTGAAAATGGCAGCACTGGATGCGATGTATGATTGTTTAGGCTACTTGGCGTTGGGTGCCTGCCAATGCCATGGTTTCGAGTTTGAAAGACTGGCCAACCATTTTAGAATGGGGGAATCCATAGGCTTTTGTCGAACCCCTGTTATTGCCCCTTATAAGAGAGAGCAAAAGAAAGAAAACAACAGTGGCTGTTGTTGCCCCTTATAAGATTTGGAAGAAAACACTCATAAACCCCATATTTGTTTTCTTTATCCTCTATTTCTCTCTCCTATTCTCAATTCCCACACTTGAACAGCAAACAAGAATCACTTTTAACTTCACTTCACTTCAGTTTCCATCTCTGAGAAGATGGACGGTCAGAGAGGTCCTCTTTTTAGCTTGGCTTACTTCTGTCAAGGAAAGGTAACAAAACACACACTTCTTGCTGGTCCTCCCTTTCTAATTCTTATGTTTGATCATGTAAAATGGGGCTTATTCTTTAATTATGCAGACAATGGATGAGCTTAGGTATTCTCTTTTCTATACTAGTTTGGAGCTGGAACAGACTAGGATGGCTGCTCAGGAGGAGCTGGGAAAGAGAGATGACCAGTTAATCCAACTCAAAGAATTACTAAGCAAAGCAACGAAAGAGAGAGATGAAGCTCAGGAGAAACACCGGAAACTTTTCCTTGAGAAGCTCCTGCTTCAGCAACAGCAACAACTCGCTCCTCTCTCCGGAGTTTCTGGCGTCGAGGATGAACTTAAAAGAGGAATTAACTCCAACAATGGTTTCGCCTCATCTGATTGTGAGGGGAGCATTGTTTCATCTCCTGTTCTTGACCCGATTCAACAACCACAACTGCCACCATCTCAATCCTTAGAGCTAGTGCCTGATAAGCCATTGCCTGAAAAGGGAAAGCTTTTACAGGCAGTGAAGAAAGCTGGGCCGCTCTTGCAAACCCTTCTTTTAGCGGGACCATTGCCTCAATGGAGACACCCACCACCCCCACTCGAGTCCTTTGAGATCCCACCTGTTACCATTCCTTCACCTCCACCACCCCCACAACTCCTCCACCAAGACTCCCTCACCACCATTAACCCCTGCAACACTCTAAACACCTGTGGTCAAGTAATCAGGAAAAGGGGTCTTTATGATGCCTCTGATTCTCCTACTGAAACCAAATGCCGACGACTAGTTCTTAATTGACTGCCACTGCAAACAAGACTAGTCTAAAATAGTATTTACTAATTCCATAAATTTACCATATTAAAACTTATTATAGGTTAGTCAGGGTGAACATCAACCTATCAGGGAATGGTGACTGATCTCCGCATTTTTTTACAGAGGGTTGTTTCGGAGAAGCAAACTCTTAGGAGAGAGTGAAACAGAGCTTTGTTTCTTGGTCTTTTGCCAATGTTTTTTCGGTGGAGATTTCCCCCCCCCCCCTTGTTTTCCCTCCCTTGATATTGGTTCTTGCTCCATGATGTGAAAGGGAACTTTGAATTTGATTTCTCTAAAAAAACTGCCAGTGGCATGTGAAAAATTTAGTACTAGTATAACTTTAGCTTCTATAGTCTTGACTAAAATGTGTACTGTCTGAGAATTGATGGATTAGATTAAAATTAGAAGCACAACCCTGCACAAGGATTGAGTGTGGAGTTGTTGAAATGGGAAGATGGGTATGGCCAACGACCAGCAAGGTTTAAGAGCCTTGCTTGTCGGAGGAGTGGATCCCACAAAATCAGAATCAAGATCTGCTGCTTTTGTAATGATGTATGATCATCTTTATAATTTATATTTTGGTTGAGGGAAGCATCATTATTGTTATTTGTTTCTGGAAATCAATTTTCCCTCCTCTGTATTTAATATACTAATGTCCCTTAAAGTTTCTTTTGTTACCTATCTGATCCCACTGCAAAACTTGTTTATTGTTATTTCTTCTTAAAAGCAAAAATAATGACGGATTTTCCCTTCCATACAAGGGTCTGGGAAACATTTCCGATTTGCTAAAGAAGTAACACCTTTTTCTGAATGAGCCTTGGAGTTCAATTAAACGGAAAAACTTACTGATCAGACATGCTTCTACATTAAAGCCGTCGTCTCGAGGTCCAACTCCAAATAAAAAAAATTGAGAAATAATATCCAAGAACACATAAGATGCTAAAAGAAATTATTGGGCTGAAAGTCTTTTGTCTGTCTTAGGTTTAGCAAGATTGTTCTGGTGGGTCTAAAAGTTTAAAATCAAGCCTCGAGCTCAATGAGAAATAAACAGAAAAGGGGTAAAGCTATCCCTGTGTGCAAGTAAAAGAGATCCAGAATTCCAGATAATGTTTAAATTTTTGTTTCCGAGACAACCCAAACTGTTCCTATCAAGACTGAAGCAGCAAAATGAAGAGGAGAAGCGATGATTTCCGAGGGAAAGGAAGAATTGCAGCGTCCAGTGCAAGTGCAGTTTATGGAAGAGTTTTGTTGAAAAGTAAGGCGGCAATGAGAAGACTCCACAGTCCATCCAATCTCTAATAGTCGCACTTTGCTTTGACTGATTCTAATTATATATTCATTTGAAAGATTTACCACATTCAGACACATAATCTGAATTCCACAATCATAGGCACACCTTATTTCCTTGTACTCCACAATCATAGGCAGACAGATTATAGACGAGGTTTAGAGTCTAGAGATTACTACGCACACTGGCACTGGTAACTTATAGAATATTGGGTGCCACTGCCATGCATATCATGTAAATTATTTATCGGACAACTTAGCTGTTCAGACGACAAATGATGAATCTTGCATCTTCTTCCCTTCAATCTTATCTTCTTCAACACCAACTAAACATCACAGAAGCAGCAAAACTAACGAGTCTGTCTAGTGTTACAGAAGCCCAACTCATCTCAATTACCCTCTTTAAACACTGTATGTAATGTATATATGTTTATGGGGGTTTCATTATGGAGCGACACTTGTTTCGCGGAAGTGTTTTGAACGTAGTTTCAATGTTGATTGATATCGAAATTATTGAGGAGTTTTGGAATAATCGATTAAGTGATATTATGTTATGTCGGAGATGTAAGGGTCAATATATATATAATACGGTAGTAGGACAGTTTGTGAAATATTAAGTTAGATTTAGATGCACCATCATGTTAGTTTTGATCTCTGATTTAGAAGATGATTGTAGAATGTTGAGGGGTTATAGCTGCTTTAGTAAGGGAATCCTTTGGAATTATTTTTACACCTTATTAGTTTGATTTGGATGCAGATATTGTCTGAATTATTTTAAAATCATTTTATATCTATTATACATGAATTTTAAATAAAACACAATTTTTGTTATGTAAAAAATATATATGTTTACATATTTCGATGATCATGGTGCAAATCGGCACTCTTCTTTGTACGGCATTTTGGTTTTGGGTTTCGAAACCTTGAAAATAAAACGATGCGCTTCTAATGAAAGTTGTATTTAATATTTTTGGTCAATAAAGACTAGCTATGGGTGAGTTTTATTCGATCAAAATATAAATGCTTGAAAGGAATATCGAAACGTTTCGAGTCTCAAATTGTTCAAAGCTATGGAAGGACTTGGCATGTGTTTGGTTAGATGTTAGACAGAACATAAATTGATCATGTCATAGCAACTGGAGCGATAAGTATGCGATAGGTAATGGTGGTTGACATGCTCGATGAGTGGGGGAATTGATGCTAGTCTCTTTTGAATCAATATCTCCCTTTAAACGTGTTGTTGAAAATTGCAGCTAAAAAGGTGCCAAAACCCCTATTTGCTATTTGGTAGGTTGAAATCTTTGAGATGAAAGTCGGTTTACTGTGAAACCGATCTACGAGTTTCTCGCCGACCAAAGTATTGATTCAGGGGAAAATATTTTGCCTACTATCAACAAATTTTGAGGTTTACAGAAGGTAAAGATGTTTTTATTGTTAGTGTGTTGTGATCGAGTAATGACCGAACGTTTGCAGAGACATCTAACTACCGGCAATCAGGTGCCCGTTATGTTCTGCTCCGATGGAGGACTCTAATAATTTACTATAACTTTGTCATTTGACTCTTTCAATATGGGTTGCAGCGGTTAAGCGGGACCGACTACATAGATTTATAACGATGAATATAAACGAGTGGATAACTCTGAATCTTGGTAATGCAAAGGAGTTTGTTAGTGTGACTGAAAACTGAGATATTTTATTTGGTTCTACCACAAGCTGATCACTTTTAACTCACCTTTGGCCGATAATTGATATGTGCTTGAACAGGGTAAACAATTTATGGAGGCCACTTGTCGAGTTTTGTCTATGAGAGACTTCCAAAATAGATCGCATTTACACTCAGGTTGGGGTAAATTTATGGCAGCTACCACCTTGTGGTTGGCTGAAGGTAAACATGGACGGGACTCGGAAGATGGAGTCGGATCACGTTACGTGTGAAGAAGTAATCCGAAATTATGGTGGCGAATGGAGGATGAGGTTTACTAAATATATAGGTATATGCTCGATACTAGAAGCGGAGTTATGGGGGTGTTTGGGGCTGCTGTTTGCATGGGAGTTGGGTGGTTATCAAGTTATTGTAGAGCTTGATAGCTTGGAGGCCATCAAGGAGATTAATTTGGCTGGTGTTGGCCGCACGCGGGTGACGATCCTAGAACAAGTTGTCGAGTTGATGCAGTTTAAATTGTTAGAACCAAATTATAATAAATATGAAATCAAATAGAATTTAATCATGCAAAATCATCAAGAAGAAGAAATACTATATTTGAAGAAACGTACATGGATTAATTGATAGATTGAAATCTTTAAATCTTCCATGAAGAGAGAGTTCTATTAAATATAAACTCTCTGACTGGGATAAAAGTAAATACGAGATCATCTATTTCTTAAAGACTATAACCCCTTTTATATAGTTTATTTAAGAATCAATTATTGTTTGTACTTATAACTCTAACCTTCATCAAATTATAATACAGCTTTAAAAATATCTACACTTTTGTTTTCATGAAACTTCTAATATCTTATGACTTTATAATATAATTTATCATTTAATTTGTGTCATATTTTATGATAACAATATGCATTATAAATATGTGCCTATAATTATGGATTTTATTCCAACAATCTCCCACTTAGGCAACCTATGTTTTTGATAAATGTATAACCTTATGAGTTCAAAACTTGTTATTATGCAATATGTATTCTATAACAATCTCGTCCATCAACTATATCCATATAGGATCAAAGCGGCATTCGCCATATTTATCATGACTAGACCCTTTAATGGTCACGTATATAAACACAGTCAAATGACATAGATCAATCATAGAGCGTAGCATGAAAATTACAAGCAATGTGAACCACACATGTCTATTTCCAATTGGTCCTCTTTAAACATTAGTGAGATCAAATTTTACCAAAACTAGAGTGTAGATAAACTAAAACAAACTTTATTTCTACATAAAATAATTTTAACATGAATATCCTTAAACTGAAGTAACTAAAATTGTGTCTATAACAAACAAGCATTAAAATTACAAACTCCTACTAAAACTGAATATACTTAAATGATATTACACACAAATGAGTAATGTGCTCATGAAAGATCTTGGGTGATAGTTCTTTAATAAGCGCGCAATTATGAGTATGTACCAATATGTTATATAAACACATAACTACTCTGAATTTTCTTTAACAACAAGAAACATAATGTTTATGTGTTTAGACTTAAAGTGTTTTTGTTGTATATAGAATAAAGGACTATAACTTAGTTGTCACAAAATAACCAAAGTGGTCTTTCTTATCAATCCATAATTAGCAGTTCATGTGACAAAAATTTTCATGTATATTCCAGTAAGTCGGAGTCCATAAAACTTGATGATCTCTTACTTATTAGACCTTTGACAAGTAAAGATATTTATAACCCCTAAATCACATAGAATAATCAAAGTAATTACTAATTGTTTTAGAATTTAATTTTTCCTCGTATATCCTAACTTATTACAAAAGAGCACAACACTTTATAACATATTATTGTCTCTTTTGAGTTGGAACCTTAACAATTACATTCTGATTTATTTTTGCCCTTATTTTATGCAATTTCAAGTGAGTACTTTAAAACTTATTATGCTTCAACCTTTCTTCCTCTTGCACATAATGAAAAATGAGCACATTTAGAGTTCATTTTTCTTTTTGAGTTGATTAAACTCTATAGGAAGCAATACTGAAATCAAAAGAAAAAGTAATTCTTTTAGAAAAAATTGATATTAAGTGCAGTCTTGAAGCAATATGAAATATATTCATAATGTACTCTCTCATGTTTCCTTGACCCTTATACTTTATAGACATCAAAGAAGTAAAAATTAAACCTTATTGTTTTTGAAAAATATTTTTTTAATTTCGTTAAGGAAATCATAAGTCTTAGTAATCTTTTCAGATTATGTGCCCGTAAAGGCTTCTAAAATATTGTGCTTCATGACCACTAGACTTATGTAATTTGAACAAATTTCACCTTTCGAAATCCAATTAAGGATGTTATCCCCTATGGGAGGTGGAAATTGTTTTTTTTCTTAGTGCAAAGTTTATGCTTATATAACCAAAACCTTATGTAAATGCATTTTTCCAATTCCTTTAAATTTGTCCCATTAATCATGAAAATAAAATTAATATTAGCAGAAATTATGATAGCAAAAGAACTAGATGAACAAAATAAATAACAAGCTCACATAAAGAAAACAATAAATTCAAAATGATGGCTAATTTTCATCACAATAAATCAAACACTACATTAATATCAAGTCTTTGAACAATAATATTAACAGTAAATGGTACTCTTGTTGTAGTAATCAAACACTGACAATAAGTTATGTCAAACAAAAGACCAATATTTGGACTAATAAACATATGAAATCCAACCAAATATTAACTTTCCTTTAGATGTATAATAAACATATGAATCACAAAAAACACATAATCATCTTGATATTTTAAATAAACTAGTCTACACAAAAGATGTTACTTTGGAGATAATATGTTTCAACTAATCTATCAAAATATCAGACATTGCCATCATATTAATTAATTTATTTCAAATATATATATTCTATTAACCAACAATCAAAACTGAAAACTCGAATTGAATATATACATGTATTGCATTTGTTAATGTAACCCCCCAGACCCGGTCTGTAAGTTAGACTCAAACCTAAGTGGTCACATATCTCATTCAGAGGTTTTTTTATTTATTTATATAACTTATAGAACATTAAATACAGTACATAACAAAATATTAATAATACAGATATGTCCAAAACGATATCAAATACATGTCACCAAACATAACTGAAAAAATATATAGAAATATATGTTCGTACAAAATAAGTAGTTGATCTCCCCTGATGCCAAATCTGCTAGCTTACGGTCTGCTGTTATCTGAAAAAGTTAAAAACTATAGAATGAGCTAAAAAGCCCAGTGTGCTCCACAGTGCATAAAAACATACGAATAAAATATTCCAATAAAATCGGTTATCAAACATATTTTAAAATATGATCATTATTTCCATATAATCACTCAGGTTTCTATCTTTTATATATTTTCCCGAAATATACACCCACCTGCACACCAGTAAGGACTTACCCTAAGCACGAAGCTGAGGAGCCTGCAGTAATAACGTCTCCATCCAGTCGCTTTCATCACTACAATGTGTAGGTTCCTCAGAACCATACACCCACCTGCACACCAGTAAAGACTTACCCTAAGCACACAGCAAATGAGTCTGCAGTAATAACTTCCCCAACCAGTCACTCCACTCACTACAATGTGTAGGTTCCCCAGAACCATACACCCACCTGCACACCAATAAGGACTTACCCTGAGCACACAACAAATGAGCCTGAAATACTTTCCTTAATAATATCCCAGTAACAGAAATAAACATGTATGTATTTAGGTGAAATAAATATTAATTCATTAAAACATGAAAATGGTTCATGCTCATAAATCATATGCAGAAATTACATAAACCATACATCAGATCAGTAATATCCAGTAAATCAGGTGTCGGTAACCAGTATTCATAAAACATGTATCATGTTGTAATAATATTCAACATCATCATAAATTTGAAACCATTTATATGATAGTTTAAAACAGTAAGATAACACCGTCAGTAAACACACATGTAACAGTCTGAGAAATCAGATAGGGAAGCCTATTACTGGTCTGTCGATCACGCTCTGTTGCAGCGCTAGATCCTACGAATTAGAAAAATCTATATTTGAATTCTACTATAAATAATCTTAATATTTATTTAAAAATATACGGAAACCTACGGGTAATTCTTGTAATACGCTGTTCGGACTGATCTGACGAACGAACAACACCGGACCTAACTGATCCTTGCTCAGGTGAAACACGAGTACCTTCATAAAATATTTTATTGAATCAATTCCTTAACCAAAACTCTTAAAAATAATCAAAATATTAAGATACTAAGCCTTTTTGGGTTCACATGCTCGATTTGGGAATTTCAGGTCAGAATTTGGCAAAACGGACTTCGGAATCAAATTCAAGACGTCGAAAAACATAAAGTTTGACCTTCCGAAATTTCGAATTCTTAGTCAAAATCAAAGTCAACGGGTTTGACTGACGATTTGGAGACTTTCGGGTTCGAATTTAGTGAAACGGACCCCAAAAACGGATTCGGAACGTCGAAAACTATCAGGATATGTATTTTTGGAAAAGATTAACGATCGTTTAATAGCCGGTCAAAGTTATTGCCAAATGAGGTCAACAAGCTGTCAAACATTTTACATAAATAGCACCCTTTTCAAATTAATTCCCAAAATAGCATCATTTCGAATTAATTCTCATAATATCACGCTTTTCGAAAAAAATACCAAAATAGCACCCATTTCGAATTAATTCCCAGAATAGCACTAAAATTGAATTAATTCCCAGAATATCACCGGTCAACGATCAACGGTCGGGTCGGGTCAACGGTCGGGTCAGGTCGGGTCGGACCGGTTCAGACCGATCAAACCGATTCGAACCGGTCAAAACCGGTTTTCCAGTTATGCACTCGCCCTGCGGCGGCGCGTGTGGGCGCGTGGGACCTCCTCCGGGGCTTTAAAAATCACAGAAAAATTTCTAAAAATTAGTTTGAGCAATTTCTAGATACTTACAAAAATCGGTTCAAATTTTTGAACGGCGGAGAGCTCGATTTCATCAAATCGGAAACTTTAACAGCTTCACCTCCCCACGCGTCGCCGTCGACGGATACAGAGGATAACACCAGCGGACTCGGAATGGCACAAGAAACACGATGGTACGGGAGGTGTCGTAAACGGAGCAACGATCGGCGATGAATTTATGATTTTCTAGGCGATTGAACTAAAAAAACGTCGATGCTTTGACTTGAAATTCACGGCGTTTGGCAGCGTTTCGCTTCAATTAATTTAAGGAGATTGTTCCTGACTCGATAACGAACACGATGGTAATTTCAAAACGGCGATCGAAATTCGGACGGCGTCAGGATCGTCGTCGGAAGTTGAGGTTGGGAGAGGGGAATTTGGGAGGAATTGGTTTCTGATTTCCAGAAACCAACTCCCGTAATATACACCAAACTTACCTACTTTTCTTGGGCAAATTCAGGACTTCGTCCCTGAATTTTCTTTAACTCTAAAACAAGCTACAAGTTTTAAAATCTTTCAATTTAGTCCCCAAAAATTTACAAATTTTCACAATTAAAACCTCAATTCCCAATTAAATATTATTTTGAAATTTTCGGGTTGTTACAATTCTCCCCCTCTACAAGAAAGTTCGTCCTCGAAATTTACCTTTTGAAAATAGATGAGGAAATTGAACCTCCATTGACTCCAATGTCTCCCAAGTAGCTTCTGAGGGGCTACGATTACTCCACTGAACTTTGACCATTGGAATACGCCTATTCCGAAGAACTCGCTCATCCCTTTCTAAAACCTGAACAGGTTCCTCCTCATAAGACAAATCAGGTCTCAGCTCTACCTCATCAACCTGAATGATGTGATCTGGATCTGGACGGTATCGCCTCAACATAGATACATGAAAAACATCTTGAATACGACTGAGCTGGGAAGGCAACTCAAGCTGATAAGCAACAGGTCCAACTTTCTTCAGAATACGATACGACCCAATAAATCGCTGACTCAATTTACCCTTACGTCCAAATCTCAATACTTTCTTCCATAGAGATACCTTGAGAAAAACCTGATCTCCAACCTCAAACTCGATATCCTTACGTCGCTTATCTGCGTATGACTTCTGCCTATCAAATGCCTCTCTTAAGCGATCACGGATCAGTCTGACAGTATCTTCAGTCTCTCGAACCAAGTCTGGACCCAAAGTTTTTCTATCATGCAACTCTGTCCAACATATAGGAGTACGACATCTACGTCCATATAGAGCCTCATACGGTACTATTATTGTAAGCAAACTTAGCTAATGACAAGAAATCTTCCCAACTACCACGGAAATCAATCACACAACCTCGTAACATATCCTCCAACACCTGAATAACTCGCTCAGACTGTCCATCAGTCTGTGGATAAAAAGATGTACTGAAATTCAAACGAGTACCCAAAGCCTCATGCAAAGCCTTCCAGAACCTAGAAGTGAACCTTGGATTTCGATTAGATATGATAGACAACGGAACACCATTAAGTCTAACGATCTCAGAAATGTACAACTTAGCCAGTTTGTCCAAAGAATAATTAATCCGGATTGGAATAAAGTGCGCTGACTTGGTGAGTCGATCAATAATCACCCAAATAGAATCCTTTTTAGAAGGAGTCAAAGGAAGACCAGTAACGAAGTCCATCGTAATACGCTCCCATTTCCACTCAGGAATATTAATTGACTATAACAATCCAGACGGATGCTGGTGCTCTGCCTTAACCTGCTGACAAGTCAAACACCTCGCCAAAAAATCTGAAATATTCTTCTTCATACCAGTCCAAAAGTAGCGCTCTTTGAGATTATTGTACATTTTGTCCCCACCAGGATGCATAGCATAAGGACTACTATGAGCCTCCTGAAGAATAATCCGTCTCAACTCATCATCTTTAGGGACATAGTAACGACCATGAAAACACAAAATACCATCTTGATCCATAGTATACTCTGAACTCGATCCTTGTTTAACTTGCACAATAATGGAAAGCAATGAGCTATCCAGAAGTTGTTTGGTCTTAATCTCCTCGGCCAAAGTAGGCTTAACCTGCAACTCTGCTAATAGACTATTATCATCAAATAAACTCAAGTTGACGAATAAGGCTCTGAGATCTGATATCGCCTTATGGCTCAAGGCGTCTGCCACTACATTAGCTTTCCCTGGATGATATTCTATCTCCAAATCGTAATCCTTTAGAAGCTCCAACCAGCGACGCTGTCTCAAATTCAATTCTTTCTGAGTAAGCAGATATTTCAGACTCTTATGATCAATATAAATATAACACTTTTCTCCGTATAGGTAGTGTCTCCAGATCTTTAAAGCAAAAACCACGGCAGCTAACTCCAGATCGTGAATAGGATAGTTACGCTCATGCGGCTTTAATTAACGCGAAGCATAAGCGACAACCTTTCTATCTTGCATCAAAACACAACCTAATCCAGAGTGAGAAGCATCACTGTAGACAGAAAAATCTTTCCCTGATTCAGGCTGAATCAACATTGGGGCTTGAGTTAGAACAATCTTCAATTTCTCAAAGCTAGCTTGTTGGTCCTCAGACCAGACAAATGGAACATCTTTCCTCAATAGTTTCGTCAGAGGAGCTGCAATAAGGGAGAACCCCTCAACGAATCAACGGTAGTAACCAGCTAAGCCCAAGAAACTACGGATCTCCGAAACGTTCCTCGGTTGCTTCCAGTTCAGAATAACCTCCACTTTGCTTGGATCCACCCGAATACCATCAGTAGAAACGATATGTCCAAGAAAAGTCACTTCGCTGAGCCAGAATTCACACTTGCTCAACTTAGCGTATATCTTATTCTCCCTTAGAGTCTGTAAAACAATCTTTAAATGCTCCTCATGTTCTTCTTCACTTCTGGAATACACCAGTATGTCATCGATGAACACAACTACAAACTGGTCCAAATAAGGTCGAAACACCCTATGCATCAGATCCATAAAAGCAGCAGGGGCATTTGTTAACCCGAACGACATCACTAAAAACTCATAATGCCCATACCGAGTTCGAAAAGCAGTTTTCAGAATATCCGAATCTTTCACTTTGAGTTGATAATACCCAGACCTTAAGTCTATTTTTGAGAAAATAAAAGCCCCTCGAAATTGGTCAAATAGATCATCGATTCTGGGCAAAGGATATTTGTTTTTAACCGTGAGCTTGTTCAATTTCCTATAATCGATACAAAGTCTCAATGTCCCATCTTTCTTCTTGACAAAGAGAACTGGGGCTCCCCACGGTGATACACTGGGTCGGATAAATCCCCTGTCCAACAACTCCTAGAGTTGGACTTTCAGTTCCTTAAGCTCCTTTGGGGCCATACGATAAGGAGCCATTAAAATCGGGGTAGAACCAGAAAATACTTCAATATCAAACTCAACCTCTCTATTCGGCGGTAATCCAGGCAACTCCTCGGGAAAAACATCAGAAAATTCCTTGACAATTCGGATGTCTTCAATATCGGATTGAGATCTCCTGGTATCCAATATATAAGCAAGAAACGCCTCGGAACCTTTTTTGATCATCTTCTCAGCTACCAAAGCAGATAAAATATTCGTCAGAAATCCACGACGTTCCCCGATCATTACAATTTTTCGATTATCTGGGGTCTTCAGAACAGCTCTCTTAGTCTCAAAATCAATATTTACTCGATGTTTGTCCAACCAATCTACGCCGAGAATCAAATCAAACTCTTCCAAAGGTAACTCCATCAGGTCAGCCAGAAGAATCTCTCCATTGATCTCAATAGGGCACTCTTTAAAAATACGATCCAACACGATGGATTTGCCTAAGGGACTTTGAACTATCACTGAATGCTCATTATACTCAACAGGAATATATAGACCCTCAGAAACGGAATGCGATACATAGGAATTTGTAGAGCCACTATCAAATAATGCAAAGTATGGAACTGAATGAATAGTAACAGTACCTGCAGTCACATTAGGCCCATCACGATCCTGTCGAAGTCTGGCAGTGTAAACCAATACAGGCTGTCCAGCCTCAGATCTGACTAGACCCCTACTCTGAGATGCTCGGCCTCTACTAGCAGATCCTGGTACTCTACTCTGATTACGACTTACTAGTGGAGTCTGAACAGTACTTTGAGTACGTGCGGGAGTGCGAGCTGGCGTCTGAACTGTAGTAAATGGCCTTGGACAATCCTTCATGAAATGGTCACAAGAACTACATCTAAAACAGGTACCCAATTTCTTCCAGCATTCTCCAGGATGATGTCTCCCACAATAATCACATAGCTGCAAAGATTGAGACCTAGAAGATCCACCATGTCTAGAAGGCTGAAAAGTTGAAGAACCAGATGCAACAGGTCTGACACTCCCACCGCCTCTCCGAAATGACTCACCCCTGCCTCTCTTGCTAGGGTGTTAAGAAGAATCAACAGAACCAGAAGGCCTCTTGAATCGATTTTGGGCTCGATCACTATCTCTCTTGTGCTCCATACCCAATCGCTCTATTTCCTTAACAGTCTTGGCTATTTCAACCAATGCATCAAAATTCCTTTCCCGGTGGGTAGCGACTCTACTCCTGATCTCATACCGGAGTCCATTTTTGAATCTCAAGCATCTATCTATCTCTGTGCCAACAAGTCCAGGAGCATAACGACTTAATCGGATTAACTCAACCTCGTAGTCCATAACAAACATATTACCCTGCTCCAGATCCTGAAACTCTTGACGTCGCTCCTGCAAGTATCTCTCTCCGATGTAGCGACTCCGGAAGCGAGTCTTAAAAAGATCCCATGTTAACTAGTTCTTCGGAATACTACTAGAAATTGATTGCCACCATCTAAAGCTCTCTTTCTTCAACATAGTTAGGGCCCCCTTCAACTTCTGCTCAGGTCTGAGGTCCATCTCATCCATAATCCTCTCTGTGTCCTCCAGCCAATACTCAGCGTCTGTCGGAGTCCAGCAGTAATACCCTCGAATGGAATTACACCAGCAGCGACCAAAGAATTTGAAATCTCCACTGCAGTCATGTTACTAGGGGCTATAGCAGCTCTCTGAAACATGCGGAAGGTAGATCTATTAATGGCGTCTTCATTCATCTCAGAATCCTCATTTTCAGTGATGGGATGGTCTCTCACAGGAGTAAACTGATCATCATGAGAAAGAGTCGGATCTACTTGTTGAACAGGAGGATCACGTGGTGACATCAGATCGTCTATCGTAACAGAAGGTCGAGCGACTCGCCCTCTATCACGTCCACTTCCTATCCTACGACCTCTAGCAGCATTCATCGTTGGATCTATAAGGCTCTACAGAAAGAATTTGAAACATGTGTCAGATTAGCATCAGGGATCTCGAGAAAACTTTAAATCATAACATAAGGTGACACTTTTTTTCCTTAAAAATCCAAAGTTTAGGACCCATATACAGTCCGAGCGTTTAAAACCGAAAGGTCTGATACCACCAAATGTAACCCCCCAGACCCGGTCTGTAAGTTAGACTCAAACCTAAGTGGTCACATATCCCATTCAGAGGTTTTTTTTATATAACTTATAGAACATTAAATATAGTACAGAACAAAATATTAATAATACAGATATGTCCAAAACGATATCAAATACATGTCACCAAACATAACTGAAAAACATATAGAAATATATGTTCGTACAAAATAAGTAGTTGATCTCCTCTGATGCCAAATCTGCTAGCTTACGGTCTGCTGTTATCTGAAAAAGTTAAAAACTATAGAATGAGCTAAAAAGCCCAGTGTGCTCCAAACAGTGCATAAAAAACATACGAATAAAATATTCCAATAAAATCGGTTATCAAACATATTTTAAAATATGATCATTATTTCCATATAATCACTCAGGTTTCTATCTTTTATATATTTTCCCGAAATATACACCCACCTGCACACCAGTAAGGACTTACCCTAAGCACGAAGCTGAGGAGCCTGCAGTAATAACGTCTCCATCCAGTCGCTTTCATCACTACAATGTGTAGGTTCCTCAGAACCATACACCCACCTGCACACCAATAAAGACTTACCCTAAGCACACAGCAAAGGAGTCTGCAGTAATAACTTCCCCAACCAGTCACTCCACTCACTACAATGTGTAGGTTCCCCAGAACCATACACCCACCTGCACACCAATAAGGACTTACCCTGAGCACACAGCAAATGAGCCTGAAATACTTTCCTTAATAATATCCCAGTAACAGAAATAAACATGTATGTATTTAGGTGAAATAAATATTAATTCATTAAAACATGAAAATGGTTCATGCTCATAAATCATATGCAGAAATTACATAAACCATACATCAGATCAGTAATATCCAGTAAATCAGGTGTCGGTAACCAGTATTCATAAAACATGTATCATGTTGTAATAATATTCAACATCATCATAAATTTGAAACCATTTATATGATAGTTTAAAACAGTAAGATAACACCGTCAGTAAACACACATGTAACAGTCTGAGAAATCAGATAGGGAAGCCTATTACTGGTCTGTCGATCACGCTCTGTTGCAGCGCTAGATCCTACGAATTAGAAAAATCTATATTTGAATTCTACAATAAATAATCTTAATCTTTATTTAAAAATATACGGAAACCTACGGGTAATTCTTGTAATACGCGGTTCGGACTGATCTGACGAACGAACAACACCGGACTTAACTGATCCTTGCTCAGGTGAAACACGAGTACCTTCATAAAATATTTTAGTGAATCAATTCCTTAACCAAAACTCTTAAAAATAATCAAAATATTAAGATACTAAGCCTTTTTGGGTTCACATGATTGATTTGGGAATTTCGGGTCAGAATTTGGCAAAACGGACTTCGGAATCAAATTCAGGACGTCGAAAAACATAAAGTATGACCTTCTGAAATTTTGAATTCTTGGTCAAATCAAAGTCAACGGGTTTGACTGACGATTTGGAGACTTTCGGGTTTTAATTTGGTGAAACGGACCCCAAAAACGGATTCGGGACATCAAAAATTATCAGGATAGGTATTTTCGGAAAAGATTAACGATCGTTTAATAGCCGGTCAAAGCCGGTCAAAGTTCTTGTCAAATGAGGTCAACAAACTGTCAAATATTTTTACATAATTAGCACCCTTTTTAAAATAATAACCATAATAGCACACTTTTCAAATTAATTACCAAAATAGCACCTTTTTGAATTAATTCCCAAAATAACATCATTTCGAATTAATTCCCAGAATATCACCTTTTTTTCGAAAAAAATTACCAAAATAGCACCCATTTCGGATTAATTCCCAGAATAGCACCAAAATCGAATTAATTCCCAGAATATCATCGGTCAACGGTCTGGGTCATGCCAACGGTCGGGTCAGGTCAGGTCGGACTGGTTCAGACCAGTCGGACCGGTTCAGACCGGTTGGACCGGTCAAAACCGGTTTTCCAGTTATGCACTCGTCCTGCGGCGGTGCGTGTGGCGCGTGGGACCTCCTCCGGGGCTCTAAAAATCACGGAAAAATTTCTAAAAATTATTTTGAGCGATTTCGAGATACTTACAAAGATCGGTTCAAATTTTTTGAACGGCGGAAAGCTCAATTTCATCAAATCGGAAACTTTAACCGTTTCACCTACCTACGCGCCACCGTCGACGGAGACAGAGGATGACACCGGCGGATTCGGAACGGCACAAGGAACACGATGGTACGGGAGTTGTCGTAAACGGAGCAACGATCGACGATGAATTTATGATTTTCTAGGCGATTGAGCTAAAAAAACGTCGATGCTTTGACTTGAAATTCACGGCGTTTGGCAGCGTTTCGCTTCAATTAATTTAAGGGGATTGTTCTTGACTCGATAACGAACACGATGGTACTTTCAAAACGGCGATCGTAATTCGGACGGCGTCGGGATCGTCGTCGGAAGTTGAGGTTGGGAGAGGGAATTTGCGAGGAATTGGTTTCTGATTTCCAGAAACCAACTCCCGTAATATACACCAAACTTACCTATTTTTCTTGAGCAAATTCAGGGCTTGGTCCCTGAATTTTTTTAACTCTAAAACAAGCTACAAGTTTTAAAATCTTTCAATTTAGTCCCCTAAAATTTACAAATTTTCACAATTAAAACCTCAATTCCCAATTAAATATTATTTTGAAATTTTCGGGTTGTTACAGTTAATATAAACAAAACTATGTAAATATTGTCAACCAATCAATTTCTCTTAATTTATCTTTTAATTAAAAGAAAATAAAAATAATAATAAATTTGAATACACTTAACCTTATCTCAAGATATCAAATACTCGATTAATATTTCATCTTTAGACAAAATATTCACATTAAGTGATATCTAATGCGGAAACCAAACACTAATAATAAGAACATGTCAATCAAAAAATCTTTCTTTGAGTCAATTTATAACTCACACATCAAATCGAATAATTATCACATACTTATTACTAAAGTTGTACATACAATTATGTCAACTATTATCTATTAACCTTCCTTTGGGCCTATCAATACTAACATATCTTAAGTTACATGTACGAAATCTATATAAAATATTTTTCATAATTGAGATCAATTTAACAACTTATTGCTATAATTAAGCCGTCTGAAAATAAATATTAGTATTCAAATTTAATATTTCTACAACAATTATAGGTCAAAACTGGAATTTTTTATTGCACTACGATATCTGAAATAACCTAAAATAAGGTTACATAAATGCTGTTATCAAAAAATTGAAACTCGAGTCTTTGATTTTTTTTTAAAGAATTCTTAAACATGCATTTCATTCATAACTCCATAAATCATCAAATACAGACCGAATTCAAAACAATCAACATTTAATCAAAAGTCAAGGTCAAAGTGCATACTAATGAATTAAATTTTTAATCAAATTGAACCGAATATATCAATGTCAAATTTATATTCTATAATCTATAACAGTCAAAAACTAAAAATGATTCTTTTAATAAAATCATGATTTCTAAAGTAACTCATACTAATCTTGTCTAAATAATGTTATTAGAAACCGAAACTTTAAATATTGAACTATTCTTTAAGAATGAACCCACCAAATTAAACCAATTTAAAACATGATACAAGAAACCAAAACCAAACTGAATTTACTATAGAATAAATTCAATCAAATTAAATACGTAACATAAATTACTCGTAATACAAATAGTTACTTTAAATCCATAATCATAATGGTTTTATAATAACCCAAACATAAATTCAGAACTTAACCGCAGATAGTCACTTGAGATTTAACTTTGGATAAAGATACTTTGATTGCAAATATCATTCTCATAATAATATTTGGCAGTTAAAAACATGGAAAAATAAATCAATTTAAACAATATCGCTATATATTAGAATGTGAGTTATCACTATTAAACTTTTACAGAAGAGAGTATCATATATAATTAGTTGAAACTTGTATTTATGATGTCACTAACCCTAATTTAAAAAACGATAAATTTGCCCCAAAAGAACTCAACAGTGGTGAAGCACACTGCACACAATTTCTTTTTGGAGATAAATATACTTTAACAATTTTTAAGTTTAATTTTAATCCCTTAAAATTTAAATCCTAAAATCAATTAACTCTTAATGATTCAATAAGATAGACGATGATACCATTTGTTAGAATCAAATCATAATAAATATGAAAACAAATATGATCTAATCATGTCAAATCATCATGAACAAGAAATACTATATTTGCGGCAGCGTACTTGAATTAATTGATAAGTTAAAATCTTTAAGTTTTTCTTTGGTTGTGATCTTTCAAAAAGATAGGGTTCTCTTAAGTATAAACTATCTGACGGTGATAAGAATAAATACGAGATCGTCTATTTCTTGGGACCATAACCCCTTTATATAGCTGATTTAAGAATAAGATATTATCTGTACTTTTAACTCTGCACTTATAATTCAAGAGATACGTGAATTTATTCTATATTGTTAAATAGGTTGTATTGAATTTAGTCACTCAATTATTAAATATATCAATTTAGTCCATCTGTTATAAATTAATTCAAATTACACCGTTTAATGTTAAATGGACCAGTTTAATCACTTTATTAGTAAAAGAAATCAAACATGATCAAATTTTCAAAGTTAACACTCACTATTTAAAAATACCAATAATAAAGTTAATATTTTTATTATTTTTTATATCTCTCCGAACGTATTCTTTTATTTACAATTGAGTTACAAGTGAAAAAAATATTGTTATTTTCTATCTTAATAGTAAATATGTCACGACTCAGTCTATTTTAACCTGCATGGTGTGATCCATTTATATATTATTTAGAAGATATTTTTAATTTATAGTATATCAATCGGTATCCATTTTGCAAGGAGTGCTCGTATGTGCATAATGAGTCTTGACAAAAACAATTGATACATTTTTTAAATATAAAATTAGATTATTTTATTTATATAATAATTAATTGATTAAAAATATTCAGAATAAATTTTATTTTATAATAAATTTTATTTAAAAACATCTTAAAAATCTTCTGAACGAAACGAAAAATCACCAAAACTCGGTCCGAGAGAGTAGGGGGAAACCTTGACTTTCAACACATATAAGGAGTGTTTTAGAAACAGTCAAAGTCAACGGTCAAAATCTCTAAACTATAACGAACTCGCCATTAGACCTTCCTTTATATTCTCTCCATCTCAGACATCCTCTGGAACAACGAGAATCAAATCCAAATTCCATCGTTATAGTGAAGAGAGAAGTAGCATACATATTTTTTTTATAGAAAGAAAAGAGCATAATTCGAACTACATTTACAACGCCATGTCGTGTTCCCTCGCCGTATCTAGCTCTCCGGTGCCTTCTCCGTCGATGGGTCTTTTCTGCAACAGATCTTCGTTCATCTCTTCGTCGCCCGAAGCTTTGAATTTATCATTGGCTCACCTCAAACCTTCACCTTCTCCTTCTTCACCGTCTCCTTCTTCGCCCTGTTCGCCTTTTAGGCTTCGGCTTCAAAAACCGCCGTCTGGGTCCTGTTATCGACTTATGCTTCAACGTCAACGTCTTCAACGGATTCGGGTTCGAGTGTAGGGCTGGGTCCTGGATCGGGTCCAACTATATTGAAGAGGAAGAGGCCAACAAGACTGGATATACCAGCGGCAACGGTAGCGTTGCGTTTCGGGGTTCCGACGACGCCGTGTGAAGTTGTGAGAGAGGTGGAGAGAGAGGGATATGGGTATTCAGTTTATTGTAAAAGGGGGAGAAAAGAGGCTATGGAAGATAGATTTGCAGCTTCAGTTAAACTCCTAGGAGATCCCAAACAGGTAATTTTATACTATAAGAGGATTTGAAATGATGAAAAAGAGAAAGATGGATGCTGTAATTGATTTTATTTGGCATCAAAAAATGAATTTGAAGTTGCTGATACTCGTTTCGTTTATATGATAACCGCAGTCATTTTTTGGTGTTTTTGATGGACATGGAGGCGTTAAGGCTGCCGAGTTTGCTGCGCAGAAGTTGGGGAAGAACATTTTAGATGAAGTTGTTAGGAGAAGAGATGAAACCAATGTAAAGGAAGCTGTCAAAGCAGGTTATTTGAAAACAGATGCTGAGTTTCTTAAGGAAAATGTCACCGGTGGGTCTTGCTGTGTGACCGCTCTGATAAAAAATGGAAACCTTGTCGTATCGAATGCTGGTGATTGTCGTGCTGTTCTTAGTAGGGATGGTGCTGCTGAAGCTCTCACCTCTGATCACCGACCGACAAGGGAGGACGAAAGGAACAGAATTGAGACTTGGGTAAGTTGTTTCTCAAATAAATCACCCTCGACTTGTGCTTTGTTTACAATTCTCATTCAAGGTGTGCAATTGGAATGAACTTGGACTGATGCATTATTTGTTTTCGCAGGGTGGCTATGTGGACTTATGCCGCGGTGTTTGGAGGGTTCAGGGTTCTCTGGCTGTCTCCAGAGGAATTGGAGACAATCACCTTAAACAGTGGGTAATAGCTGAGCCAGAGACAAAGATCATTAGTATCAAACCCGATTACGAGTTCTTAATATTAGCCTCTGATGGCTTATGGGATAAGGTAGATTTTTATTTTATTAATCTTTCTTTAAAGTGTTCCATATGGTTTTTCATATTAAACTTAACAGCTTCTTCCCTTTTTTTCAGGTTAGTAATCAGGAAGCAGTTGACATTGCTCGTCCTTCGTGTGTTGGCATCAATAACCCCAATCCATTGAATGCCTGTAAAAAGCTCGTCAACCTTTCTGTTTCACGAGGCTCATCTGATGATATCAGTGTGCTGCTGATTCAGCTTGGGCAATATTAATTCACCAGTTTCTAAATGGAAGGCCATCAGTTCATTTAACTCTGGCCGAGTTTCAGTATAGGAGAAGAACACAGTATCTGAATACAAGAACTGTACCCATTGCATCGACTCAGTTGTAAACTTGTTTGTAATATTTGATATTCATTGACCTTAGAGTTAGAAATTCAGGACATACTTTATACACAATTTTCTAATAATGTATTCTGATGGTGGCAGTTCATTTTTGTATACAATGTTCTCAACTGTCCTGTTGATTAACTTGCAACAATAACAACAACAACAAAATCCAACTCCCATATGCAATGGGATAAGGGGAGGTAGGGTAGTAGGCTGCCCCCAACGTCAGGTTGAGAGTAGGTTCCGTGGAAGACCTCCGGCAGTCAGGAAATTAAAAATATAGATAAAATGCAATGCATGTATAAATAAATACATAAATAAATAGTTGAACAATATTCATATGCAGTCATTAATATCATTAATATCATATGCGCGTTTGTAATGGGCAGTAATCCCTGTAAATAAATCCCTGCAAAAAAATCTCTGCATATAGACAGAAACGTAAGACCCGACTAAATTTAAAAGTGAAGAGAATGTTATACAGAAGTCAACGATAGCAATCCCAGTTCTAAGCCTTCATAAATACCAATAACAGAAACGTATAAAAAGTAGAACTTGTTCATTAGCTGGTATGATTCTAGTTGATTAGCTGTTGCAAAGTTTGATTCTTCTCTGCGTGAACATGATGAACTTATGAATCTGGACTGCCTTCTTCCTGGTAACTTGAGATTATGGACCAGTTTGACATTGTCAAACTTCTTGATGAGCGTTCCTTCTAATATGCCAATAAGTGTCGAATTCATGTTTAGAACGGCAATCATGAAACACCAGGAAACTCAAGCATGCTACAAAAACCACTACTGCACATTGATTGAATCATTGACCTAATCTTTATCACACATTGATTGAATCATTGACCTAATCTTTATCACAAAACGGAAAGAAAATATGCTGATGCCAGCAAGACTACTACAAATTATTTCCCCCACTCAAGTCGGCATTGGCGACAGAATCATATTTTTCATGTTCAGTCACCAGTTGTCTAAATATGACCCCTTCACTATATCTGACCCACAACTAGCACATGAGAACAAGACCGAACGGCCAATTGCTTTTGTTTTTTTATATTCTAAATATTCCTACATCACACATGTTCCTAGAAATACCGCAGTCTTTAGTGGAAAGAACAACAAGTGAGGCGTTTGGTGCCTTGCAACATGTATTCATGTTCTTTGTTTTGAGCGTTCGAACTTACTAATGTCTGTCCAAGTCAAAAACACATGCTGCGGCCTTGAAAAGTTCTGCTACATTTTTCTTCTTGTCTTCAAGTAATCTTAATCTACGCTGACTGTCGACCACCGAAGTTACAAAAACCTAATTAGGATTGGAAGATCAAGGGTAAAAAAATCCATTACAGTTTTGAATTTGATAGAAACAAGCACCCACGAACAACAGAGAGCAGCATAAATTAACGAACTTCCAGAATTGCATGACAATTTACACGATGTATTTATTTATTTCTGTGACAACAAGTTGCAATTAGATATGCGTGCATGGATCTCAAGAAAAAGAGGAGCGGCATCAAATTGAGGGGAATTGAGATTTGCATTTTATCGATCCCACAAAACGAAAGAATTTGCTGTTCATGCACGTTAAGACTGTCGACCACCCGATTCGTGTTCTGTTTTTTTGTCTTGCTTTGTTATGACAAATATTGACAGCCTTGGAACAAGCTTCGCTGCTTTTCTGACTTACTCGGCTATTTGTTTAACATAGGCGTTCAAGTTCTCATCAATTGAACTTAACATCAGATTTTTCATTGGTGGCTGGTAAATAGGCTGAAACGACTATTCTCCCAGTATAATATTGAACCCTAAAACCAAACCTATCTCAACTCTAGTTATTTTCTTTTATCTTTTTGAAGCATTAGTTAGCGGATACCTTCTGTGCCAACGTGGACAACAATTTCTGGCATTTCCCTTCGAGTAAGGAACTTGTTCTAGCTCATCCAAAATTCGATACCTTGTTTACAGCCGGATTATAGTGGAATATTGCTATTCTGCCCTTTTCGTATTTGATGATTGAGTGTGCTCAATTAACACAAGCATCGCGAGACATGGCACCGGGTCCACTAACTCTGACAATTCAGTCAACATAATCAAAAATTAAGAAATGGTGAAAGAGGGACCTCACTTGATGGCATGTCCATCTACGTACACTTTCAAACATTCAATCCACAATCATCAAATCACATGCAGCGCATGATCTTCAGATCGGATCGCTTCTCACTAGAGCCAAAGTATAGTCTCAAGGGTAAAATTAATCCATATAATTAGTACCAGTACAACACGCATCCGCAATTCTGAGCGTGATTATCTGCTAATAACATCACGCGGATTATTTTGCTAACAGTAAATACAATATTAATACTTTAAACACTTAATTAAAACATTTTAAACTCAAGATGATTTAAAAACGTTATATGCATTTGTTATTATTTAGTATTATTGTTACGACGGTCGTAAAATCTTATCCTATCCCACTTGATGTTTTATTAATCCAATTTATTGATTTAAGCGTGTGCACGCACGTCAACAGACTTCTACTCAAACTCTCTCACTTGAAGAGCAAAACCCAGGCACAAACTGTAGCATGGTTTGGGACTTGAAGATGGAGACAAATGGCAATCTCGTGAGTCACGCACACAACCAACAGCCTCGAATTATTTGTAGTTGCGACGTGTACGTACCGTTTTCTGCCTTGTTAGACTTGCCTTTTGGCAACCAACATGGCACCTCTCTCGAATTTCATACTATTATTTTCCCCTATCAACCAATTTTTTTAGCTTGACTACTCGATTTCTTAGGTGGACATCATGTAGTGTGTTAGCTCCACCATCTTTTTAGACAAATTTGAAAGGCAAGGTGAAGTTTCTTACTATAATTTGTGATGCTCACCTACAATTATGCTTTCCATGAACCGTGTAAGCTATTACCATGACAACCACATTTCAAAAAACACCAAACCCCCCGACACAGCGAGAACAAATCTTGCAAGTAAAATACCCACCTCCAATCATATCAACGCCTTTCATCAATTACATGTGGCCCTCCGTTTAAGGATTGAATCCAGGATCACCCTCCAGGGCTCCACTCTTCCCTCCATTTCTTTCACATCAAAAAAACATGCCTTGTTCAAAGAAAAAAAAACTGTTGCTCCATTTGTCAAACCGTTTTCCGAGTTATCCATTTATAATTTCCACGTAAGACTAAGTATTTAAATACCCGTTTGGGCTCTTAAAATTCACAAGCCGAAAAAAAGTAAGAGTGTTTGAGTTTCAGAGATGGAGAAAAAGAGCACTACTCAGAAAATTTCTTCGAGTAGTGGCAAGTGTTTAGGCAAAGGCTCCTTTGGCACTGTAACATCTGCAACCAATCCGACGGTGCCATTTTTGCAGTTAAGTCCGTCGACTTAGCAACCAGTCTTCCTAGCCAGTTGGAGTCTTTGGAGAACGAAATTAGGATCCTCCGTTCTCTTTCCTCTCCCTATGTCGTTGAGTATCTCGGCGATGACGTGACCATGAACGAGTCACTGACGGCGACTTCTCGGAACCTTCACATGGAGTACTTGGCAGGGGGCACCGTTGCTGAGGAAGCTATTGTTAAAACCCGGTTGGCTGACGTGGAGGAGAAGATTTTGCGGTGGCACACGCGGTGTTTAGTTTCGGCGTTGAATTACGTGCACAGTGAAGGCATTGTTCACTGTGACGTGAAAGGAAAAAATGTTTTGGTGGGCCATGATATATCATCCGTAAAGCTGGCGGATTTCGGTTCAGCGATGGTTGAGATTAGAAACGAAAGCTCCGATGACAGAAGGTCCATGAGTTTGCCACGTGGAAGCCCACTCTGGATGGCTCCCGAGGTGATTCGCGGTGAGTATCAGGGACCGAAGAGTGATGTTTGGTCCTTAGGCTGTACCGTAATCGAGATGGTCACGGGGAAGCCGGCTTGGGAGGACCAAGGCTTCCACTCACTGAATCGAATTGCTAACTCAGACGAATTACCGGAGTTACCGGCTCAGCTATCCGAGCTCGGTAAGGATTTCGTTGACAAGTGTTTGAGAAGGGATCGGAACCAAAGGTGGAGCTGCGCTCAGCTACTGCAGCATCCATTTGTAGCAACAGCTTCGGCACCGAATAGCATCCGAGAATTATCTCCTCGCAGTGTTGTCGATTTCGCCAACTCGAATTTCGAAAAAGAAGAAAACACGGGGAACTCTGAAGCTTCAGCGAGGGAGAGGATTGGTAAATTAGCGACGGAAGGAAGGGTAATTTGGGAATCAGATGGATGGGTGGCAGTAAGGGGTTACGCTCCTGAATCATGTGGGAACTGTGACGAAAGGACAAGTACGGAACTTCCAGAATCGATGAGAACAGAGAAGGAAACGGAGGGGACAAGTTCGGTATATTGGGGTTCTTGGACGGGTTTGGTATTGTTCGATTCGTTTGACAGCATTAGCAACAGAAATACTGTTGTATGGCTATGTGGTAATTACGAGGGTGTGAAAGGGCTTAAATGGTCGAGTAGGTGCGAGTGCTGGGCTGATTTGTGCTGTCGGGAAAGGCCACAAAAGGTGGAATCAACGGTGGAAAAAGGAGAGTGGGGAATCTACATATTTTGTAATTTATTATTACAACTATTTTTGTGTAATTTAAGAATATTCAGATACAGCTTATTGGTAATTTTCAATTACTCTGATTCTTTAAATTTCATTATGAGGCGATCACGATCATTTATTTTTCTAAGATCAAATCAAACATTGGTGATTACAACGATCATTGTTTGAAAGGAGTTATTCCATATTTTCCACAAAGAAAAGGAGATAGACAAAAGTTGAAGGCTTCGTCATAGACCACTTACATTGGTGATGGCACACATTTCTAGCAATTTAAAGGGGAGGGGGGTATAAAAGTTGGTTTAAGGAGCAAGACCCATGTCTATCCTAGAGATTGAAATTAAAGGGTGCTACTATTTTTAACTTTGTTTAAAGTGAGATGGAAAAGATAAGAATAACTTCGGCCATTGGGAAAAAAGGCCCACAACAAGATTGTACCGGTTCAACGCACAAGTTGGTGTGCGAGTGTGGGAATGGATAATCTTTCCCTTCATCTAATTTTAAGCTCAGCTTACTTATTCTTATCCATTAAGATATATATGCTTGCTTGGATGACATGAAACAGTCCCGCACAAGAGATTAATAGAAACCATGGAAAATGAAAGATCAGATTGGTTGGCCCATGGCAGCTATCAAATCTTTGAACAATTCCTGGACACGAAGACCACGCTTTGTCAACAAACAACATGAACCAACTAATTCTTCATATTGATTATCTTAGGTTGTTTTCCTATCCTCTCTTGTTCCGGATTGTAGTTTGGCATTGAACCAACACTGTCTCTGTCACATGGATTCGCTTTTCCCATCAATGTTCTCTTCCCCTACGTTACGCAGATCATGACCTAATGGAGGTTATTTTAGACATGAAACTTTATGATTAGGATCATTTTTATGACAAGTACCCTATCACATTCACATTGAAAAAAAAAACTTATGAATTTAATTATGATTCAAGTGCAAACTTATTAATTCTTATATATTTATATGTTTATTTATTCCTAAAGTGGTTTTTTTTTAATTTCTTGATCATGCAAGTTTTCTAATATATCTCTATATATATCATGTTTTGTATTCTTCAAATAATATATTTAGATGATTTTAATAAAATAAATAAATAAGATAATGATAAAAATAAAATTAAATAAAAAAATAATCATCAAAATTTTTAAATAAAAATTGTAGATAATAAACAATCACGGAAAAATAAAAAAATATCATTATTTTTAAAATTGTATAAACGAGTTACAAATTTAAATAGAGAAAATAACCTCAGTGACCAAAAATACCTTATAATATACGATTTTAACCAATTTTTATTGGATTTGCCAAATTGACCAACTAAATCGCAATGCGATCGATAATTCGCAATGCGATCTCTGATATCGCAAATCAATTTTCAGATTCGTAATGCGATTTTGGACTATCGCAATGCGAATATGTAAATCGCAATGCGAACTTGGACTATCGCAATACTATGTGGGATTGAGCATTACCAACACTTGTTCTCAATACTATGTGAGATTGAGCCTTAAATAGTGATATTATTTTTGAATGTTTTGCTTAAAATTGCAATAATCGCGATTGATTGTAGATTGACATTTAATTATGACATATTTAATCGTATAATACTAATGCAATTGGTTGCTGATTCAGTTGTTTTAAGGTGCATGATTGTTAATTGTTTCATGAATAATCACATTGTATTGGAAACAAGTGTTGGTAATGCTCAATCTCACATAGTATTGGAAACACTATTGTGAATGGTATTTAAGGCTTGGCTTTCCCACTTCCTTGTTGAGTGATAGAGAACAAGGGGGACTCTCGCGCGCCGCCGCCGCCGCCGTCTCGTCTCGACTCGCCTCGTCTCGTCTCGGGTCGTGGTAATGGCAAGGTAATACGTGTCTTTGACACGTCCGCGCGAATACTATCTTTTTAGAGAAAATTCTTAAGAAATAAATGCAATACCACCAGTCGTTGCGCGATAGTCCAAAATCGCATTGCGAATCTGGAAACTGATTTGTCAAAATATTTTCATCAAATTGATTGGATTACTATTTGTCAAAATATTTTCATCAAATGAATCATACTATAATTTCTTAAATAAAATTAAACAAAATTTAAATCATGTTTTTTATCACATGCTATACATGCATCTATCAACAAAATAAATCAACACTTTTTAATAGTAAAAAACTTGAGAAAATAATCATCATACCCGTAAATCTCTTAAGTTCTATGTCTCACTTATTTATGATTAGTTAAAATTTTGAGTAAAGTAAACAAATGATTGATTGACTATATAATGTTGTTTTGTTAAATCTATCAATTACTAAAAATTATAAAATGACTCCCTAACTATAGGACATTAATTTTTTGAGTCTCTGATTACTAAAAGTTACAAAATGAGCAATTGGCTATTCATATGTTCCAAGCTCATCATTTTCTATTAAAAATTGACGACCATTTGAACTAGACGTTAACCTATTGACTAGTGTATGACAAAATATAATCTCATAATTGTTTGAGTTACATTTTGTGGATCGACTCTATTTCTACATTATCTTGTCAAACCAATGTTTTGAATACTATGTCATCGAGTTAGTGTTTGAAAGTAATGGCGGAGCCAGTAAACATCATTAAAATGTAATTTATCATAGCAAGTCAGCATGTTAACGTCTAACTCAGACGATCATTAGTTTTTTTTAATGAGAAATGATGAGTTTAGAATAAATAAATAGTTGGATGATCATTTTATAACTTTTAATAGTCGAAGTACTCAACAAAATAACACTCTTAAGTAGAGAAATTATTTTATAACTTTTAATAGTCGAGAGACTCAACCTACCTTATAGTGAAGAGCATCCACGTACTTTATCCTAAAATTTTGTAAACAATTTAGTGAGTCCTAATTCTTTAAATTCACAAATCACAATCGATTAGGATCCATTTAATGTTGGAGTTTCACTAAATTTACAGAAAATCTAATGTCAGGTAAGCCTATCGAGGAGATTCTGACTATTGATAAGAAGCCCAATCTCGTAGTAAAAGGATTGATTCACACATCTGCAAAGTGGACTCCACCAGCTAGCCATCGGTTAAAAATCAATACAATGGGGCCTGTAAGTTGAATAGTGGCTATGCTATATGTGGTGGTGCTACAAGGGACGTTGATGGAGAGTGGGGAGTAGACATTCATTTTAGTCCGTGTCTTTATTATTAGTAATAATAATAAGAGAAAATAATCTCATGACCAAAAATGTCTTATAATATATGATTTTAATCAATTTTTTTTGGATTTACCAAAATGACCAACTAAATCGTAATGCGATCGATAATTCACAATGCGATCTCCGGTATCGCAAATCAGTTTCCAGATTCGCAACGCGAACTTCGATTATCGCATTGCGATTTACATATTCGCATTGCGATAGTCCAAGTTCGCGTTGCGATAGTCGAAGTTCACGTTGCGATTTATTCCAAATTCGTTGCGATTTATTCCAAATTCGATGCGATTTATTCCAAATTCGTTGCGATTTATTCCAAATTCATTGCGATAGTCCAAGTTCGCGTTGCGATTTATTCCAAGTTCGTTGTGATAGTCGAAGTTCGTGTTGCGATTTATTCCAAATTTGCTGCGATAGTCCAAGTTCGTTGCGATAGTCGAACGTGTCGAAGACACGTATTACCACGACCACGAGACGTGACGGGACGGCGGCGGCGGCGCGCGAGAGTCCCCCTTGTTCTCTATCACTCAACAAGGAAGTGGGAAAGCCAAGCCTTAAATACCATTCCTAATAGTGTTTCCAATACTATGTGGGATTGAGCATTACCAACACTTGTTCCCAATACTATGTGGGATTGAGCCTTAAATAGTGATATTATTTTTGAATGTTTTGCTTAAAATTGCAATAATCGCGATTGATTGTAGATTGACTTTTAATTATGACATATTTAATCGTATAATACTAATGCAATTGGTTACTGATTCAGTTATTTTAAGGTGCATGATTGTTAATTGTTTCCTGAATAATCACATTGTATTGGAAACAAGTGTTGGTAATGCTCAATCCCACATAGTATTGGAAACACTATTGGGAATGATATTTAAGGCTTGGCTTTCCCACTTTCTTGTTGAGTGATAGAGAACAAGGAGGATTCTCGCGCGCCGCCGCCGCCGTCGTCTCGTGGTCGTGGTCGTGGTCGTGGTCGTGGTCGTGGTCGTGGTCGTGGTCGTGGTAATACGTGTCTTCGACACGTCCGCGCGAATACTATCTTTTTAGAGAAAATTCTTAAGAAATAAATGCAATACCACCAGTCGTTGCGAATTTGGAATAAATCGCAACGCAAACTTCGACTATCGCAACGAATTTGGAATAAATCGCAACGCGAACTTCGACTATCGCAACGAATTTGGAAACTCGCAACGCGAACTTCGACTATCGCAATACGAACTTGGATTATCGCAATGCGAATTATCGATCGCATTGCGATTTAGTTGGTCATTTTGGCAAATCCAAAAAAAGTTGGTTAAAATCGTATATTATAAGGCATTTTTGGTCACTGAGGTTATTTTCTCTAATAATAATAATAATTATTAATTTTTATAATTGTTTATTTACATATCTAAAATGGCCAACATGTTATAAAACATAACAAAAACTAAGTTAAGCCTAAGGCTACTGACTAGGGTTGTAAATGAGTCGAGCTCGAATATTTTTAAGCTCGTCTCGAACTTGAAAAATTTAAAATTATGCTCGACTCGAAAACTCATTAGTTAAAATTTATCAAGCTCAGTTCGAACTCGAAATATAATATTGAAACTCGACTCGAAAGGCTCAAACTCAAAAAAAATTCCGGAGCTTGATTGAAGCTCGATTCAAGCTCGAACTCTATTCAAGCTCGAATTTGAACCTACAAAAATCTTATATTACATTTAAAAATATATTTTTAAAAATTTATAATTATCAATAATTTTTTTAATATATTTTTAATAATGTAATTTTAAAAAATCTAAAATTATAATATAATATTTATTCGAGTAGCTCGCGAGCTTTTCGAGTTAAGTATTAAGTAGATTATTTTAGTTCGTTAAGAATTCGAGTCGAGCTCATTCGATTCAAGTGTTAATCGAGCTTTGACCGAGTCGATTTCAAGTAACTCGCGATCTATCTCATCTCATTTACAACCTATTATTGACTCAATAAAGACCCACACATATGACCCAAAGGAATTAAGGTTTTGTCTTATAATTACTAAAATAATATATTAAATATCACTCAAAAATGTAACCCTAAATTAATATTTTCCCCATTAAAATAAGTATGAATACTTATATATATATATATATATATGTATCGATATCTAGTGATAATCAAAATTTACCGACTACCAAAATTTTTAATAGTTCTTCATGTTTTCCACCTTCAACATTATAAGTCTGTCAACATTTTCGATAGCGCCTGTCATTATTTTTGATAGTGCTTTACCGAATTTATTAATTATCTTATTAAATTTCTTATCACGTTATTTTATAGTCTTAGTCCGTATTTTCTGAGACAAATCTGACTATTTTGCAGCAACCCTACGCAATCAAGCCACTAATCCCAACTAGAATTAACATCGCCCATTCCCGAAAATACCCTCCTTTTTTCTCATTATCGTCCAGAGAAAACCCTCACTCCCTCTCTCCTTCTATAAAAACCCTAACAGCCTGCATTCACTTTTGTTTTGTTATCTTGATTTAAAGAAATACACCCGCACGCCTCACCCTACAAAAAACGTTATGGCAAGCAAAGAGCCCGAACTCGAGCATAGAGAAGACGAAGAAGCTCCCGCCGCCGATGATGAAGATACCGGAGCTCAAGTCGCCCCTATTATCAAGCTTGAGGAAGTCGCTGTCAGCACCGGCGAGGAAAACGAAGATCCCATTCTCGATCTGTCAGTATTTTTCTATTATTTATATTTTCAATATTCGAATATTCGTTGATTTATCAAGAGATCCGATTGATATGAATATACGTAACTTTATTTTCTAGGAAGTCGAAGCTCTATCGTTTTGATAAAGAAGGGAATCAATGGAAAGAGAGGCGCTGGTACGGTGAAGCTGTTGAAGCACAAAGAAACTGGAAAAGTTCGTCTTGTTATGAGGCAATCTAAGACTCTCAAGATCTGCGCCAACCATCTAGGTATCTTCTCTTCCTTCTTTCTCTCTCCCTAAATTCAGTTTCTGTTTCTTTTTCTTCCATTTTTTGATTATTTCTTAATTTTGCAGTGTTGCCGACGATGACGGTGCAGGAGCACGCTGGGAATGATAAATCCTGCTTATGGCACGCTCCTGATTTTGCAGATGGTGAACTGAAAGATGAACTTTTCTGCATTCGATTTGCATCGGTTGAAAGTAAGTATATTTACTCCGAATCACTTTGCTACTGCGCAGGGGCGGGTGCGCTAAGCCCTGGGGTGCCAAGTGCATCCCATTATTTTGGAAAAAATGGTTGAATTTAATTTAATTTGTTAAGGAAAAAAAATTGCGAATCCATTATTTTTAAGAAAAAATATTAAAATTTTGAACCCCTTTCTTAAATTTCTGGATCTGCCACTGCTACTGTGCAAAATGAAATTGAAATGAGGTTATTTCAACTCCTTATTTAATCTTTCGATCTGGATCTGCACATCAGGACTTAGTAAGTAAACAGAACTTCTTAGAATGGACTAGTAAGAGCATTGATATTTCTTCGAGTAGTTTGTGACTTACATTTTAATCAAGTGTTCATATCTTGTTGAATGATTGAATGCTTAGCTGAACATGATTTCAAGGTTTAAAATGAATTTCATAGTAACTGAAATTTTAATTTTGCTCAATATGTGAGTTGGTATTAGTTTCAAATATGTATTGAAAATTATTGCATTTTACTAATTTATAGTATGAACTGGCAAACAACTTTCACACTTAAATGTTGAGTAATACTATAGTTCTGTTTTCTCAAAACTCGCAGTTAACAACAGTTTTTTCCCCAGTAGCCCATGTTGACTTTGAAGGAAATTGGAATCATTTTTGCTTGGTAACCTTAGTGGTTTTCTTGGGTTTGATATTTCCTTTTTTGAGAAAAAATCAAATGTTATAAGAGTAACTTGAATTTCATTGTTGAGACTCATGCCATTTAAATTGGATGTGTACTCTAGCATGTCCAGTTGAATAAGCTTAAAATTAACTGTTGCTGCTTCTGAAGTCTTGTTGTATTGTGCACATGATTGGATCCTTGAGTTGAATAGTCTTTTAGACGTAATAAAATTTGTTATGCATATGATTTGACACTTAATGTAATAACCATGCTGGAGTGCTTGATATACCATGTAAAATGGAACTTTGAGTCGCCTTTATCATTTTGTGGGAAGTGTTACAGAGAATATCAGTTACAGTTAACAGAGAATATCAGTTACAGTTAACAGAAATGGGTTATGATTGGGGTTATCAATGGATTGTGATTGTTCTTTGTAATTTGGCTTTAGTGGCTTTAAAACAATGACTATTTTGCTTTGAGCGAATAATGACCTTTTGATATTACTGATTTAACTTTTTTTCTTAAAACTAGATTGCAAAACCTTTATGGAAATATTCCAAGAAGTGGCTGAATCACAAAATTCAAATGAGGAAAATAAAGATGCATCTGCTGCTGCTGAGTCACTTGAGAAGTTGAGCGTTGAAGAAAAGAAAGGTGAAGTTAAAGCTGAAGAGGAGAAGGCTGTTGGTACAAAAGAAGAGAAGGAAACAGAAAAAGCAGATGCTGAAAAGGAAGATGGGGAGGCAGCTTCCTCTACCTAAAAGGAGTTTGGGTTTGTATTACATGCCATAAGGCTTTTGGCGAATATGGTGAGATTTTCAGTCACCTGACTCTACTCTTGTCTCCCATATTCTTGGGGGGTGAACTAGATACGTAATATATGAGTTGGATGGTTGAGGTCCTTCGTGTCCTTATTTTGGGTGTGTCGAGGGTTGGTCAAACCCTGAGTCCTGTGTCAGTCATGTTTGCATGGTTAGAGGTGCCTTTGGAATTTGGATAGAGTCGAGGAGGATTCATTCAACTGGAATTTTCCTGGTAGTAGTATCAGCGTGTCAAAGTTCAATTTCTGCTGCGACCATACATTGAAAGAGCTCTTGTCATAGACAGTTTTTGTTTTAAAGATTTTTTTGGGATTTAATTACTTTTGAATTTTGTATCTTTGTGTCTCAAGAGTTGAAAGTTTGGGTGAAAAGGAATTTGGTTTGCCAAGTTGGCTTCAGATACCCATTCTATTTCTACGTTATTAAGAAATGACAGCATAAAGGACTTTCCGTAAAATTTATATAATTAGAGTAATTATCTTGTGCTGCTCTCAATCTTGGAGCAACCTACTATCCTATCCTCTTATCCTATTACATGGGAATTGGGTCAGCTAATAATATGATCATTTGATGCATGTAGGTGAGGGACTTGGCTTATTCGTCAGAAATTCATGGTTTCCCCCCTAATAGGGCACCATGCTTATTAAGCCCAATTAGGGCTTTCGGGGTTTTTTTTGAGAATACGACAAAAGCTACAATGATCCACGAATTCGTCACATTGAGGTGACGAGTTTGATAGGATATATTATTTTAATAGATCGGGATCAGTGGTCCTCACACGATCCTTTTATTTATTGAAATTAAAGCGACTCGTCACCTTAATGTGATGAGTTTTAAATTTTTAATAAAAATTATAAAATTAATTTTAATATTAAAAATGAAAAATAATAGTAACTCTCACCTAATGGGTTCCTTTGAATACAAAAAAAATATAAAAAAGTAGTTAGTCAATGGATAACGACGGTCACATGGTAACGGTCATCATAGAACTAGTCACTCCCGATTAAATTTTAAAAAATAAATTAAATAAAAAGTAAAGCAATAATTTTATTAAAATTTTGCTTTTACAATCTAATATGTACATAATATAATTTATTTATATTTTCGAAGTTATTGATGATGCTGAGGAGTGGGTGAATGATAATTGCACTGGGGCCATTGGTCATGATCGTTGTTGTCGTCGTCGTCCTCTTCGTCTTCATCTTGGTTTGGTTGTTCGAAAGGAAGCGTAGTTGATACATTCTGAGATCCACATTCGAAATACGGTGACGAACTTATGGTATTTGACGTCATCATTGTCGTTACTGAATCGACTTGGCTATCTTGTTGACTATATATGATATGATCTCATTAACCCTCACATGCATGTTCTATCGAAGATGCTTGAGTGTGTTGTATTATATCCCATGAAGATCCAACTCAAGTTGGTTGAATCTCGGTTGAAGTATGATATGTTTTATAGAAACCAAAAATAGCATGATGCATAATAGATATCTTCATATGCAAATGTTGTACTAGAAAA
This sequence comes from Hibiscus syriacus, assembly GCF_006381635.1. NCBI lineage: Eukaryota > Viridiplantae > Streptophyta > Magnoliopsida > Malvales > Malvaceae > Hibiscus > Hibiscus syriacus. Next base: position 1,219,454 of record NW_024063494.1, read on the forward strand.
AGAAGATGACGATGATTTCTTCAACTTGACAAATCTGGCCTTTTGTTTTTCCCATTCTCCCATGTCTTTTGGTGTTGTTAAAAATGGTTTCTCATTTGTTTTATAATTTCGGAAATATGGAGAATGGTCAAAATCTAAGTTGATTGGTGTAATATTGTAACGCGGGGGGAACGATGGGTGACGTTGATACCATTGCTCAATGTAGACAGCGTGCTTCTTCGGCCAATTTTTGGTATGTTTCCCATGCTTATCAATTCTATAGAGCACGTCCATGTTCCATATTTGTGTAGGAATCGGTTGATGAGATTCAAGCTGTCCCAACACACTATCAGCGTTGTGCATCTCAACAATTGAAAATTGTAATAATGGAGTCACGACACACCCTAAATTGGACCCATCAAAAAATCCTGGTGGCAATAATCGATAGATCTTCATAACACGGAAGCCAAGAAAACTATAAATATTAATTATAAAAGTAATATATAAAGTTAAACAATTTCAAAAAAATAATAAAGAAATAATATTTACCACATATTGATCGGCGATG